>NW_019154093.1:32110635-32441268 GCF_002288905.1 Enhydra lutris kenyoni | reverse complement strand
TCTCTCCCTCCCTGGAAGAAAGAAAGAAAGAAAGAAAGAAAGAAAGAAAGAAAGAAAGAAAGAAAGGAAGAAAGAAAGAAAGAAAGAGAAAGAAAGATTGATTTAACAGAAAAGGAGAAAGTCTTGAATGTTGAAATCTATAAAACATCACTGGAAGAAATTTAATAAATGGAAAGATATGCTGAGTTCATGGATTGGAAGATTTAATGTTCTTTAGATGACTATCCTCCTCAAATTAATCTACAGATTCATTGCAATCCTTATCACAACCCTAGCTGGCTCTTAGGCAGAAATTAACAAACTGACCCTGAAGTTCATAGGAAAGTGCAGTAGGTCCCAGAAGAACTCCCCCAGGAAATCTCAAAAAAGAAGGTCAAGGATAATGTTGTAGAACATGACGGTCAGTTTTATGTCTCAACTTGGCATAAAGAGGATGAAGTACTAATGCATGCCATAACATGAATAAATCCCGAAACCATCTTGTTAAGTGAGAGAAGCCAGACACGCAGGGACAAACAGTATATGATATGTATATGAAATATCTAGAATAGGCAAACTTACAGAAACATGAAGTAGATCAGAGGTTATCAGGGGATGAGAGGAGTTTCTTTATGAGATGATGAGAATGTTCTAAAATAAGATAGTAGTGAGGGTTTACTACTCTGTGAATATACTAAAAACACTAAGTTTTATGCTTTAAAATGGTCAATTTTATGGTATGTGAAAAATATGCCAGTAAAACTGTTATTTAAAAAAAAGGGGGGGTGGGGAGTCCTGTCCTGGACCGGCATTTAACAAATACACTGAAAATAAGTTAATATATACATGGGGTCCTCTGCCTCTTGAGATCTGGCACTTGATGCTGACACAGTATAACCAAAACTTTGAACATCCATTCCCATAACTGATGCTGATCTGGCCCCAGGAATCATGTCTCTATGTCTCTTGCCCTATGTCCTTAGAACAGAAGGCAAGTAGGATTCTATACTATGATGATCTGTTGTGTCACCACCGTGGAAGAGATGGACACTGCTTGGAGCCCAGGAAGGACTGCAGTGACAAAAGCACTTCAGTAAGAGAAAAGATAATCAACTTGTCAAATTCTTCCTCAGTGTATGCCTGCACAACAAACTACCATTCCCAATACTGCCAAGCATCTACTTCCTTGTTTTTCTTTCCATTTCTTTAAATTCTGAAAGTTCTTACAAATTAAAATAATATCTGCAAGATTGGGGTACCAGGGTGGCTCAGTTGGTTAAGCATCTAACCTTGGTTTTGGTTCAGGTTGTGATCTCGTAGGTTGTGATATCAAGCCGTACCTATATCAGCCTCCATGTTCTGTGGGGAGTCTGTTTGGGATTCCCTTTTCTCCCTCGCCTTCTCCCTCAGCCCTTCCTCCACTCTCTCTCTAATAAATAAGGCCTTTAAAAAAGAATAACATTTGCAAGATTTTGTTCTCATGGCTGAGAATAATTCTGCAGTACTCAGTGTTATGAGTTGAATTGTGTTCCCTCAAAATTCATATGTTGAAGGCTTAATCCCCAGGACCTCAAAATGTGACTTGATTTGGAAATAGGGTCTTTATAGAGGTAATTACATTAAAATGAGGTCATTGGAGTGGGTCCTATTATGACTGACGTCATTATAAAAAGGGGAAATTTGGAGACATGCACTTGGAGGGAGAATGCCATGTAAATATCATGGCAGAAATCAAGATGATGTATCAACAAGACAACAAATTATGGCAAGTCGCCAGAAGAACAGAGCAATCCTCACGGCCTTCAGAAAGAACCAACCCTGTCAACGTCTTGGTCTAGGATTTCTAGCTTCTAGAACTGCGAGACAGTAACTTTCTGTGGTTTAAGTCAATTCAATATTCTTTGTTATAGTAGCTGTAAAAAACTAATATATTAAGCAGCTCGTATTGTTCTTAAATTTGTGCATGTATAGGATAATATGTGAAGCATGATGCTGATTTATATGATGAAATCATATATTATATTTTAGAATAGTATGATACATTAATATAATATTTTATAATATAATTATACTATCATGTGATTACTTATCATGACCCCATACATAATATATTACATAATAATATATAATATAATAACATATAGAATATATATTATAATATAGGTTAATTATTATATTTTGTAATACATTGTGAAATCATGTGATTATTTATCACATGACCCCATTATTTTTTTTTAAAGATTTGTTTATTTATTTGACAGAGAGAGAGAGATCACAAGTAGGCAGAGAGGCAGTCAGAGAGAGAGAGAAGCAGGCTCCCCCCTGAGCAAAGAGCCCAATGTAGGACTTGATCCCAGGACCCTGAGATCATGACCTGAGTCGAAGGCAGAGGCTTTAATCCACTGAGCCACCCAGGCGCCCCCATGACCCTATTATTATGTTTGAATATGATATATAAAGTTCTTACTTCATTTGCTATAATTGTTAGCAAATTGAACTATTGCTTTAGGAATTTCATTGATAATTATAGTTACTGGCTCAGTGGAGTACAGTTTCTTCAAATTAAAATTAGTTTTAAAAAGTAAAAATTACAATAACTCAAGAAAGTTTATCTAATTTGACATTGTTGTGAAAAGAATACATGCTAAAATCTTGTGGAAAAATGTGTAAAATAACAGAGATAGTCATTTTGCTGAACTGAAGGCAATAAAAAATTTTAATGGAACTAATATATAACAATCTATGAATCATATATATATATATCATTATATATACATAATATCTAGCCATGAAAAGAACACCCAGAGAAGCATAATAATGATTAAAAGTAGTCATTTTTGATAGTTCTTGGCTTTTAGTCATATACAAACCATAACTTTTAAGTATTTTTTGATTTTGTCATTATGAAGGTATATTTGTCAATGTGGGAGGACAGAACATATTTCATTTAGCAGTTTGCTAGCTTGATTTATAACTTTTAAATATTTAGACACGCGGTATGTGGGCCTCCACTTGTATTCGTGCCCCAGGCCCTGTAATTGTCAGGGGTGGGCCAGGACCCAGCAATGACAGAAGAAATAAAGCCTGAAGCTATAAACAGAAGCCAAACTAACGTCTCAGACTTGCTCCTACTATACCCTGAAATGCCATTCTGCAAGCTTCACATGGAAACATGATGTAGTCCCTACAAGGGTGACAAGTGTCTTACTACCTGTGCCTTCCTGGGCCATTGTCTCAAGCACCTTGCAAGTCATTCTCATCTGGGTGCTGTGTGGCTCTGTGGTCTTAAGTGGCACGTGGCTCTCACCAGGTTCCTAATACTAATACATTTCACTGTTCCCAGTGTTAAGGCTGTGTCATGGGCTTGCACTGTATTTCTTTGCGGGGGCTCCGCTGTGCCACCCACAAGTAAACAGAGCGATGTTACAGATACATGTCACTCCTACCGGCGATATAAGGCTTGCAGAGCAATCGTCAAAGCCGAGATAGTCACCCTGGCTATCACTTTGTTGGGTTCTACCTGTCCTCTTGTGGCCAGGTTTGCCTGCTTGCTGGGGGATATGAGGGAAAGGAGACTAGCATTCTATCTGGGACCTAGTCTCAGAGAAGAACACTTAGGAACAGGGTTAAGTGGTGGCAGCTGAGAAAAGGAGAAGTAGGAGAGGTCACTGGTTTCTAAGGAAAAGAGAAAAAAAGTGCATCAAAATACCAACTGAGCTAACTGAACCTAATAATAATAATAATAATAATAATAATAATAATAAAATACACACACACAAATCCCCACCAACTGCTGGGATGCCTGTGTGGCTTTGTCGGTTAAGCATCTGACTCTTGATTTTAGCTCAGGTCATGATCTCAAGGTCGTGATAGAGCCCCACCTGGAGCTCTGTGCTTAGCAAGGAGTCTCCTGGAGAATTCTGTCTCCTTCTCCCTCTGCCCTCCCCCCACTATCCCTGTGTGCTCTCTCTCTCCCTAACGTAAATAAATACATATTTTTAAAAAGAAAAGAAAGGGAAAATGTCATTGTCGATGCCTAAGGACAAAGACTGACCTGCAAAAGGTCCCCTGGGATTTCCAACTTCAACTATATTTTACTATAGCTCCCTCCAGCAAACATGGCGACTGGCTATACATTTCATGCTCTCGCTGACTAAGCTGATGGGTAATCAGATTGCTAACATGAAACAGAAGGGCCTGACATCAAAGGATACTTTCAGCTGTGACTGAGCATCTTTCAGGATATCAATATCCTCTCTCCAGACATCAGCTCACGAACGCCGTACTATCTTTGCATAAAATTAAAAACCATGAGAAACTCCGACTGGGCTCATCAGAAAGACGGTAGCAAAGGAAGAATGAAAATTTCAAGAAGGAAGGATATAGAAATGCTTAAAAATAATTTTGATAATAAAAAAGGAATTCTCTCATGCAAATACAACAGTCAGAACGTCAACAGCCCGGGGTGCTTCATAGTAAAGGCAGATTAGTGAACCAAATTCATCCACCTCGAACACAGATTATCTGCCCCATTTGAAACACAGATTAACAGGAACAAATAAGGCACAGGGGTGGGAAGCATTTTTACAGCAAGTAACGCAAGTTTTAATCTTTGTTTAAACAAGACTTCAAAAGGATTCCACATATCGGCCAATAGTGAGATCATTAAAAAAAAAAAATTAACTTCAAGAATGCAACACGGAGTGACCATGTTTCTGACCTGTTTTAAGATCAATCAACATTTTCTACCTAGATAAGTAGAATGCAATTAGCACTTGGGTGATTTTAAAGGCTCTTTTACAGTTGCCTTTAATCGACTGACAAAATAGCAGAACGGGGTGGCTGAAGGCCAATGTTTATTTTTACCCATTACTTGTTTTATTAATGGGACTGTGGGCCACCAGGCCCTCCAGGCACACACAAATATATTAAAATATCCCACACTATAATTAAGTGGCACAGAGGGGATTAGAACAAATTCAGTGGCTGTTATATTTGCCGTCGGTGTAGTCTAGGTCAGACATTCTGATGCTCTTGTGGTAAAGCCAGTGAATTTTATTTCCGAAGTCTACAAAACATGGGATAGATTTTCTTGCAGAGTGAGGGTTTTAATAAATGGCTCTTCTCCCCCAGGTAAAAATATACATAAAGAAAAATGCCCCAAGTGGATGCTGTGACAGTGAAGGAAGGGAACTCCTTAGCCAGAGGAAAAGACAAATGCATCATGAATGGCATTAGTTTAAGAAATGGGATCTTTACAGTCCACTAACAAAAGGACTCAAAATGAATCAAGCCCATGCAACTCTTAGTCCCAGCAGCAGGCTTTCCTTCCTCTCCTGTATGAGTCAGAACTTCTGCCTCTGAGTTTTTATTTTTATTTATTTATTTATTTAAATATTTTATTTATTTATTTGACAGACAGAGAGATCACAAGTAGGCAGAGAGGCAGGCAGAGAGAGAGGAGGAAGCAGGCTCCCCGCTGAGTGGAGAGCCCAATGCGGGGCTCGATCGCAGGACCCTGGGACCATGACCTGAGCTGAAGGCAGAGGCCTTAACCCACTGAGCCATCCAGGCACCCCTGCCTCTGAGTTTTTTAAAGGGAATACCAAGAAAGTGATTGCCTAACGGTTGGCCTGTTCCATAATTCTAGAGCATCAGGAATGCAATGCGTGCAGAAACACAGAAGAGATCCTTGGAGGCTCCAGGCCTAACCCTGCCCTGTATCATTTTCTTGTTTGATTTGACCAAATCGTTGTTGTAACTAAATGTTAGATTGATTTTAAAATAGAAGATGTAAGTAGATTTTTGTTTTCATCAACACGCTCAGAATCAGTGAGAGAATCAACCACACTTGAGGTTAGTGCCAGGGCCATTCTCTTGTGAATCTTCGTATCAGAGAAAAAGCCACATGGAATGAGGGTAGGGCAACAGGCAAGGAAATCTGGAAACAGCATTTTGGCTCAAGCAGAGGACAACATTGCCTTTGCCCTAAAAACCTTTTTCAGGAGTATTTCAGGAGAAATACCTGAAAGCGACACAGATGAACAGGAACAAATAAGGAGATAAAAGTACTTACGAGGATCCTGGACTTGCGGTGGGAGGGGGCCCTGGAGAAATGAAAGGAAGACGAAAGAAACAGTCAGGCTTGGTCACTGGAAGGTGAGCGTGGGTATAGTCAAACCATCACAGATGAAAATTCTCAACCACCGTGAGGTGATATTTATTTTTCTGGGATTTATTATTTTGTTTTGGTTCCCCACAATCACCTCTACAGAAAAAACGTACCAGTAAGAACCTGTCTAGAGCCCACAGTTCAGGAAAGCGCTAGAACAAGTGCTGACAAATGAGTCACTACAGCAGGCATTCTTCACTACACGGGGGGTTTGCCGTGGGAGGCTGAAGCGGGAGAGGTCTTGGCTGGCAGCTGGACAGATGAGGGGGCATACGTGCCATAGACCTTCCCCTCTGCTCTCTCACTGGCATGACGGTTTCGAGCAGGGCTGTGGCACCAGACAGACCTGCTCTGCTGTTTACTAACTGGGCAACTCTGCACATGGTCCTTAACCACTGGCCTTGGTTTACTTACTTGTAAAATGGGTGCACCTGGACTGGCTTTAGAAATGGTCCCAGTTTCTGGGCACACAGGACATTTTTAGTACGTGCCCATTCCCTCCCTCCTCACCCCGGTGGAGGCCCTCCCAGGCAGAAGAGGGCTTACCAAACTTGACGAACAAGACTCCAGTGGTAGAAACCACTTTCTTGCCATTCGTTGCCACACACTGGAAGTAGCCTGTGTCCGTGGTGTCGAGGTTTCTAATCCGCAGCCTGGAGCCGTAGTTGGTGGCCCGGAAGGAGATCCTCCGGGGCTCCTGTACCACAGGGGCGTCATTTTTGAACCAGCGGATGGTGGGAGGTGGGTTCCCAGAGACTTTGCAGTGCAGTTCCGCCGTCTGCCCGAGGGACGTGGTGATGTTATTCATCGGTTCATCGAGGGTCAGGTAAGAATCTGCGAGCACAGGGCGAAGGAGGCAGGTGAGAGGGGCAGACGGCTAACAGGCACCTCCACGTGACCCAGATCCACTCCAGTGCACCCCAGGACCCCAGAGACACTGCACAGGAGGGGCATGGTGGAGATAGACCGGGCACGAGATTACACATTTACCAAGATCCCATGACTGTGGAACAATCACCCAACAGAGCCTGCTGCTAACATCTTGTCATTAATCCTCACTGAAAACCCAAAGTTTTCAAATGACCATATGGTAACCCATGGATAAGGAAACGTCCTTTCCAAGCCAAGACAGAATGAGATTTTGTATTGCAAAGTCTAAGAAAAATACACAGTCCTTGTGATAGACTCAAACAATACTGTGAAGAAGAAAAAGCTACAAAACTCATCTCAAATCTTTCCACCCCAAAATGACACCACTCTTTTAACAAGCCGGCAAAGAACCTTCCAGCTTGTCCACTTTTGATAAGAAAGAAAGCATGAAAGACTGGAAGAGTAGGAACAACATATTTATATCCACACAGAACCAGATAGGAAGGATGCTGAAAATCTTCCCGCCTGATGAAAGAAGGCTTCTGGAGGCTAGCCAGGTCACCAGCAGACAAAGTAATGAGGCAATGAAGAGTTTCATAATGTGACTCATAGCAACCATTAGTATGTTACAATATATAATTCTATATGTTCAACTTTAAATTGAGATATAATTTACATTTTAGAAAATGTACCCATCTTTAGTTATATGGTTCCAGAAGCATCTCTCCACGTAACCTATGCTCTTACCAAGATAGAGAACATCCTAAGATCCTCCGTAGTCAATCCTTGCTTCTGCCTGCACTTCCCATCTCCATTCTAGGCAAATGGCAGTTCTTTTTTTTTTTTTTTTTTTTTTTTTAAAGATTTTATTTATTTATTTGACAGAGAGAGAGATCACAAGTAGGCAGAGAGGCAGGCAGAGAGAGACGGGTTAGCAGGCTCCCTGCTGAGCAGAGAGCCCGATGCGGGGCTTGATCCCAGGACCCTGAGATCATGACCTGAGCCAAAGTCAGAGGCTTAACCCACTGAACCACCCAGGAGCCCGGCAGTTCTGATTTCTAGCATCACAGACTATTTCTGTCTGCTCTAGAATTGCATATTAATAGAATCAGACTGAAAGGTACATTTTGCATTTGACTTCTTTAGAGATTTCTTAAACATTTTAATAATGAAGTAAATTTTATTTAAGTTTATTCTTCAATAATATATTTTAAACCTCATATTGATATTAGTTGCAGAATCCAGTTACAGAAAAAGTAATTTACTATTTAAGAAATTAAGTTCAATATATATATATGTATATATATATATATATATTTTTTTTTTTTTTAAATTGGTCTGTTGTTCATGTATGAGGAGTTTTCTTTGACTTCATGTTCCCTGACCACCCATTCTCATGTCTATCTCCTCGGCCATACCCTCCTCCCATTGCCTTCTGTCCTTCCCTGACCCCCCACCTGGGATGGCTCGTTAAACAGTTGTCCTCTCTGTGGGACTATAAGCCCATAAGGGCAGGCATCTAGAATGTTTTGTCATTGTTGTATCTTTAGTATATCCTTGCCTAGGAATATTGTCCAGAAGAACTTTCTGTAATGACAGAAATGTTGTACAATCTGCATTGTCTAAATGGCAGCTACCAATTACAGGTAAGCTACTGAGCACATGAAACAGAACTAGAGCAACTGAAGAACTGAATTTTTTAAAAAGATGTTTTGTATTTATTTGCCAGAGAGAGAGAGGGTGAGGGAATGTACAAGCAGGGGGAATGGCAGGCAAAGGGAGAAGCAGGCTCCCTACTGAGCGGAGCCTCAGGCAGTACTCTATCCTAGGACCCTGGGATCAGGACCTGAGCCAAATACAGCCACTTAACTGACTGAGCCGCCCAGGCATCCCAAGAACTGAATTTTTAAATTTAAATTTTAACAGCCACACGTGGCTAGAAGCTACCGTATGGCACAGTATAGGTAGAGCCTAATAAATTTGTTGAATTTAATGGACCTTTTAAAAAAAATAAGCTTTTTTGGGGAAAGAGCTAAGTGGCTAATTTAAGCACCCAAATTCCTATAAAATGCTTTCATAAATGCCAAAAATAAATAATTCATTATGTACCTTAATTTCCCATAAAAATATCTGGGGGGAGATGTCAAAGTCTGGGCAGCCCCCCAGGAGTCCATCACACATGTGAATGACATTTATCTTATGTGAGTGGTAGAAAACAGATTAAGTATGACTATCACTCACTGTGTTACCAGAATGACACTTTCATCCCACTTAACCCAATGAATAATTATCCTTCACAATGCAATCATGAGCCCATAAATTATTTCGCTAATGTCTTGCTTCTTTCCATTTATATTCTGATCTTTATCTCTGAACTTGTTTCTCTAGTCTATATACGTATATACTCAATCTATGAATGTTTTTGCTCACAGATAGGAGCACATGTGTTCCTAAAACGTTTGAGGTATGCCCAGAGAGTAGAGAGACTAATGCCACGGTGGCTTTATGGACCTGCCATCATGGCCTCACGGCCCTTTCTGCTACCCAGAGCGTGGCTAACTACTCTATGTTCTCGGTAGAAAAGAAACACAGAAATAGCAATGCCAATATAAGCATAGTAATTAGTACTCCACTAGCAGGTTCTGGAACTCTGCTAACCGGGTTTGAATCCCAGGTCAGGCCTGAATTCTGAGTGACCTTAGGCAAGTTACTTAAACTCTGCATACCCCAGTTTAACCGAAAAATAGGAATAATAAGTAGGATTCTACCAGGCAAAACTGCTAGAGGATTTAAATTAAATTGGGACACATGGGATGCACTTAAACTAGTGTTGGGAGGAAACACTCAACATGTTAATCAATGTTACTGCAATTCTTTTTATAATAATAACAATTTTTGTATGATGCTTTCCAGGTTACTCAGTTTTGTGTTCTCCTCTAACCATCTGGCAAAGTAGGAAAGAAGCATTAATTATCACAATGAGGAAATCATATCTCAGAGATGCACTGACTAGGCCTGTGGTCTCTCTTTGAGCTCGGGGCCCATTGTGCCCAAAGCCTCCTACACTAGCAGCCTTCAGTTCTCAGACTCAGCCAAGCACAAAGTCCAAGTGAGCCTGCAGGCCAGTATGGTAGTGAGCACAGATAGACTATTTAGAATCCTACAATATGCCAGGGACTTTACTTCAGTACTCACTCCTCAATAAACCCCACAAGGCAGGAGCTGTTATCAGTGCTTTACAACGAAGAGACCTGGGATCAGAGAGGTTCAGTGACTTGTCCAAGGTCGCATGGCTGAACTGATATCTAATCCAGAGCTCTCGGACTCCAAAACTAGCTCTTTCCTTTCTGCCAGACAGCTTAGGCAGCTTGAACCCCACTGAGGGGTGGGGACAAAATGTGAGTTTCTTCCCTAAAAAAGAGCAAGCTGGGGACCTATACCCACATAACCACAGGGCTGTGATCTGTGCCTAACTCCAGTCAGGATTGTCTAGCGAATGGGTCTAAGCTTTGTCTGGTGGTCTGGTTTCCCTCCAGAAGCCAGGTAACTCACCTGACCTGCTATATGGGGATCCAAATTCCCCCACCTATGCCCTGGCAGGCCCTTCTTCTTCTTCTTCTTTTCTTTATTAAAAAAGATTTATTTATTTATTTATGGGGGTAGGGAGAGGGAGAGAATCTCAAGCAGATTCCCCACTGAATAAAGAGCCCAAGGTGGGGCTCCATTCCACGGCCCTTAGTTCGTGACCTGAGCTGAAAACAAGAGTCAGATGCTCACCCAACTGAATCACCCAGGGACCCCCTCTATCCTCTTTCAATCCTGAAGCTAACTAACACCAAGCCACACTCCCAGAGGCCAGGATGACAGCTCCTGCGTGCATGTCTCAGGGGTTAACATTATCTGCTGAGTTTCGGTCCCTTTTCCTTCTTCTCTTTCATTTTCTCCGATAGGTGGTTGGAGCCAAAGACCAGAAAGTTCCACGGCTAAGTACACCTAACACATCACAGAAAAGAGTGAGCTGGCACGTTAAACTATTTCTCTGACTTCAAACTCCAGGTACTTTGCATGATCCCAGAATCACAGACATACAGAGCTTCCAGTTTGTTCTTCTAGGAACATAAATTAGCCAAGAACCAAAGAGTTCCATAACATGGGGGTAGTTTTCCAATTATCCTCGGAAGGTGTATTCAGATTTATTGACAACAAATTAGTAAGGGCTGATCTAAGGTACAAAATCCACTCTCAACAGACTCGGGTACCAGAATGCCTGAATTCATGTCCTGGTTCTGCCCCTTATCAGCTGTGTGACCTTGGGTAAGTTATGTACCCTCTCTGTGTCCCACTGTTGTTATGTATGAAATTAGTATCTTAGTTGTATCTTCCTTATAGGGCTATTTCAAGGATGAAATGAACATACACGTGGCAGGTGCTTAGAATAGGCTTCTGGCACAAAGCAAGTAACATGAGTTTCTGTTATTTTATTAGCAGTATTTTTCTTTTCTTTTTCTCACAAATATCTTATTCCTTTTCCCTCCAAAGATTTATTTATTTATTTACTTGACAGAGAGAGAGAGAGAGAGAGAGAGCGGAAGAGAGGGAGCACAAGCAGGGGGAGTGGAAGAGAGAGAAGCAGGCTCTCAGCCAAGCAGGGAGACCTGATGCTGGGCTTGATCCCAGGACCCTGGGATCACGACCTGAGTTGAAGGCAGACCCATAACGATTGAGCCCCGCAGATGCCCCAAATATCTTATCCCTAAAAGTAGGGAATGATTATTCATCCAACTGATGGGTTTCCTGATCATGTCTAGTCTTGATTTTACAGAAAAGGACACCCCACGGGTGAAGCCACCTGCCTGAGATCACATAACTGATACACGGCAGGCACAAGTGTTTAACTTGTCTGTGAAGCTCCATGTAATACCCACCTAAAAACAAAAATGAGGATTACAGGGCATCTTGAAATCAGTGTAGGAGCTGGCCCAAGCCATATTATGTCCAGAGAGAACAAAGGAAATGTAAACCAATCCTTGTGTTTACTGAACACAAACACAGGGAATTTGGATTTAACTATCGATAAAGAATAATGCTCAAATTTGTTTGCCATCTGTAGTTGCTCTCTTAGAACAAGCAAATGGTCTGGTCCTCAGTTTGGCAAAGACTAGAAGCATCAGAACAACATTTGGCCTAAACAACATGAAAGAAAGCATTTTGTGACTGGAATAAAATAAAATAAAAATGCATGTCTGCATCATTACTATCAGTCTTGATGTTAACAAGCCCCTGGCTATAATCCATTCTCTTCCCAGAACCAGCTGGATCCTTCTGTAGCAGTCTCATGGGCCACACTGGGGAATCCATTGTCTTCTCTACTCCTAGAGCTTGGTGTGGCCACTGCAGGTTCTGATCCAGGAGTCATTCCTTTCAGGGAACCCCCAGGGATCTCTGGGAAGAAGCCCAGCACAGAGGACACCTGCAAAGTGGACCCGACACCAGCCGGGCCACTAGCTAGCCAACTGCATCAGTCGCTTTGCTTCCCTACACTCTGGCTTCAGGCTCTATTACAAGGGCCTGGGCAGGCTGTTCCTCCTGAGTGGTCTGTGTTTCCATACGGAGTAGCCATGAGAAGCACCAGAGGGCAGACAGCAGGTGCCAACTCGGCCTGATCCCAGACAAAGCCATGGGGCTTCTACCTTTACACCTGGCTACTCATACTGTCTTTCAGCAGCTTGATTCAATACCCCTGACGATGTGTGCTTGAGCCATAGAAGATTTCCCCTCCTACTTTCCCATCTTCCTGAGGCCATAAATGCTGGCAGACTGGCCAGTAGCAGGTGGGGTAGAATCTGGCTTCAGAGAGAAAAATATTCCAATTCTGCTGACTCCACCCTCTAGCTCTGTGTTGCTGTGTCTCCCAGGGGTGGTACCGGTAATAAGGATGATCACGATGAAAACATCAATGATGATGATACAGTAAGGAGAGTGGTAACAGTTAACACTTAAAGGGTACTTACTATTATGGCAGGTGTTGTTACAAACTATTTTTATCATCCCCATCTTTCATCAGAAACTAGCGCACAGACAGGGTAAGGAAGCTGTCTGAGGTCCCACAGACAGTGAGTAGAAGTGAATCAAATTATTGATTCACTGCAATTATAGTCAAGATCCCAGCAAGTTATTCCTTGGAGACTGACAAGCTGGTTCTAATGTTTACATGGAGAGGCAGAAGATCCAGAATAGCCAAAATAATACTGAAGGAGAAGATCAGAGTTGGAGGACTGATACTACCCAATTCTTAATAGAAAGCTACAGTAATCAAGACAGTGTTGTATTGGTGAAAAGACAAACAGATCCACGAAACAGAACTGAGAGCCCAGAAATAGACCCACACAAATATTGTCAACTGACATTTGACAAAAAAGCAAAGGCAATACAAAGGAACAAAGAGAGACTTTTCAAGAAATGGTGCTTGGACTGACTGTACATCCACATGCAAAATCTTATACCTCTCACAAAAATTAACTCAAAATGGATCATAGACCTAAATGTAAAATGCAAAATTATAAAACTCCTGGAAGACAAGAGAGAAAATCTAGATGATCTTGAATATGATAATGACTTTTTATTTTTTTAAAGATTTCATTTATTTATTTAAAAAAGAGAGAGAGACAGAAACAGAGAGAGCACAAGCACGAGTAGAGAGGGGCATAGGGACAAGCAGACTCCCCACTAGGCAAGGAGCCTGACGTAGGGCTTGATCCCAGGACCCTGGGATCATGACCTGAGCAGAAGTCAATGCTTAACTGACTGAGCCAGCCAGGAGTCTCACAATTACGACTTTTTAGATACTACCCGCAAGACACGATCCATGAGAGGAGTTAATCGATAAGCTGGACTTCCTTAAAGTTAAAAAGACTTTTGCCGTGCAAGAAGACAATGTCTAGAGAATGAGAAGACAAGCTGCAAACTGGGAGAAAGTATTTGCAAAAGAAACATCCGATAAAGGAATGTTGTCCAAAATATACAAAGAACTCTTAAAATCCAATGAGAAAATTAAAATCTGATTAAAAACAGTCCAAGACCTTAACAGATACCTCATTAAAGATACTAAAATGGCAAATAAGTATGTGAAAAAAAAATACTCCACATCAGATGTCATCAGGCAAATGCAAATTAAAACAAAAAGATTTTGCTACATACTGACGAGAATGACCAAAATCCACAACACTGACAATACCGAATGCCAGGGAGGATGTGGAGCAATAGGAAGTCTCATTCATTGCTGGTGGGAAGGCAAAATGGTACAGCCACTTTGGATGACAGTTTGACAGTTTGGTTACTAAACTAACCATATTCTTACCATATGATCCAGTAATCTTGCTCCTTGGTATTTACCCAAAGGAGCTGAAAACTTACGTTCACACAAAACCCTGCATACAGATGTTTGTAGATTTATTCCTAACTGACAAAGCCTTGAAGAAACCAAGATGTCTTTCAGTAGGTGAATGGATCAACTGTAACACATCTAGACACTGGAATACTATTCAGCCCTAAAAGAAAATGAGCTATCAAGCCATGAAAAGCCATGAAGGACACTTAAATTCATATTATTAAGTGAAAAAAAGCCAAACTGAAAAAACCTACATACTGTCTAATTTCAACTTATGACATTCTTGAAAAGGTCACACTATGGAGACAGTAGAAAGATCAGTGGTTGACAGGGGTTGGGAGGAGGGAAGCAGGAAGGGGATGAATACCGAGGACTGTAGGGCATTCTGTAATGGTGGATACACGTATTTACCCATTCATCTAAACCAATAGAATGTACAACACCAAGAGTGACCTCTAACGTAAGCTATGGACTTTGGGTGACTGTGATGTCTTCACCAACTGTAAGATGTACCAGTCTTGTGTGGGATGTTGATAATGGGGGAGCCTGTATACCTGTGGCAACAGGGGTTATAAAGAAAATCTCTGTATCTTACTCTTAATTTTGCTGTGAACCTAAAACTGCTCTAAAAATATAGTCTTAAAAAAATTAGATGCTCTAATTGTCATTCTAGGACACACATTCTCAAACTTTCTGGTTTCAAGATTCCTAAAGACTCTAAAATATCGAGGCCAGGATGCCTGGGTTGCTCAGTTGGTTAAGCATCTGCCTTTGGCTCAGGTAATGATCCCAGGGTTCTGGGATCCAGCTCCACAACAGGCTTTTGCTCAGCAGGGAGTCTGCTTCTCTCTCTGCCTGCCGCTTACCCTGCTTGTGCTCTCTCTCTCTCTCTCTCTAACAAATAAATAAATAAATCTTTAAAATATTGAGGACCCCAAAGAGAAAATTTAAAAACATTTGTTTACTAATATTGAAAAATAAAAAAGTAATGTTACTTTTTAAAATTTTAATGAAAAATAACCATATTTTATATATACACATAAATAATGAAAAGGATGGCATTTTTTAAATTGTTGTAAATCTATTTGGTTTAAGACCAGACAGCTGGATTTTCCTCTTTCTGCATTCAATCTGTTGAGATATGTTGTTTTGGTTTAAGAGTATGAAGAAAATGTGGCTTTACACAGCTGGAAAAGGGAGGGATATTTTAACAGCCTTTTCAGATAATTTAGAATATCCTTCTGTGATACTATATTAAATTTGACAAGTGGTAGTTTCCTAAAGGTCAGTCGTGATATGAATTCAAAGTATTATCAGTGAACTTTTCATAATCTGTTGCATTAAAATGAGTTGGTTTATCTTGACTTTAAGATCTTTTACCCACATATGATTTTGTAACACCATGCATTGTTCATTTAGAAAATATTGTTCCAATGAGTTATGTAGCTCTTCCAAATGTAAACACATTTAATTATATAACAGAGAAAAGTCATTTTTGTTAATATCATCACCAATCTCACCAGTGAAGACTAGAAAGTTGTAATGGTGCCTGGGTGGCTCAGTCAGTCACTTGAGCATGACTTGAGTCAGCTCAAGTCATGATCTCAGGGTCCTAGGATTGAGTCCAGTGTCGGGATCCCTGTCCAGCAAGGGTGCCTGCTTCTCTTCCCTCTGCCCCTCTCCCTGCTCCCTTTTGTTGCTCTCTCTCTCTCTCTCTCCTCTCAAATAAATGAATAAATAAAATCTCTGAAAAAAAAAAAAAAAAAAAGACTGGAAATCTGTCAAGCTCATGCTGGTGGCTAAAAGTTTCCAAAATTTTAATTCTGGGTTAGAAACTCAAATTTTATTATTGGCTAATACCATCTCCTGATTATTTGAAGTGCCAGACTTACTTTGCTGATTTCCAAGAATATTCAAGAATAACTAACCATAGTTTGACTATTAGTCCTTCTTTTTTTTTTTTTTTTTTTTTGTATAGTTGACACATACTGTTATATGAGTTTCAGGTGTGTAACAAACACAGTGTTTCAAGTTCTCCATATCACTGATTATATTCCCTCCGCTGTACCTTTCCTTCTGGTGACTTATTCCTTCCACACCTGGAAGTGTGTATCTTCCTCTCCCCTCCACCAATTTTGCACCTCATCCCCTGGTAACCATCAGTTTGTTCTCTGTAGTTATAGGTCTGATTCTGCTTTTTCTTACTTTGTTTACTCATTTGTTTCATTAAATTCCACGTATGAGTGAAATCCTATGGTGTTTGTCCTTCTCTGTCATTTTTTCAAGTAAGAAAGTGGCTAATGCATGTCACAACTCATACGCTTTTCTTTGGGACAACTGTAGGACTCCAGCAGCCAGTGTAGTTCCCATTTTGCCATACTGAATATTAAAGATATGTACTCATGGGTCAAGACTTAATTAATAATTTTTACTGCTTCATCAAAGACACTCTTAAGTACAATCGGCTTTTTTTCTCCTTTAAACTACAAGCGCGTGCTGGTGGAGATGACAAGGACTTGTAGCAGAGTTTGATACCATTTTGCCACAACTGTCTTGATCTAAGCTAGGGCCCCAGCAGTGTTACCTCATCATTGCTTTTGTATGATCAGATTGGGTAGACCACAGTTTGGAGGACTTAAAGACTATCCCAGCCAACAAAAGCCAAAGCCAGGATTTGGACTCTAAGCTCTGTGCTCTTTCTGTCACACCCCACAGCTGCCCTTCACCACCCCTCTGGGCCCTGGACCAGTGTAAAGCTCTCAGAACAAAATAGTTTTTAGCTCCGGCCCTGTGCACCATAAGCCAGAGAAAGGCCTGGACGGCCTGTTTCCCATTTGTGAATAAGCAGCCTGGGATCTGGGGGCAACTCTTGATTACGTTCGATCCAGGCAAATTTTGGGACTCTGAATGAAAAAGGACTTGATATTTCTTATAATATAGGGAAATGAAATACTAGTCATCTTTTAGTGCCACCATTTCCTCCATGACCCATAGAAAGTGGTGCTTATAGCTAAGACTGAGCATTTACAGGGTACCAGACACCATCCTAAGTATCTCGTACACATTAACTTATTAATCCTGAGAACAATCCCATGAATTAGACCCTATTATTACCCAAATTTTTGAGATAAGGAAATGAGACACAGAGCAGTTAAGTATTTGCCGGAACTCACACAGCCAGGAAGTGGAAGAGCCAAGACTCAGAGCCAGACCTTTGGACACAGGAGACCATACTATTAGCCAATATACCATTCCCAGTGAATCCAGACTGTGGTCCACTCCCCCTAAGCAGGACTACCGAATACTCTTGCCCTTTTAATGAATCCCTCCAGCAAGGGACAATACGCACTAGTACCGAGAACAACTAAATCACTCCTAGTTACGTATGACGTAACTGGAAGTCACCGTCGAGAATGAGCTTTTTAAATACAGTACAGGCATCGTTCATACTGACGCTTAATCAACCTAAAAAGTGAGCTGTGAGAAAAAAGTGGTTTATGAGCTTTCTGGGAATTGAGACTCTATTTCCTCCTTTTTTCCTTTTTGTATTCCCCTTAGCACTCCATGTGTTATTGTGAACTTTGTAGGCATTTAATAAAGGCTAGTTGATTAAGTAAATGGAAGGCTCGAGTGTATTTAGGGCAAACGAGCTTTGGAGACACCCCATTTATTACTTACCCATTTGACAAGACGTCACATCCACAAATCCTTCCCAACATTTATTGCTTAATTTTCAAAGAGCCCTCCCACTCTCCTCAGGGAGGGAGGTGGGGCCAAGAGTTATATTCTCATTTTGACAGGTGAGGGAAACTGAGATATAAAGAGTTTAATGGTCCTTTGCCATGGCAACCCAGCCAGTCGGCCGGGGAGCCAGTCATAATTAGGCTTCAGGGCCTGGGTCTTGGTATCAAAGAGGCACACGCCAAAACCCTAGTCTCCTCCAGGACCGATCCTTCTCAGGAGAGGGAGGAGGCTCCCGACATGAAATAAAATGCTTAGCTAAACATAAAGGAAGGCTGCCAAACACAGTTAGGTCATCGCATTTGACTTTGAGAGAACATTCTGTTCACGCTATCAACCTGCATTCACTTTCAGCACACTTCACCATAAATACTTCTGACTCACTATCTCGGGAAATATTTTTTATCTTAATAAACTCAATGCAAAACATAATCTAAGTCGGCTTGCACATTCTTGAGTTGGAGCCGCAAGCTGCATTTAATAAAAATCAGTGGAAATAACAGGTGACTTCTGAATAACCGCAGTCTGTTATCGGACGTGGGGCTGCTGGGAAGTCTCGAACACACGGGGAGCAGGAGGTCGGTAAGTTGAAGGTATGGAGAGAGCTCGAGACCACTGGATGACCCCACTCGGTGAAGCTTAGCTCCCACCGGAGACACTATTCATAAGAATGGGCTGTGGCGCGGTAATTAAGAACACGGCCCTGGGGTTGGATGCTTGGCTACATATCCGAGTCCCACCTCCCACCTGCTGGTCCTTGACATCTCCAGGCCTCAGTTTCCTCACCTGTGCAATGGGGCCAATAATTGTACTTACCCATCCATGCTGTTGCGGGGTGGGGGGGAAGGTCACATGAGATAATCAATTTCGGGAACATCGAAAGCACTCACTGCAGGGAGCTCTAATTAGCAAAAGCCAGCGATTCTTTTTTTTTTTTTTAAGATTTTTTTTTATTTATTTGTCAGAGAGAAAGAGAGAGAGAGCTCGTGCAAGTGCACAAGCAGGCAGAGGTGGAGAGAGAAGCAGGCTCCCTGCCAAGCAAGGAGCCCAATGCGGGACTCAATCCCAGGATCCTGGAATCATGACCCGAGCCGAAGGCAGCGGCTTAACCGACTGAGCCACCCAGGCATCCCAGAGCCAGTGATTCTCAACCCTCGTGAACATCACTATCACTTGCAGAATAACAAACAAAACCAACACGGATACCTAGGTCTCACCCCTAGAGGTTCTAATGTAATTGATCCTGGGTGGAGTCTGAGTATAAGCATTTTTTTAGGTGCGCCCCCCCAAAAGATTCTCCCCAGCGGTCAATAGGAAAACACATGGCTGCGGTAATTATAAACCCCACTTTCTTGCCACTGAGTCTGGCCTGGCTTCCGGCTAAGCCCAGTTTTTATTGCTTAAAACCCTCCAGGATTCTCCACTATAATCCCCATCGTTCAGAAGAAACCAAGCCAGAGACATTAAGGTGCAGAAACACCTCCACGAAGGCAAATAATTCCTGGCCGAGCAAAGCTGCTACAGATTAGGGGATGTGATGGTTAACAGTCAAAAGAAAGGAAGAGCTGAGCTGGGCTGGGGCTGGGCCTGTCACTCCCATTTTCTGGAGCGCTCATGCAGGAAGGCATCAAGCTGAGCTTGGGTTAAGGACCTCTGAGTAACAACAGGGGTTGAGAGAGTGTCCCTAGGACCAAAGACAATAAATAGCCAAATATGCAGTTCCTTTTGGGGGAGCTAACACATGTACATCAGAAATGGGTCTGCAAATGTGCACGGAGAGCAAAAACCCCTGTAAATCTGGGCTAAGGGGAAAAGCAGCTGCCCCTCTAGGCCTTTCTTTAGGAAGCGCAGCAAATACACAGCAACTCAAAAGGAGTTTAAGACAAGTACCTAGAGGCTGGATTTAATGAATAGGTCAATTTTTACAAGTAGACCAATTGGATGTAAATGGCCTCTTAAAAGCTCAGGGAAACTACTTTTTCCCCTTAAAGTAGCTAAGATCACCACAGAACAGAATGGCTGGCCTCCAGCCTTTAGGTCGTTTTCGGCCGCAGCTATAATTAATAAAGGCGGAAGGAAAAAGGAACAAACCCGTAGAGCACTGATTCTATCAGGCACTTTCTACATCTTATTGCATTTTATCCTTTCTAGAACCTGTGGTGAATATAGGGTTTTGTTACCCAATTTTAAGGAAGATAGAAAGGCTAACACAGGTTTCAGCACAGCTAGACCCAGCATGGCAGGGACCAAACCCAGTTCTACCTGACACTTTCCCCGCCTCCACTCCCAACTTGTCCCCTCTCAACCTGCTGTTTCATACTCCACTGGCATTAATAACTTCTTCCACAATCAGCTCACCTGAATCCACCCAGATGAAACCTCCTTTTCTCAGCAAAGATGCCATGATCTCGATATACCCTATTTTCTCTCGAGGAGTCGGGCATCTAATGGGATGGCCGGCAACTGCCAACAAGGTTACTCTAATGACTTTTTTTCTAGTTTCAAATTTTTTTGGACTTCCATGACTTATTTAAGTATCCAATTTATTTTACCACAATTTTCAATCATTTTTATTATGTGGGGGTTATTATTATTAATAATCTGGGGGGTATCATTTTATTCATATTTGTCATGTGTATATGTTGTTTAAGCTCAGAAATCATAAGAATGCTTTAAAATGATGAGCAGAAGCACACTGAACCATCGGAACAATGACTTGACTTGGATACAATCAGTCCCATCTGGCTGAACTTCATAGGAGCACAAGGTTCTGGTTTGGGAACTGGGCCCTGCATCTTAAAGGATTCCCAATCTTGTTTCTGACTCACCTGGTCTTCTCTGTTTCTAACTACAAGGTAGAGATTATTATTATTATTTTTAAAGATTTTATTTATATATTTCACAGAATGAGAGAGATCACAAGTAGGCAGAGAGAAAGGCAGAGAGATGGGGGAAGCAGGCTCCCTGCTGAGCAGAGAGCCCGATGCGGGGCTCAATCCCAGGACCCTGAGATCATGGCCTGAGCCGAAGACAGAGGTTTAACCCACTGAGCTACCCAGGCGCTCTATAAGGTAGAGATTATTTTAGCACATCCCTGTTTTCAGCTGAATGCTAGGATGGTAAATCAATTCATGGGCCTAGGAATTCTTCAGATAGAAGAATTCCCAGCCCATCCCTAGCAGCTTTTCCCAGCCCTTCAAAACCAAACCAAAGAACACCAGCAAAACCATCAGCTATTACCTAGCTTCACTAGAACTTAGAAAAATTCGAACTTGAAAACAACAAAAGAGCTAAAGCTTTTGATTTTCATACTTAGGCCCTGCCTGTCATACTGAAACCTAAAAACTACATTCTTGCCCCTCGATGGGTGGGTTATAAGCCTTTGTAAAATGCTGACAAACCTTAACTGTTGCAGGACAAGATGAGTGGGCTTGCATAATGAACTTCTAAATTACCAGAGATAGTATCTAGAAGGCCAAGCCTGAGATAAGTCTCTGGTTCGGGCTGGGGGCCAATGCAAACAGCACACATCGTAAGTCATCCCTGCGATTTCAGTACCGAGAGTAGGAGAGATGCCTCAGCACCGGCACAATGCGTGCTGCTTACTACGGAAGTTTCTAGATGCTTCTGCATCATGCAAAGGCCACAGTTGGCCTTCAGCCCTTTCAGGAGCCCTTGTCGAAGAAGAACCGAGCCACATTAGGGCTTTCAAAGATGAAGTCACCATGTATTTTTACTTCCCTGGCCTGACTTCTAGGCAGTGGCTTGTCCAGTCATAATAAATTCTTGAGCATTTGATGGCTCTGAGGGGTGCCCAGGTGGCTTTCCAAATAAAAGTTTGCCATTCCAGCCAAGGAATTTCTGTCCCTAGAGGGACCACACGGTTCTCCAAGCTCAGTTTTCTAGTCACATCTTGACTGAACAGATCCCAAATCCCTTTGTGCGCCAGTCAGCATTCCAAGGCGACTCCACTGAGGCCAACATTCCAGTTTCAGGTTTTCCCAGAATATAAACGTCAGGGGACACGAAAGGGCACAAGAACAATTCTTTCCCTTCTTCTCCATTCACTGTGCGAGGTTTGAATTTCAAATTTTGAAAGAATCTGCTGACTTGGCCCCAACTCAGATCTGCTGTGAGAGGGACAGTGTGCTAGAGGGGACCCTGTCACCTGAGTGTTCTGTTAGGCATGGGGGGGATTTTGCTCTCAAATTTTGAACCGAATTCCTCAGAAATTAGTCTCTGCTCGACTGCCTTTTTTTTAAAACATTCTTTTTTTTTTAACTTTTTTTTTTAAAGATTTTATTTATTTATTTGACAGACAGAGATCACAAGTAGGCAGAGAGGCAGGCAGAGAGAGAGGTAGGGAAGCAGGCTCCCCGCTGAACAGAGAGCCTGATGCGGGGCTTAATCCCAGGACCCCGGGATCATGACCTGAGCCGAAGGCAGAGGCTTTAACCCACTGAGCCACCCAGCTGCCCCTCGACTGCCTTTTCAACAAAACAGAAAAGTTACTAAGCAATCTGGAGATGAAAACGGAAGTGGGTGCTATTTTCTTGGTAGCAAGAGGGAGGAGTCAATGAAGCAGACGAGGCAGGGAACACTGGGGATGTGTGCGTGCCCTTTTCCTCGGGGATGGCACCTTAAACTCTGCACGGGTTTGCTATGAATAAATGGGGAAAATGTTTGATGAAGAAATGAACAAATGGATTGACCTGTTCAAAGATCTCTCATTCTGGCAATGGAATCCAACAGGTAAAGAAACAGTCATACTAGACCCACAATCTGAGGATGTCCAGGGTGATAGAAAAGGAAAGGGGAGCTGAACCTGCTTTCTGGGCCAGAAGTGACATGAAGCAATTGGTAGGCTATTTAAAGAGGAGGAGATATGACCACTGTCCATCAGAAGCTGCTGAAGATCTTGAAGGGAGGAGAGGAGGTATGCCAGGATCTAATTTGAAAGTACAAGTCAGAGTGAGAGTAAAGTGAGGTGTGTGGTCAAGACATGGAGACCAAGGTGGGCAGGTCAAGGCTGCCATGTCTGGGTGGCAAAGGAACCCGGCTGGTCCCTGTCCTTTTATCAGGCCCAGTGGGCAAGACCCAGCACAGAGCAGAGGAGCAGAGAAACCCCAGACTTCCTGTCCTCTTGCTGGCATCCACAGTCACTGGGGGAGAGGAAGAAATGAGGAGGAAATGGAAGAAAAATAGCCAAATACTTAAATTAAATCCCTGTGGAGTCAGTAGGGAGGTACGTGTCCCATAACTCTTCACAAAATATTGGTGGAAAAGAAACCAATAAAATAACCAGGACAAGGAAGATGCGAGGGGAAAAGCGCTATTTTCTAGGTAGGAAGGGGTGAGCATGTTCAGCCATAGAAATCAGGTGGGCCTGACAGCAACGGGGCCATTCCTGAGCAGGGCCTTAGAGGAGAGCAGAGATTGAGAGCTGGGTTCTCAGAGCAGGCAGAGCGAACCTGGGAGAGCCAGGGGAAGTGAGGGCAGAGGGCAGGAGCCAGGCACCTGTTGGGGAGCATGGGGATGCCCGAGGTGCCACCCTTGAGGACCATCCCAACAGGACCCATATGTCTTTGCCTATACAGAGTGGCCTCCCCAGCTTCCTCTCTTCACTGTGTTCCTCGGTGGGGCGTGACCGGTGGAAGCAGGAGGCTTCTTTCTCCTGCAGGAGGGCCCTGCACATGACAAGGCACATAACGTCCTAGGCCTCTGCCCAATAAACGTCCATGTATCCCCTAATCACTGTAACAGTGAACAACAGCAGCACACATACCCAGCCACCTGGAAAGCCACCTGAAGCATCTTTTCATCACGGCCTTAATAACCATCATGTTAAAATAATACCATTAACATTTATTTAAAAGACATCATGGGACACCTGGATGGCTCAGTCAGTTAAGCGTTTGCCTTTGGCTCAGTTCATGATTCCAGGGACCTGGGATGGAGCCCTACTTCAGGGTCCTTGCCTACCTCTGCCTCTGTCTGCTGTTCTCCCTGCTTGTGCTCGCTTTCCTGATCTCTCTCTCTCTCTCTCTGACAAATAAATAAATAAAATCTTTTAAAAAAATAAAATAAAAGACATCATTTTAGGAGAATGTGCTCGTGGGAAGCTCCCAGCCCCTCCCCTTGGTAACTCCTCAGCTTGGCTTATGGTGGTGGTGGTGGAGGGTGTATGTCTGCTTTCAGAAAGTGGAAATAGAGGAGATGGCATTCTGTGGGTACAGGAATGGCTTGAGGAAAAGCTCCAAGGCACGGGTATCTAAAGTGAGTGGGAGCAACACAGACTAAATTGCCCCCATTTACCTTCTGGGAAGGTTATGGATGAACAAGCAGTAGGCGAGAAGGCCAGAAAGGCTAGACCAAGAATGAAGAAAGACCTCAGAGAGTAATGAAGGATTTCATACCTTACCTGGCAAGCAATGGGCAGTTTTTACACAATCCTAAGCCAAGAACCATGTGCCCAGACCTGGGCTTCAGGAAGTGTGAGCTGATCCAGCAGGCCAGAGAGGGGAGAGCTGGTAAAGAGTTCAGAGGAGTTCTGATTTCGAATCCCTATTTCTTCTTCCCCAAGAAGGTGTGACCTCAGAAGTCTAAGGAAAAGCAGCCACAGATCTCTGATCATGGATTTCCATCAGAGATCACAATGAAAGGATTCCCCAAATTGGGGAAATTTTATTTTTCCCTCCTATCTCTTTACTCTTAAAAATAATGCTTCAGTGTATACCTTTATGCTTCAGTATTTTTTTCCCTTTTGTAAAATTTCTTTAGGTTACACTTTTAGAAATGTCTCTCCCTCTTTCTTGGCAGGGCCCTAAATGTGACTCATCTGTCTATTCCTCCAGAGGATCCACCATAAAACCCAGCACACAAGAATTTTATGATAAAATGAGACCCTGTCTCTACCTGCTTGCCCACACTAACTCCTTGGCCACAAGTACATGGCTATCAGACCCTATGACTGATTGTGGCCAGGAGAGGTAAAGGCTTTGGGAAAGATGTAGCTGTCAGTGGGACAACAAGCAGGTACCTGAAACCATGGCTCCCAACTCAAATGTAAGCTCGGGGGGCCAGAGATAAAATATTCATTTCTTTCCATATCCTCCTTATATGAAGAAGTATAAAGCAGAGATGCAGAAACAACTGTAAATTCTCGAACACTCCTCTCATCAAACGATGGCGTTTCTGCCCCCTTTCCTTACATTTGGCAGGGCCTTTGCGACTCTTTTGAGGAAAAGAAAGTTGCAAAAGTGCCATATGTGAGGTGAGTGCTGAGGCCAGGCTAGGCAAATCTATGTAGGTTCTGATAGTTTCTGGTAGTTTCTCTGGGAGGCGGTCTTTCAGGGAGCCTCCAGCCACCATGTAATGAGTCCAGTTACACCGAGGTCACCATGTGGCGAGAAAGAGAGAGAGAGAGGGAGAGATTCCCATAGAGCTCCAGCTGTTCCAGCTGTTTGCATACTTTCGGCGCAGATGTCTACCAGATATGTGAATGAGAAAGCCTTCAAGATAACCTCCGCTCTAGCCACCATCTGACTGCAGCCATATGAGAGACCTGGAACAAGAACCATCTGGCTGAGCCCAGTCAATTCCCAGAACCATGAGCAACAATAATAAATGATTGTTGCTTGAAGCCATGAAGTATGGAGTGGTTTGTTATGTAGTGATAGAAAACTGATACACAGTCCCCATCTGAGACAATAAGATGAAATAAATTCTCCAGAACAGCAGACATTTATTGAGAACGTGCCTTGTGACAGGTTCTGTACTAGGAAGTGAAGGTACTAATTCACACACAGTCCCTGCTTTCAAAGAGCTGCCAAAGGAAATAGGATATGAACACAGATCACCGTCGATATTAGGAAAAGACTGCAAGAGAGGCACAGAGAATATGTGATGGGAATACACTCTGGGAGAGTTCTAAATGAACTTGCTCTGATGCGGGCCTGGCAAAGGTAGGAAAGAGCCCTTTCAGATTGGAAATGAATGAATGAAGTGAAAATATGCATAAAGAACTTTAATCCAACCACACAGTCAGTTTGCTGAACACAGAAAACATATTCCAGGACATGTCATGTATTAGGAGCTTGCTCACTATTTATTTATTGGTTGGATGGATAGATGGGTGGGTGGATGGATGGATGGATGGATGGCACCAGGGAGACAACCTGGTTGAGAGCACTGGCTGCCCTGAGAACCAGAAGGCCAGGGATCAAGTCCTGGCTGTGTGTGAACCTCGGTAAATCACTTCTCATCTACAGTCTTCAATTTCCTCATCTCTCTGAAGAGAAGACATGACTAAGATATCTTTGAGGTTTGTTCCCAGCTCAAACCTTCTAGGGCACCAAAGAGTAAGTATGAACATTCATTTATTTGTTTACTTGTTCATCTCTGTAATCAAATAAGTACATACTGGAGAGAGGGTCAACCTGTCTTTGTTAAAACTCGGACTGAATGTAACAGGAGGTAAGTCAAGCTCTGTAGGAGGGTGAGGAGGACCAGATGAGGTAGATGAGGAATTCAACCTAGGATTCAATGGGTTTCTGTGGCACTCTGGCAAGGGGTCCAGCCAGGCCTCAGAAGGAATAGAAACCAAGACTGGAAAGCCTCTGGGAACCAGATCAGGTATCTCCCTCCACTGTCTATCTTTGGTCCTTTCGATGAATCTGTTTAAATCTCTCTTTGCAAACCAGTGTTCTTGGATTTTCTACACACACAGCAGAGGACAATCATTTCATGTTATCTACCTCAAGTTAATCTCATGGCATTACCAGCATTGGCTGTCTCTGAATCCCAATTCCAAGTTCCCAGGAAATGACTCTGATTGGCCCAACCTGGGTCAAGTGTCCTTCCCCTGGTGTGATCAACTCCCCAGAGAGGGGCAGAGTTACATAACATAAACATAGCTGCTGAAGGCCCATCACCATGATCATGGGAGCAGTTATCAGACAACAGGGGATTCTTGTAAAGGCGTTTGCTATAAAGTCCAAGAAAATGAAATGACTATTGCATGGATTAGTGATAAGAATGAAAATTTTCTAACTTAAGCTCCATCTTCATGCCCACTAAAATCCTTTCCAAAGCCACTTTGGCTTTTAGAAACTCTGACCAATTTCAGAAAAAGAGTTAATTTTCACACTTAACCAGGTCCTAGCTTCTAGCGTCTTTAAGATGGTCCTGTGAGCATTATGACAATGCTAACTCTAGGCTGCCAGGGCATGACAGAAAGCCCCCTTTCTTGCTACTGTATCAAAAGATAGGATTTTAAAAACCTAAACAAATGTCTCCACTGAACTCCCACACTAATGACTGAAAGCCACTGAGGATTTGGGTATCACTTTAGAAGCCACTCTATTTGTGGATGGCCCAGCAAGAGAATCAAGTCAGGCCATTAGGGAGATTTCACTGAAAGGTAAGTGCCTCAAGATTAATGGTATTGAATAAAGAAAAAGTAGTTCGTTTTGACATTTTGATAATCACTTTGGGGTCTGGTTCTTATTAGCCCTATTTTTGCCTTTTAAAATGTATTCTCTTCTTTCTTTCTTTCCTCCTCCTCTTCTTCTTTTTTTTACTAAAAATGTCAGGAAATTTGGAATAGTAACTTGCAAAAAAACATGTCCCCTTACCCTCTGATCTTTCAAATAAACAAAAATACTTAGAGAACCCTGGAAGAAGGCATTTCTTAGTGTTTACCTGATATTAATTGTTGCATTGGTCATTACCATGTGCAATTGATCTTTGGGAAATGGAGAAAAGAATGAAGTGAACAGGAAAATGCAGAGAGAGAGAGAGAGAGAGAGAGAGAGAGAGTGTGTGTGTGTGTGTGTGTGTGTGTGTGTGTGTGTGTGTGTGTAAGCGAGAAACAGAAAGAACTCATTTTAGCTATAAATGTTTTAAAATCTTACAGATGCCAAAGGATACTCTCTTGCATACCTTTCTCCAATCATTCCATTTTGCAAGCTACATTATTCACAAATGAGACATTCAAGAAACACCAATTCTGAAATAAAAATGTGCACACTACCAGTGGAAAAGCAAACAAAAGCAGCTAATGTACTGTGGCTAAAAAAATTTTCAAACAAAGTGGCAGTAATTTACTGCCCTTGCTCTTAGCTGGACCTCACGAACATAATCAGAACCCCCAGGACTGATGGGAAAGTGTGATTTACAGTAAGTCTCAGGATAATAAAAGAAAATGAAAAAGCAAATTGCGCATGAACATGAAAGCCGTATTTCTTCTGCTTTCAGCAACTGAATCAAATTTCCAGCCAGAATTTCAGGGTGAAACTTAGAAGTCCCCGAAGAAGCAAACTATGAGCCAACCAGCATCCATACTTGGACACCACCTCAGCTGCCTGAATGACATAATTAATATTTAGAGATATTGGTGATTAGAAAGGCCCATACTGCCCCATCTGTTTGAGTGGGAAAGAGGTGGGAGGACCCGGCTTTGAGTCCTGGCTGTGTCACTGGTTATCAAGCGTCCTCTGGCAAATCATTTAACATCTCTAAGCTCCAGTGATACCTGCTCCCTCAGACTGGTACATGGATTACAGCAGGTAAAGGATAAAAGGGCTTGAGAGGGTGTTGAGCACAAGCTTGTCTTGAGAAATTCTGTTCTGAATTATAAATCATCCACTTTGTTAAGTGAGTTAGTATGGTTAAGCTTCTTAGAACAGCACGTGGCACAGAGTAAAGTCCTACAGTAGTGTTGTCAGTGTTATTACTGATAGTAAAACCTTGGTCAAGCAGAATGTTTAGACCACCAGTTGTCTGAAGTTTGCTTGATTTGCATTTAAAAAATCTCCTCCAAACTACTTTAGTGTTCAAAGTCTTTGAAAATCTTTCTAAAATGTAGGACTCTACTTTCTAGGGTAACTAAGTATAATATGTTCGGTATCAATTCAAAACTTCTTACGTTGGATGGTGCATGGTTCTAGGAACACAAATCAGAAGCCCTGGGTCTTAGCACCAACTCTTTGATCCGTCAGCTTTGGAACTCCGGGCCTCAGTTTACTCACTTGTAAAATAAGGAAGTGTTGTTGTCATGCCTTTCTCATGATAGTGTTGATGACTACTAAACACAATCATGAGTATGACATTATTTTGAAAACAAAAAATGTGAGCAAATAAAAGATTGCCTTTTATTGGTTATTAGCACTCCTTAGTATATCCTAATATATATATATTAGGATATAATACATTATACTAATATAATATTAGTATAATAATAAAAACACATAAATAATGTGTTTGCATTCTGAGGATGCAAACACAAGGGAATGGAGATTCAAGAGCGCATCAAGAACAGCTGTGTGTGTGTGTTAAAATATACACAACACAAAATTTACCACTTTAAGTACACTCACATTATGCGCAATCATCACCACTATCCAACCACAGAACTTCTTTCATATTCCCAAACTAAGACTCAGTACCCATTAAACAACAGCTCCCCAACCTCTCTTCTCCCCAGCTCCTGACAACCTCCGTTCTCCTTTCTGTCTCTATCAATTTGACTATTCAAGGTACATATGTGGAATCATATAGGATATTGCTTCTTCAAATAAATCTCTTATTTATTGTCTTATCATCCTTTCCCATTTTGCCTTTGAAAGGTGAGTGTAGGAAACAATGGTAGTTAGTTAAGGATTTCATTTCGTGAGTTCCAGATCCTTGAGGTCTGCGACAGGACTGTGATTAAGAACAAAAAGCACACCGCCCTGGTCGCATCCTAAGCACTGATGGGGTGGATTATGCCGTCAGGTCTCCATTGCAATTTTGGAAGACTTCTTGGAAGCTGTGATATTTTAAGGCTATGCAATGACAACAGGGGAACAGGGTCTGGTCTCACCTCTACCACAAAAGTACTGTTTGATATTAAGTGACTCATTCTCCTCTCTGAGTCATGTCTGTTAAACTGACAGGATGTCTGGAGGCTGACGGGATTAAATGATCCCAAAGTAGTGTCAACTTCATGTTCAAATGTTTTAATGGCATTTCTACCTTGTAAGATACTCAGATGGGTCATTCCCTCCCTCCTTCCACCTCCATCCAGGGACTACGTATTTTGTATAATAAAAATGGAAGGAGAGGATGATACCTGTGATATTTTTCCTAGGAAAACAAAGCAGGTGTGAAGAAAAACTCAAAACAACAACAACAAAACTGAGCTGTTTTTTGGCTATTCATGGAAGTTCATTCTGTGTTGTCACCTCTCCTCTGACCAGGGGTTGGTGGTGGTGGTGGTGGTGGGAACAGAGTGGTGCAGAGTTTCATAGCACATGCCGAAATGTTATTTAAAACACATGAGTACACAGGAACAAAGGTTTTGTTCAAACTCAAGGCTATGACTTCACAACAGGAAAGAGAAATCCTGAGTTAAATAAACCATCTGAATGGAGAAGAGAGAGTTAATGATCATTTTTAAAGAGCCTCTAAAGTTACATCAACATGTACACCAGCTCCAGGATGCAAAGGCCCAATTCTGTTGAATACAAAAAGCAGTCCAGCCAAATAGAAGATGTTATAGACCAGAAGAGTCATGCATTTGGAATGAGCAGCTATCATTATCATTCATAAACTCTCCAACTTGGATACAGTTGTATGAGCAGACGCTTCTGGTCTGATAAGAGCCTGGCTCTGGGAAGAAGAACAAGATGACCCAGATTCCTACGGAGGAGACACTTTCACACATGAATCACCCAAGAAAAATGGCAGCTGCTTCAGAACATTGGCTGTCTGCCCCAGAAGCTGATCCTGGGAGGGCTTAGTCTCCAGGGACCCACCTTCAGTATGGAATGCAATCAGGATAGCAAGGCTAAGTACCTCATCCATCTGACTTCCAGAGTCAGGTGACAACTTGTGCATATTATTTTTTCCTCAGCTAGAAGAGTTCTTATTTGAAAATGCAGCTCCTCTTGGCTAGGATCAAGTCAATTTTATTGGTAAGTAAGTACTTCCAAAGCTGTGTTCTCCAAACAGCTTTATAAATATAAAGTAATGGGACCAATAACACACTTAGTACTATAATGATAATTTGTAATAATCTTAATAAGAGTTTTATAATATTTCTTTCCAAAAAAAGGCAGAAGACAGGTTTTATAGGTCAATTCCCATTAAACCAATGTCAGGGAATGAGAATTTCTGAGTCACAGGATTTGAGAGATGGAAGAAAACAGAAATATTAACTATACCAAGGCCCTCAGAGTATGCTTGATCTAGGATTCCTGGAAAATGATCATGAACCCTGTTTCAATACCTTTAGGGAGAGGAAGAGTGCCTCTTCATGCCTCTTCATGAAGGAATGGGCAGAGGAGATCAATGAACCACATGAATTCACACTAGGTCTTTAGCCTTTTGGAACTTTGATTTTCTCATCTGTAACAGATGGCACTGTTTTATAAGAACAGGTGGAAGTAGAAATAATGTGTGCAGAGCAACAGTTTAGCTCTTGGTTATCAATGAGTGTTATTACTGCCTTTTTAATTAAAAAGGTCTTGCCTACATTGGAATGAAACCTGCTTCTTTGAAACTTAATTGGCAGTCTCAATTTAAACCTCTCAGGAAACACGGAAACCATTTTTTCTCTCTGTAAGGTATCACTTTCAATAGAGCTTCCTACAGTCTTCTTTTCTAAACCCACCCAATTCCCTCCACCGTTCCTTAGAACTCATGAATCACTCAAGACATACCTTTACAGAGTACCAACAAAATGAGGTCTAGGCCAGTTGGGAGCACGTTAGGCAGGGTGTCTGCTTTCAAGGAGCCTAAAATGCAGTGTGGGTGCAATAGCGGCTAAATCAAAATACAAAGTATTATTATGGATAAGAAGGGGCAACTAAATATGATTGGAAACTGGAGAAGGCTTCATGGGAAGTAACATCTGAGTTGGGTATTCAAGAGCTGGAAGGATTTTGAAAGGCAGGAAGCTTATGCTGGGGGAACAGCTTAGACAAAAGTGTGGAGAAATGAAAAGGTATGAAATCTTTTAAGAAGGGTGTTATGGACTGAAATGTGTCTCCCCAAAATTTAGTGGTGAAGCCCACTGTGGCTGTATTTAGAGACAGAACTTTCAGAACATAATTAAAGTTAAAGGGATCATAAGGGTGAGGCCTTCATCTGATAGGATTGGTGGCCTTATAAGAAGAGAAAGATCTCTCTCTCCTTTTCCCTCTCCCCCAATCCCCCTCACCATGTGATGACACAATGAGAAGGCAGCCACCTGCAAGCCAGGAAGAGAATCCTCACCAACAACAGTTCCCTGCCAGACCTTGATCTTGAACTTTCCAGCCTCCAGAACTATGAGGAAGCAAATTTGCTGTTTTAGCTATGCGTCATGGTATTTGTTACAGCAATCTTAGCAGACTAATACAAAGGGCAACTACTGAGGAATATCAATGGGTAAAGACTGAAGAGGAGAATGAGTGGGTTATATTGATCAACTGGCCAGAATGAGGAAAATAAATGGCCAGGTTTTGGAGACAGAGAGACCAATGTTCAAAATCAGTTTTGCTGCTTTATTTGTTGTGTGATGTTAGGCTAGTTACTCAAACTCTCTGAGCTCAAACCTCTTCTTTGTTAATGACAGAAAGAGATAATCTACATAAGGCACCATTTGTGGTGTCTGGCATATGGAAGGTACTCTATAAATGTTCAGAATTATTATTATATTATTGTAATTATTGCTGATCACAAAACTGGTACTGAGGTAAGACATAAGAGTGATACAGGATATTCAACGATCAATTTATTTTTTAGAAATGTCCACAAGCTGAAAGATGGTTGCATATTCTCTATTCTTAACATTCCTGGATGGCAACTGCCTCTCTCAGAATGCCAATAATAGAAATCTAATTCTCAAAAAAGAAATATTGTTTGCAGAAGAACAGCAGGAACTATGAGAGAAAATGAGCATGCAATTTTGGCATTCTTGTGGTCTAAGGAGATGGAATTTGAAGCATGGCCAGATGGGTCCTTGATCTGTTTCCTGCTTTGCAAATTCCTGTGTATCTGTAATACCCAGCTCTAATGTCACCACCTCCATAAAGCCTTATCCACAACTCCCCCACTCCTTCTATTTGTTCACCTACTTCTCTTAGTCTGTTTTCCCACTGGGCTGCAAACAGCTCGAAGACAGACCCAGATTATTTGTTTCTGTCCCCAGCACCTATGACAGTGCCTAATACAGAGCTCAACAAATGCTTGTCAAATGACAAAATAGGGACAAAAAACAAATACTAAATTGAAAAAGTTCACAGAAACAGAAAGATGCTAACATAGGCCTGTGAATTCTCAAAAACATTACTTGAACTATATTCATGCGAATGAAAGGCAGTTCTCCACCCTGGCAACAAGACAAGGTATCATCAGGACAGGAGTTGTATCTACATGCTTTCCAGCCAACAGTCACATCAATGTCTTAGATGAGGACCAAATTAATGTGGACACAATGTCAGGAGATCATGAGTACGTTAAATGACAGCATCATATTATTTTCATGATAAATCAAACATGTTGAAATATAATAGGAATAATGTATAGTGAATAGTGGGACATAAGATATTAATTACACAAATATGAGAAAAGAGAGATATAGGTATATGGCTAAAATTGTGAGAAACTCACAGGAGGTTTAGTTAACTAGAAGTTCATCATAAGTCAACAATAAGATGATACTACCCAGAAGCTGAGAATTTTGGTTGTGGGGAAAAAAGTGCAAAACAAAGGCAGAGATGGTCCTGCTGCATCCTATATGGTCCAGGTCCCCCCAGCGTGCAGTGTGCTCACTCCAGGAGGCCACCTTTTATGGGGCAGGAACATGGAAAACAAATTAGGAGGGGAAATAATGAATGGCAACTGCTCAAAGCAAGGGATTACATGGCAATAATATCATAATGCTAACACACTACCACAGTCATACATGAACTCCCCCAATCCTCAGAGTAAACTCCTGAGGTCTAGGTGTCCACACACCAGGTCCTCCACCTAAGAACAGAAAAGACCCCACAGGGTCATTTGTCATTTTGTTCTAAAGTTCAAAGCAACACTGGAACAAATGAGAATACATCTGTGTAACAAGTTTCATAACAGATTGTTGGGAATATTATATTATGACACTGATTTTGACTCTTGCTTCTTTTCAATGTACTTACAAATTTATCTAGATGTAGTTTGGCTTTCTTTGCTAATCACAAATGAGGCTATAAGTCACTGCTTCAAATACTGCATACACACCTTTGAAGCTTTGAACTAACAGACCAAAACCAAAAAACCTTAAGTCATAGTCAAGTTGAAATGACCACACACAGCCGCTAAGCAAGGCAGAGCTCACGTTCTTTTAATCTCTCATTTATCTCTGTCTGTCTCAGAGTTAGGATGTATAATAATAGGAATTTCTGAATCCCCATCTTATACATGATAAAACCAGGGCCCAAGTAGGTTAAGTAATTTACTCAACAGTATAATAGTTCCTGAGTGCTAGAAGAGAAACCCAGGCCAATATGACTGCAAAGTCCAAAGAAGAGACTTTCCAAGAAGGAGGAGTAGACATGGCAGAGAGAGGGAGAATGAAGACCAGTTGGCTTAGCTTGAGAAAGACCATCCAAACATTAAGACTTCTCAAAGAGAAGAATAGGTTAGCCTTGTGTGATGTTGCTAAAGAAAGTATTAATGTAGTAGCTTTCTAATCAGAAAGAAAGCATTAATGAAGAAGGTTAATACAGAGGACTTACGAGACTTTTGGAAGAAGAGAGTCACGTATCAGCTGGAAGGCTGGATTATGTAATCTCTAAGGGTCATTCAGCTTGGAGGTATCTCTGAGTCTAGGTTGTGGAAAAGCAGTTGACTCTGGCAATGGATTAATTTCCTGCCTTCTCTAGGGCTAGAAATATTGCTCAACTTGACCCAGACTTTGGAAAGGAAGTGTTTACTTATAATATTTTCAAGGAACTAAAAGGGATTCCATCAAATTGGTGAAGGGAATCCTTTTCTAAGCATGATACCAGGGTAAAAAATCATAAGAAAAAGATTGACTTATTTCATTTCATAAAAATGAAAGTTTGCTATGTTATAAAAACACACGTCAGAAGCAAAGTTGGATGTTAAACTGATTTTTTAAATGCAGCTTTCAAATAAGTAAGAAAATATAAATATAAGTTGTAGTAGAATAGAGGAAGAAAAGAAGAAATACTCATCAGAGAAAAAATAATGGCTGTTAAGGGCAATAAAATTCAGTCTTAGTTATCAAAGACATGGAAGCTAAAACGACAACAGCATGCCATTGTTGTTTTTATTTTTTAATTTTTTATTAACATATAATGTGTTATTTGCTTCAGGGGTATGGGTCTGTGAATCATCAGTCTTACACAATTCACAGTACTCGCCATAGCACATACCCTCCCCAATGTCCGTCACCCAGCCACCCCATCCTTCCCACCCCCTCTTCACTCCAGCAACCCTCAGTGTGTTAGTCCTGAGGTTAAGAGTCTCTTATGGTTTGTCTCCCTCTCTGGTTTCATTCTGTTTCATTTTTTTCTCTCTTCCCCCATGATCCTCTGCCTTATTGTTGCTTTTAAAACAGACAATGACTGAAGCACCTGGATGGCTCAGTTGGTTAAACGTCTGACTTCGGTCCAGATCATGATCCCAGGGTCTGCCTTGCCCCGCCCATGTTTGTGTTCTCTCTCTCTCTCTCTCAAATAAATAAATAAAATCTATAATAAACAAATAAAACAGAAAATGCCTAAGAAAATGACAATATCTATTGTTGGTGAAGGGAAACAGAATGTTGCGTTCTCCTGCCCTATTGCTAGGGACTGTAAATATGCAAATAGGTTTATGATAACACCATGAAGCCAGGTACCGCCTGTCCTGGGCCCTTTAAAGCAATTTTCATCACAGTATTATTTATAACAACAAAACCTGGAATAATTCTAACTTTTCCAACTACAGGGGATAGATTAAATAAATTAAGAAATTCCCCTATAATGGAACATATTTAATAAGGCCAATAAAACTGATGTCATTAAAAATATTTAACGACACAGAAAGAGGCTGGTGATGTTGCAAAAAGACAAATAGCACTAAACAACAGAGAACGCCCCAATATGGCTCCATTTTGGTAAATATAAATATAAACACCTATGCATAAGAAAAGATGGAAAGAATAAACGTTAGCAGGGACTATATAATTTTGGTTTCATTGCTTTTTCTAGGTTTTCTACCAACAAATACATTGAGCTTCTAAAAGTACTTTTAAATTTAGATTTTTTATTTTTTTTAAGATTTTATTTGTTTATTTGACAGACAGAGATCACAAGTAGACAGAGAGGTAGGCAGTGGGGGGAGGGGGGAGCAGGGAAGCCAGAGAGCCCGATGCATGGCTCCATCCCAGGACGCTGGGATCATGACCTGAGCCAAAGGCAGAGGCTTTAACCCACTGAGCCACCCAGGCGCCCCTTAAATCTAGATTTTTTTTTTTATTTTATTTTTTAGAGAGAGTCTGAGGTGAGCAATACCCCAGAATGAAGGGGGGGGGGTGTGGTGGGGGGGCAGGGAGGGGCAGAGGGAGAGGGAAAGAGAGAGAATCCCAAGCAGGTTCCATGCCCAACACGGGCTCCATCTCACGACCCAGAGATCATGACCTGAGTCAAAATCAAGAGTCAGATGCTTAACCAACTCAGCCACCCAGGGCCCCCAAATCTAGATATTTTTTAAAGAAGAGAAAGTTTTGAGGAAAATATCAATAAAAGTTACAGAAGACCCTCCAGGCCCACCGCAGCTCAAAAGAGCTGAGCTGCTGAACCCAACTTCCTGACTGAAGTTTCCTGGAGACTTTAGTTTTCCTGAAACAAGAGTTGATGAGGCCACTTCAACTGACCCTGGGGAAAAGGAGCCAAAGCTGTTTAGCTGGATTCTTAAGTGGTCTTTCAAGAGTTTCCCAGGCCTTTCCCAAATCTCTCTCTCAGCAAGATAAGTAGCGGGTTTGTGCAGCATGGGAGGGATGGGTGACAGCAGGTGACCCTGACTCCATACAGGACCCCTGTGTCATCAGCACTAAATGGCACTCACTTCAAGGCCAGCACCTCAAGGTCTGCCCAGGATTTACCTGGGATCCCGGCCCAAAGTTTGATGAGATTGTCATGATCGGCCTGATTGCCACTGGGAATCTTTAGCACAGAGATGCCCATCACCAGCAGGAAGCCTTCCTCGGAACTCCTGTCTTCCTTCTCCCAGCTCCCCGGCCCAAACATTCCCATCTACCCGAACAAACTTTATTATAAAGTAAAGAAACAAGACCAAAACATCCAGAAATTAAAAACCACAGTATCAACAGCCACAGAAAGTCAAAGTCTCTAAAAACACACACTACTAAGATTTCACCCCGTTTTTCTAGTTCTTGGGATGTACCTGCCTGGTCAGGAGTTGGAGAGGATTTCTGATCACCTAGCAGTTGTCGATGTAAAGACAAAGACTAGAAAAGCATATGCAGATCGAGTCTACAGCTCAGAGGGCATCCCCTTATCAGATCAGGATGTAGCACTGCTCTCCACAGACACCAGTACTCCTCCATGACAAGTGAGAGCCCTGAAGTTCCAAGGGGTCTAGTGACGGGCCCAAGATCCCCTTACCGGTAATCAACCTTGTGGGCCAGGGCTCTGCCTCAGGTTAGGGGCAGTGGCACTAAAACACAGTTTCAGCACGGAGCTGGTCATACCCACCTGTGTAGCCCTCCGAGGACTGTGGTACCAAGAAGAGCATCAGAGAAGCTTCTCGGTGTGTCTATTTTATGGATTTGGGGTTTTCTTATTTTTGTTTCATTTAGGCAAAATTCACATAACATGAAATGAGCTACTTTCAAGTGAAGAAATAATTCAGTGGCATTGAGGACATTCACAATATTATCTAAACACCACTTCTATCCAGCCCCAAAACAATTCTGTCACCCCAAAATGAAACCCCATAAACATTAAGCAGTCAGTCCTTCACGCCAGTCCCTGGCAAACTCTACTCTCTGTCTCTCTGTACATTTAACTATTATGAATATCTTTTAGATGGGACTTTCTGTATCTGGCTTCCTTCACTCAGCAGAACATTTTTGAGGTTTATCCACATTGCAGCATGTTCCTTTTTATGGCTGAATAACATTCCATTGTATGTACATATCACATATCACAATGTATCTACCAATTCTAAAGGACATTTGGGCTGTTTCTGCCTCCTGGTTATTATACATCGTGCTTCTAGGAACATGTGTGTCCATGAAATTGTTTGAGTACCTGTTTTCAATCCTTTGTGGGTATACATGAGTTTTCTTATTTCCTTAATGTATTTTTATTTTACCTGACTATAAGAATATAGGATATTTATTGAAGAAAATGGAGAAATTGGCGGGAAAATGCAAATTTTAAAAAATCACTTAAGGGTGATTAAGAATATCCTCTTCCAGAAAAGACAGTCTAAAAAAGATAACACTAAAAAGCTTACAACCCTGTTCTTCCTTTCCTCCCTATACACATGGATTATTATTTTAGAACTAGGTAATCACTGAGAGTATGGACTTTGTAGTCATAAAAACCTGGATTTGAATCCTGGCTCTGCCATTTACTAGCTGAGTCACTTCGCCTCTATAAGCTTGTTCTCCCAGCTATAAAGTAGACACGATAGGACCTATTTCACAGGGTTTTTATAGCACATTAAATGGAATGATGTTGTGATTAAAGTGTCTAGTACAGCCCCTAGGATAAAACAGGCATTCAGGCTGTAATAGTTGTAATAGTACTTCCCACACAGAGATTTGCTAACTATACTATAACGTGAAGTTTGTAAGAGAGGAATTCTGTGTTTTTAACCATTGTATCTTTAGTGCAGTGCCCAGCACACAGTTGGCACTCAATAAATATTTGTTGAGCAAATGAGTGAACATAAATGTCGGAGAAAAGAACTGAAATGAGAGATCTGGGCAAGAGCCCTGGGAAAACACAGCTTTCTGAGTTCAGAAGATAGGTAACGACCAACAGAACATTTTTACAAGGCGTCTTGAATTCGGCACAAGCATATTCCAGTGGCTGGTGTTGGTCAAGTCCGACTTAGGGCTCACGTAAAACGGAATCATATGCAGATAAAGGTCAGAAAATAAGTTCATCTTCAGTGCAGTAACGGGGGCAGAGCTAGGAGCCCTCGGAGGCATGTGGTGAGTTGAACTTCCTAAGCTGCTGGGCCAGCTGAGTCTCAGGGCTTTTTTTCAAAGCAAATGAAGCATTTGATGGAATAAACCCAGGCAAAGAGATATTTAAGCATGGGGCCTTGACAGGAACTGCCCTGAAGTAATATCGCTTGGAACTAAAGAGATGATTAGTGAGCTTCTCATGGCCCTACAGGAAATCTTGCCTGGCACAGGAATGCAAAATTTTCCAACCTTGTCTAAAAACAGTTTCCCCACACTCCACTGCCTCATAATGATGTCTGTAATGGGTTGCAGAGCTCACTGCCCACGGGAGGCCTCGCCGCCTTCCTCCTGTTGTGGGTCCGTATCCCAATAAGGGACTTGCCCTGTTTGGAGACTAACTTCTCCTACAAGCTCAGGAGGGTTAAAAAACGGAGTTGTAGGCATGGAAGTTCCCAGGAGACCGGCCAAGAAAATGAAGGGCTGACCCTACCTCAGGTGGCAATTAGTAGGGCCTAGCCAGGAAGGATGTGAGAATTCTTTGTTGCAGGGTAACAGGCTGTCTTCATACAGGTATGTTTTCATACCTCTCCTTTAAATCGCCTGTCCCTGCTAAAATTAAATGATTTTTAGTATATGTGTGTGTGTGAAATCATTGTTGAAAGTCTCTCTCTTCCACTAAACTGTAGACTGTTTCTGTCTTGTTCATTACTGCATATTTAGCCCCGAGTAGAGGCTTTGTCCACTATGGGCACTCAGGAATGAATCTAAGGCATTTTATTTAAAAAAAAAAAAATTATTTATTTGTTTATTTATTTATTTATTTTTTTGAGAGAGCATGTGTGCTTATAAAGGGTGAGGCAGAGGGAGAGAGAATCTTAAGCAGTTTCCACACTCCGTGAGGAGTCCAACACAGGGTGCACTTGTTTAATTTTTGTATATATATACATATTTTTTAAAAGACTTTATTTATTTATTTGACAGACAGAGATCACAAGTAGGCAGAGAGGCAGGCAGAGAGAGAGGAGGAAGCAGGCTCCCCGCTGAGCAGAGAGCCCGACGCGGGACTCGATCCCAGGACCCAGGGATCATGACCTGAGCCAAAGGCAGAGGCTTTAACCCACTGAGCCACCCAGGTGTCCCTTTGTATATATTTTTTATATATTTAAATATATATAAATATATTTATATATTTTGTGTGTATTTAAACGCCTATATTAGAGTCGGAGCTACCCGGATACATAAATAAGACATAATTCCTGATCTTGGCAAGCTGTTCTGCTGCCTTCACTCTTCACAATGCTCCTCCTCTTTGACCTTCCTGCTAGAATGGAAGATCCATGAGGGGTTCGCTTAACATGAAGAAGATGCTTCATGAATATGTCTTGCATGGGGAAGAGGTAAGGGAAGGAGAGGAAAAACGTACATGAAAATAAGCATCCCCTAGGAATGTGGGGAGGCTCATCCACTTCCCCACTTCCCCCATAGAGTAAGTCATGGTTACCTATGGCATCAGGAAAGTGTTCTTGGAAGAGGTGAGGTCTGAACTGGGTCTGTAAGGATAACAAAAGGTTGAGAAGGGTCCTCACATCATAGCAAACACCCAGGTTTACACAGAGGCCTGGAATAAGGTGGGAGGCAATGAGCAGTTTGGTTCTAGAGCACAGCAAGCAGGAAAAGAGGGGCCAGATCAGTGGGAGCTGAGGCAGGAGCCGGATGGCAAAGCACTTTGTAGGATCTCTCTTCTCCTGCCCTTAGCCAAAGGACCTCTAAGTCCAAAAGTCCCTGTGAGTCTTTGAGCAAAGCTTGAGCAAAGCTTGAGCAAAGCCACAGGCCCAGGACCAGAAAGACCTACTATGATCTCTAGGAGCAGGACCTCAGACCGCAAAGTTCTAGAAGCACCTTAAGGCCAAACTCCAAAGCCATTTCCAAAGTGGATGAACAGAAGGCTCCCTCAGAAGGGAGGTTTAAATCCAAACTAAAAGACATGCAGGAATGGAAAAGAATGGCCTGAGCAAATCGAGAAACTCTCTGCTGCCTCCTGATTATTTATGCCTCCAAGATGGTGCCTGGTCTTAGCCAGCAACTACTGAAAATGGTTCCAAGGGAGTAAGGAATATGAGACCCAAGACAGAAGGTCAATAAATCTCTATCCTGATTCTAAATGGTAAAAACAGGAGCATAAACATTTCCAAGCTTGTCTGATCGCTCCTCAGTCTCTCCTGGGCGGTGGTTGCTAGGAGCGGGGAGCCCCGTGCTCCTCACACAGCCAAGCTGGCCTTTTGTGGAACACCCTAGGGCCTCATCCCTTTAAGCTGAACACCCTACTGACAACAGCCCATGGAGGAGGAGACCAGAGGGCTGATGGGAGGGACTGGTGTCAGAAGCTGGAGCTGGGAAGACCACTGAGTGGTGAGGTTGGCCCTCTGTTCCTATGGTGGGGCCCACTGACAAGCCCCTCTCTTCTGAGCGGGTTTTGAAGAGGCAAGATTGAACCGTCCAGGGGCATCTTCCTTTACTTTATGACAGAATTCCATAGGCCTCCTCTTGGAGTTTCCTTCCCTAAAATGCATTGACTTACCAAGTAAAGAGGATTAACAAGAGTTCTAGAGAGCACAGCTTGGTTGAAGGGGAACTGATGTCCATGTCACATGCTTCCAGGCTGGGTTGTAGGCAACGAACTGGGGACTTGTCAATTAGCAAAGGCTAAAGCAGACACAGCCGGGCTGGCAGAACTCCCCTGCTCTCCTATCAAGAAAGTACTCTCACTGTTTCCAGGATGAGGGTAGATTTTTTTTTTTTTTTAAGATTTTTTAGGGGTGCCTGGGTGGCTCAGTGGGTTAAGATTTTTTTAAATATTTATTCGACAAGAGAGAAAGCACAAGCAGGGGGAGCAGCAGAGGGAGAGGGAGAAGTAGGCTCCCCCCTCCAGCAAGGAGCTAATTGGGGGCTCCATCCCAGGACCCCGAGGTCTTGACTTGAGCCAAGGGCAGATGCTCAACCAACTGAGCCGCCCAGGTGCCCTGAGACTAGATTTTTTTTTTTTTAATTGTTGTAAAGGAAAAGGAAACTAACAGTGGAGACTAACTTTGGATGGTCGGGAAAAACTTAATTTGCATAGTTGACAACTGCGCCAATATCTGAAGAGGGAAAGAGGATTCTGGGTAGAAAGAATGGCCAATCAAATGCCCCTGGACAAGAAAAGAGCTTGGCTTGCGGGAGGAACCTCAAGGAAGTGAGTTTATGTGGTGCAGGGCCAGCCCAGGAGCCCAGTGCAAGGCAGGCTTTGAGAGAGAGGGGCAATGTTGGATCACAGGACCCTGTTTGAATGTGCGCAACTATAGCCCCAAAGCTGTGATTCCTGCATGGATCTGTGATTCTGCCGCTGTCCTTTATGTCACCGTTATTAAATTATAACACCTTGTGCCTCAGATCTCTTTTTATCTTTTTTTAAAGATTTTATCTATCTATTTGAGAGAGGGAGAACAGGAGAGAGAGAGTAAGCAGGAGGAAGGAGCAGAGAGAGTGGGAGAAGCAGAATCCCCCCTGCTGAGCCTATTGCGGGACTCAATCCCAGGACCCTGAGATCATGACCTGAGCCAAGAGGCAAATTTTTAACCAACTGAGTCACCCAGGCGTTCACTGCTTCAGATTTCTAACCTGTGAAGTTTTGCTCTACAAAAACCTTATTAGTCAAAATATTGCCTTTTGTGAGAGCTAATGATCAGATTATAATCAGTAATGATAATCCCTTACACTTAGATATTTTAAAGCATTATATACAGACATGGAATTAGTTTTAGAAAAATTTCTTTTCATACAAAGTAGGTCTTGGAATTTTAAAGCCAGAATGGGAATGAGAATATAGCCTCATGGTCTGAGGAGGAAACATTGGTTAGGAGATTTCCCTCAGATTCTAGCTGTTGTTCCATTAGAGCAGCACCTTTGAAAAGAAATATAACTGAAACGACACACGCAAGCATCATGTGTGATTTTAAATTGGCCAGTAGTGACATTAAAAAGGATTAGGTAAAATCAATTTTATGATATATTTCACTTAATTCAAAACATGAAAATGATCATTTCAACAGGCAGTCAATATGAAAATTATTAATGAGCTATTTTAAGTTCTTTTATTATATCAGGCCTTTGAAATCCAGAAGTGTTTTACAGTTATGCTACATCTCATTTTGGACTGGCCAAGTGTTCCATAGCCACAGGAGGCTAGTGGCTACTGCACTAGACCATTCAACACTGGACCCTCATAATGAAGAAGGCAGCCAGAACAAGGGCTGATACCTCCCTCTTTACAGATGAGAACACTGAGGCCCAGAACCTAACTGACAAATCATGGACCTGGTGGTGGAGTTGAGTTAGGACTAGAATCTACATTCCTTGTCAAGTGCTCTTTCTCAAATCATACTTCCCTCTCCTTGAGAATAAGAAGGAAGAATGGAAACCATAAGAACTACCAGAAACAAGTACCCATCTGTACTGGACACTGGACCGGGGCTTCATACTTTATTTAACTCTTACAGAGACCCTGTGGAGTTGATGTCGCTTCTCCCATTTTCCATGAGGCTACTGAGGCTCCAAGAGCTTCTATTGTTGACAGTGGCAAGATGGCATCTGTCCTTGGAAGAAAATGCTACTACCTGTATGAGGAAGATGTTGCTTGAGGCTGTAGGGGCCAAGGGCAAGCTGCCCCAGGATGGGCCACTTTAGCATGAGTGTTATTTTGAGTTAAAGGTGATCAAAACCCAGCAGAAACAGGAAAAGCTCTTTCCCTGCTTCTCAACTGCCTAAACTCAACATTGGAAAGGAAAGCCTGCAACTGGAAGAGAGCTACAAACGGAAACTCCGTTTACCTAAGAAGCTTATCTGCATAATAGGGCAACCTTGTCTCCTTTCTTGGTCTTACACAAGAGCCTTCCTCCCCTTTGTATTCTCAGGCCCTACCTCTCTCCTTAGATAAGCTTCATAATGCTTCATTGTTTTTGGAATCTCATGTTGGTGTGGATTCCCTATAAATATGCCTACGAAATTTGATTTTCTCCTGTTATTCTGTCTCATGTAAATTTGATTCTAAGACCAGCTAGAAGGACCTCGAAGGGCAGAGGAAGGTCAACACCTACTGAGTTGGGGCAGTCTTAAACATCACAGGGCTACCCCAGGAATTCCACCAGGAATTCCTCCAACCAGCTACATGGGACACTGAATGGATAAGCTCTCAATGACCCCAGTCCCAGGAAGACTGCTCTTCAGTCCTTCCTTATGTAGCTCCTTCCCCTACTGCCACTGCTCCAAATCCATACAACCAGGAGCACAAGAAAAGGATCCAGCTACCCCATGTGGGCCAAGTGTGAACTAAGCTCCAAGCTACAGTCTAGTCAATATCATTTAAATAGACTCCTTAAGTGCCAAGGACAAATCCAGTGACAGAGAAAAGGGGACAAGAGAAAGCAATCATTCCTGAACCAGAGACTCTGTCACAGTTCTTAACAGTCAAGCTTTCAGGGAAAAGGTGGGCTAAGGGACTGAGGCCAGCATGTAACTGTCTGTTATGACCATGCAACCAGATGTCCTTGCCACAACACTCAAGTGTGGCCCATAGATGTGTTTGTTGGCCAGGAAAAGTCTTAGGTGATAGATTCAAATGCTCCCACGCCAGAGGTGAGTAAAAGGAAGGTCAGAGTCATAGTAACTCCAGAGCTCATGCTCATAAGAACCACACCATACACTTCCCTACTATGTGTAAAGCTCTAAGCAAGTAGAGAAAACCAGGTCTCCCTTTAAAAAAGCAAGGCAGGACAAAAATACCCCCAAATCTAGTCTGTCAGCACAGAGAATTATTTGAAGTTGGAAGCAAGCCTCAGTATTTTTTTAAGTAGGAGGCTCCCTCCCTTTCTGCTACCTACGGGTGCAATTTCCAGTCCTTTCTCCAAAAGAAACATTTGGCTTTCTACAGAGAACCTCTGAGACCTCATGTGACTGAAAATGGAAGAAGGGGAAAGAGGCCCTCATCACACCCCATCCCCAAACCCCAATGGGGAAGCTGAGGTTGGGCCCCTGTAGATCCATTTATTTTAGAAGGTACTTGGTTCTGAAGCATTTGTTTCAGAAATTACCCCCATGCCCCATCAATAGTAGCTTTCAACGGCTCTTCCCAGCCCTTCCCGGGTGGCCTTGTCTCTTTTCAATTTCATTTCCTATTGGAAAGGATAAACAGGTAACTGTTTAATGCCACTGACTGGACTCATTTAACAGAAAAAACAGGACCTGAGTGAGGCTGGGGAACCAGGGTGAGGTTGATGGTTGGACCGGAGCAGCTGGGAGAAGAGAAAGGCATCACAGAACACCATGGCGGGGCTTATTCTACTACTCCTGCTTGTGACGGAACGTCGCCCCAGGAGGTTGGTCTAGGAACACACATGTAATCAGCTGCCATGTTAGACGTGGATCCCTAGACTTGGCCTGGAGGCCTTGGTGGGATCCTGGCACTGCCACTCCCTACTGGTGCCCTTCCGTCAACTCCTTCAAGCCTGATGAGCCTCGGTAGCCGGTCTGTTCTCCCATACAAGGTGCTATGAATTTGAACGATGCATGCAACGTGCTTAGCCAGTGCCTCACACATAGTAGGTATTCACTTTCAGCAGCTGACAACCAGCATAGGAACCCAAACAATGTAGCGCCATGTTTCCTAGTACATGCCAGACACTGTTGGGCAATAAGGGCACGCTTATAGATGACAGAGTCCCTGGCTTTAAAACAGGCAGGCATGAAACAGATAATTTCAATACAGCATGGTAAGGATCCTAATCAGGATAGATATGGGGTGATGTGTACCCCACATATGAAGTGTCTAAGGGCACTGTTAATGGCATGGTCAATGGGACTGATAAAAGGACTCATTCATTGTCTCTCTCCAGAATGCAAGGTCCAGCAAAGCAGGAACGCTGCCTGTCGTATTCAGCTCTGTATCCATTAGGAGCACTAAGGGAATGCTTGAGGCGGTCTTAAGTAAAGAAGGAATTAGCCAGGAGGAGACTGAGGTTAAAGGCAATCCAGTCAGAAGGAACTACATGAACAAAAGTACAGAGACTAGAAACAGAGTGATACATTTAGGGAATTAGAGGCAGGTTGTTGAGACATATGGACTATAAAGTACGAGGGAAGGGATGAGGTGAGAGGAGTCAGCGTGGGGGTAAGACCATGGAGAACCTTGCTTATCAAGTTGAGTGTGGTGCTGGTGTGGGTGAACACACAGGTGTGGAGGGCCAGGATGGAAAAGCTGCGGACACGGGCTGATTGAACAGGATCTAAAATCTCGAAAATATGCTTTCCCTATATGCCTGCCAAAGTACCTATGACTTTTTTTTTTTTACAATAAACCCCAAAGTAATAATATTAATCAAAAACAGCTGTTACTTCTTATTCTCCAATTAGTTTATCAGATTTGCGAGCCAGGTCAATTTTCCCAACAACCAGATGAGGTAATTACTTTTGTTATCTCATCTTACAAGAGAGGAGACCAAAGCACAGATTGGTTGAGTGGCTTGCCCAAAGTCACACAGAATGTAGGCAGTAGATACAGGATTCAAACTTAGTCACCTGGACCCCAGAGTTCATTCTCTTAACCACCATGTTATCTCAAACCTACCTTCATTTCATCATTTCTGTCTTCAGCTGAATGCATCTACTGTTTGACCCGTTTGATGAGCTTTTAATTTCAATAGCTCTATTTTTCAGTTCTAGAATTTCTACTTAGTTCTTTTAAAATCTTCTTTTTTTATCATATAGTCCTGTACTTGACCTAAGGTTTCCATTTCCTCTTCACCATGAGACATTTTATTTATTTATTCTTCCCATGAAACATTTTAAACATATATTCTTTCTCAAATCGGTCTATTGTCTTTAGTTTCAAAGGCCTGAGCTCCTCTGTGTTTGGTCTACCGACTCTTGCTAACTGGGTTTCTTTTATTCCTCTTTTGCACATACTATACTTTCTAAAAGTGCACTTAACCTCAGTAGGAATCTGCTGTTGTTATTTAGTGGTTATGATTTTTTTAAAATTTCATTTTTGGTGGGAGCGCCATAGGCACTGGGATGTTGAGACATTTTGTGAGCTGGTTTTAGGTTGTCCCCAGTCAGGGTCTCAGAGTTTAATCAATTCCAGACCAAGTTTTTACATTCGCTTCTCAGTTTGTAGCTTGTGTATGACATGAGAAGAACTCCAACCCCCAAGCCCCATGTAACACAGGTTGGGGTTTGTATTTCCCCTGGGTGACCCCAACAACCCAGGGTGGTTCATAGACTTCCACACCACACCCTCAGTAGAACTGGCCTTTCCTGCTCGGTTCAGTCATCCCTGACAGCCTAAGCAATGAATTTGTTTCTTATGGCCTCAGTTCTCATCTCCATGGGATATTGAAACTGTAGCCCCAGAGAACCATATACATTTCCCATATATTTATAAAACTTTTTATTTAATTCCTTCTTGCTGATCATCGCTCTACCTACCATGGAGCTTTCTCTTCTGGCACCTGGAGATTTCTCCTTTTTGGGTACCAGCCTGTCAGTGAATTTTTTTCATTGTATCCTTCCACCAGCATCTCTGTGTAATTAGGGGGGAATGTCCCTTGACTGCCCACATTTAGATATCAGTCTTTCCCACCTGTGTTCAGGGAGGACGGAGACCTTTGTCTAATTCATCTTTCAATACTAATTTTTCAGACAGTGCCCAGACCAGAGCAGGAAGCAAAAAAGATCTGATCAATGAATGAAAGAATTAATCAGCTTTCTTTCTCATTCTAATGGGAATGAAAGGCCATATACTAATTTTCTTCTAGAGAAATATAACACCAAGAATCTCTGGAAAGCCATCCATGCTCTCTGGAAGGCCAAATTGAACAAACAAAAAGCTGGGGGCCTGTCTTAGACCAGCTTTTTAGCAAGTAGGTTCATAGCTATCGACACTACTTTTTTCTTGAAGGGCACCCACTGCTAATTACCGTGCTGGTCTGATAGAAATTCAAAGCCTGGCAGCCTCACCCCGTGACTGCATGTAACTGATGTCCTTTTATAGCCATAACCAGAACCTGATCAAAACATGTAGTGTACAATGATATCATTTTTACTGCTGGTGCCATAAGGAGCTTGCCAATTATGTTCGCATTCTTGAAAGCACCTAGCAAAGTGCTTGTCACAGAATGGGCACTGAGCAGACATTTAGCGGGCTTTACGTCTTCTTTCACATTAAAAAAAAAATTTAATAAATATTTGTTGAAAATCCACTGCCTCCTAGGCATGGTGCCTGGTGCTGGACATGGAGAGAATAATATACAGTCCTTGTTTTCATCCTAAATTACAAAAAGAATGTCCAAAATAAAATTGACAAGAGAAAATTATTCTAAATGCCCTCTCATTTAAGGTGAAAAGATATCTCACATCATCCCACCACCCTAAAATGCCTAACAAAGTATAACCACCAACATAACCTTGCCTATTACTGTTTTATAAGCTTCTCTCGCTTCAGGGAGAAAATACAACTCCCAGGGAACACATAAGCTGACAAAAAGAGCTGATTATCAAAGTTGTCTGACACATGGGACAATGACTTTTGAGCTTTTGTCACTATAATCCCAGAACCTAGAATCATAACTGAACTAAAGCAGAAACTCAGTAAGTTTGTTGAATGTATTTGCACATACAGATACAGATGTGCCCTTCCATGTATATGTCCTGAGATAAGTTGTGATTCATTATTCCACACATACTGATTGAGGATTTCCTATGAACAAGAGTCTGTCCTAGACTTGGTGATGGAGACAAAGACAAAGACCAAGGACAAAACAGAAATCCTACTTAAAAGGAATTTTCAAGCTTCAGAATGAGATAGACAGGTATATAAATCACCGTGATGTAACACAGAAAATGCGAAGAGAAGCAGAGGAAAGGGCTATGGAAGTTCCAAAGAAGGAATGGTCACTTCCTGCTGAGGGATTAGATAAGACTGTGGCTAATAGAGAATTTGTTCTTGGTCTTGAAGAATAAGTAATTTGTGGCACGCAGAAGGGAGAGAATGGTTAGTGGCAAAGAAAAAAGGGGTGATTCAGTTGGAAAGAACAGCTTAGGCAAAAGCTAGGGAAAGAAAAGCACAGGGTAAATAAGAAATAGAAATGTCACTGGAGATGCATAAAGAGACATAAAGGGGAGGAAAGAAACAAGCCTGGGAGGGTGGGATGAGCCAGCCTGCAGGGGCTTTGACTGTGTCCCCGATTTACCATTCCAGGACACGGGATCTCTATGGAGTAGCCAGTGCTTAGCATATGGTGGAACTTAATTAATACTACAACAACTTCACAGCAGGAACCTGTTCCCCACGTGCGCGCAGGAAGCCGCCATCTGTACGCACAGGCAATTACAAACATTCCAAACACTCTGCCCTGAACTCTGCAAGCACATCAAATACTCACTGGAAAAGGTCACTCAGCAAACAGCTCTGATCAATCCTGGCCCAGGCAGAATCAAATCCCCTAAATAAGATCCACTAGATGCGGTGTCAGGAAGGTCAGAAACAACCCTATTTCACATCTTGAAGCGTTTTTACCATATGGAACGTTTTAGAGGAAGAAGGGAAAGGAAAGGGGGAAAAAAACTCTCCCCAGAAATAATAGAATTCCAAGTAATTAAATGTTAAATAATCACAAAGTAAGCAAGGGATTTATTTTGGCCCCCGCCACTTTCTAAGGATCTAAGAAGCAGTTGATTTCAAAGAAGGCCATGCCAGGATTAAAAATGGAGTTTCACGCCAGGATTAAAAATGGAGTTTCATGCCTCCCCCTCTTCCCTCTCCCCATCCTATGCATCCCCATTGTGTACCTTTGTCGAGTTCACTTGAAATGTTCCATGATGAGGTAGGCACTAACTCAGCAGTGACTGACAACTCTGTTTCTGGAAAGAAAAAGAAGGGAGGGGAGAAAGACAGGGTGAGTGTAAATATATAAGTAACTTATGGGCTGTTAGAAGCATTATGGGAGACTTCCAAACGCCCTGCCCTGGGAGAGAGACCAGTGCAATCCCAGAGTTTATTAAGCAGGAATGCCGGGGGAAGACTCCTGATTTACGGAGGCTATCCAGGAGAAGAATCGGTAGACCAGCGTGCAAGCCTCTTTTCTTTGAAACATGGGCTTGAAAATTAAAATACAAATATTTCATGAACAAAAAAAATCAAGCCTGAAGAAATGACCAAACACTGTCAAACATCAACTTTTCTTTTTCTCGTTAGAAGACCACTCCTAGACTATACAATAGTCTTTCCATGGAAAATGAGAGCTACATTACTGATTTTATTTGTTGTATTTGTGAATTGATGGGATTTCTATTAGTAGAGAAATCTATGTCTCTATGTGGAAGCTTATAGTCAAGACAAACGAAACCTAAGTATTTGAATACGAGAGTCAACCAAGGCAACTCAACTTAAAAGGCAATTTTCAAAACCACCATTAATTAAAGCAAACATGAAGATCAACAATCTACAGGGTACAATATATTATGGAGATATAAAAATTCTTTAGTAATAGACTGTAATATACAAATTATGTTTTTATTGTTTTTGAAATTTTAAGTGACAACACTGTCCTACTAGCACATTTTAATTTTAGTAAGGTTTCACTAACCTTCTCTTAGGCTACACATACACACACACACACACACACACACACACACACACACGCTGTATTACAGAACTTTAGTACTGAGCAATATCTCAGAGAACTCAGAGCCTATGACATTGGATACATGGCACCCAGGGGTACCGGGACGGCTCAGTCAGTTAAGTGTCTGACTTTAGTTCATGTCATGATCTCCAGGTCCTGGGATCCAGCCCCATGTTGGGCTCCTCACTCAGCGGGGAGTCTGTTATCCCTCTCCCTCTCCCTCTACTCCTCACCCAGCTTGTGAACACTCTCTCTCTCTCAAAATAAATAAATAAAATCTCTTTAAAAAGAAGGAGAGAGAGAGAGAGATGGCACCCATGCTGTCAATTCCCATTCCTTCATTCGAGTGCAGACCTCCTTAATCAAGTATGGCTCTTTTTGCCTATTAAACCTGGGACTTGCCTTAGAGTCTTTTTGACAGAGTGCTCTAGGCAGCCACTAAAAATGGTTCTGAAATGCAACTTTTTAGTGAGTGGAAGAACTGGGATTCAGATCCAGGTCTGTTACTGCCCACACACCTCCTCATAGCTCATGCTACCTGGTATTCAACTCTGTGAAACCTGATTTGTTTTTCATCTTGCCTCTCTCTCTGGCTTCACCTTTTTACCTAAATAAGCATACTTTCTACCATTTCCTTATTTACTGATGGGGCTTGGCTGCCACTTGGCCATAGACACCACACACCATAGTCAGTGAACTTTGCCAAGAACAGGATGTTTACCCACTGAGACCTTGCAACGGCCCACTTTTAGTTTGTCTACTGCGTCTCTGATCAACCTGTCACACACAACAGAGACAAAGGGTTTGTGTGGTTTGTGCAGAACTCCTAGGGTTTGCCTCTTTCCCTGTCTAAGCGGCACCTGGGAAAGAAAGTAGAAGAACCCCAACCCAAATGGTCCCAGTCCCTTCCTATGTCCTGAGTTAAAAACAGCAGAGCTTCTTTTAAGGGGACCTGAAGCCAGATGGACAGTATGGCAGGAACCTGAAAGCACTTAAGATTCCAAAATATGAAAGAAAAAAGAAAAAAGTATCCCAAATAGGAAAAATGCTTCACCCAAAACCACAGTGCTCCTGTTCGCGATGAACCATTTGTCCTACGAATGAATAATTCGTGCAGGTGATTCCATGAGGAAGATCTAACTGCCTACACTTGGGAGCCCTCCATGAATGACCCCAACCACAGCTCTACCCTCACCCCAATCCTGCCGCCACCCACTTTGGCTCTTTGAATAATGGCCCTTTGTTTGCTGTATTATGGACAACTGCGGTTCACCATATAAAAGAGCTCATCAAGCACTCCAGTACCCAGACTTCAGGGAGCTGGGGAATAGAAGCATGGCAGCCAAGGCAGCGTTTCAGGCAAGGAAGCAAAAGGTGGGGAAGTGGTGGGATTAAGATTGACCTTGACAGTATTTACATTCAACATTTTCATAGCTTCATCTTACTGCTGCTCAGTTACACTGCCAGAAATACAGGTTCCATTTTACAGTATTAATTTTATAGAAAGTTAGCCCGATGTCACTTGGTTTTTCTAACCTGAGTTTGAATTGCTGATTGAATATAATTTGGGACCGATGACGAATAGATTCTTGGCACTGCTAATGGCAAAATTGTTCCCCATGTGTCTCTGGACACTAATGACTACTCTGCTCTTGGACTAAGGCAACGATAATTTCAATTCACAAGCTTATTAAGTGACTGTGATGATTCTGAGGAATTTTGTTCTCGGTCTCAAGATTCATTCCTTTAGATAACCACATGTTCAGCTTTTCAGATAAAATGATCATAAAAACAGATAAAATATTTTAAAATATGAATAACCTCCCTAAAAAATATTATCTTCCAAGGCCACATTTTTTAAAAGAAAGGCCGATTATTTTCTGTGCAAAGTGTAGTAATAGTAATACCCCCTCACAAAAAATGATGTTACTAGGCTTCCCCTCCCCCAAAAGGAAGGCTGACCTTTATGTGAGAAAAATTCAGTACTTGTCAACTTGCACTCCATGGAGTTCACAGTCAGTAACAGCTTTAGAGAGAGGCACAACCACCAGCTTTGTCCATGTAGGATCTCCACTAATGGATTCAGCTTCTTTCCTACATCCTCATCATGGCAAAAGGATAAGATATTTCCAAGTACATTTAATACCCGCTAGCAACATCTCTTTGTGTAAAATTATTGTGGTAAGAACAAACTAATATGGGCCAATTAGGAGATAGTAGACTATTTAATGGAAGCACACACCTAGATTAAAATACTAATTTCATGATCATGAGCAAGTTACTTAAAAACTTTTGGCCTCTATTTTCTCATCTATAAAATGGGGACAATAAGAGACGCCTGGGTGGCTCAGTTGGTTAAGCGGCTGCCTTTGGCTCAGGTCATGATCCCACCGTCCTGGGATCGAGTCCCACATCGGGCTCCTTGCTCATCAGGGAGCCTGCTTCTCCCTCTGCCTCTGCCTGCCATTCTGTCTGCCTGTGCTTGCTCTCTCTCCCTCTCTCTCTCTCTGACAAATAAATAAAGAAAAAAAAAATGGGGACAATAAAAGCCACCTCACAGGATTGTGGTAAGGATTACATTAGATTATGGTCCAAAGTGGACCTGCACACTGTCCAGCACAGAGTGGACCCCCAAGATCTTCTGTGCCTTCCTCTCGGTCTAGTAAAGCAAATAGCCACCCGTTAAGCAGACATCCTCTGGTTAGCGGCTATGTCACTGTTTAGGTTTGAAATAACACATTCTCCACGCTTTTAGGAAAGACTCTGTATTTCTCATGCTCTACTAATCTAAGCCAATTTTTTCATTTTTGTGAGGTTTTCCCCGAATTGGTCACCAGTTCTCTTAAGAACATAAGTGCTTTTATGCATTTTTACCCAATTTAGGCAAATCAAGCGTATTTTAGAAAACTCCAGCCCTTATCTTCCCTGACCTCTGCAGGAGGGCAAACCATTCTTCTCCCGATTTGATCAATAGGAGCTATTATCTTTGCAGTTTCACTGATGATTGACTTCTTGGCACTGATTCTGCAAACCATAAGGTTTTGGTATTTAAGCCTGAACAGTGGGAGTGTTATTTGGAGGAAAGGGGAAAAAAAAAACAAAAAAAAAACAAGCCTTGAATCCTCCTCATTGATAAAAGCCTGTGCTCTCTGAAAGGATTACTGGTTCATCTCAGCAGTTGGCAGGTAGAGACCCCACGTTCACAGGATGTAGAATCTCTTGCAAGAAGCACCCAGCCACGCCACATCCTGTAACCTGAAGCAAGGATACGTGAGCTTACACAGACATAGACCAGCATACTCAGGAGACTCGTGGCCAGCCCCATGGTCACCAGGGCCAAGTATGAGGGAATAAATGGCCCAGTGTCCTTCTTGACCAGAGCCCCTGAGTCCCAGAATGTTATACTCGGGTATGCCTTAGATATTTTTTATGCCCACTGGATTTTGTGGGGGGTAATTTGATAGAGCAACATCAGAGGCTGTAGAGGGAGAGAGGACAAGAGGACAGGGCTCTAGACCCTTCTTCAACAGGAACAACTTTCCATATCTCTGTTTTAACTATCAGATATTGTGGAAAAGTCTCTGATGCTTTAAACAAAACAAACAAACAAAATTAAGCCTCTCCTATGGTACAGGCTCACTTTACAGATGAAGAAAATGAGGGCCACAGAGGTCAAGTGAGTTAGTGAAAATCACAGAAGTTCTAAATAAACCCAGGCCTTAGAAATGACTTAGAAATAAATGCATGCTGCCTTCTCTCTGTGTTCCATTATCTTCTGTCTGTGCCCCTAAGACATGCTATGTATCCTTAGAAGCTGAGTTCAGAGACACACACAAGGCATTTTCAAACAGCTAGGGTCAGTCACACAAAATCGGTACACTTTCTTCTCTGCTCATGGTCAGTGGGGCACAGGGGAGGGTGGGAAGGAGGTGGGCATGCTGATGGCTTCAAGTTCTCTGCTATGCCGTGTCATTCTAGATATTATTTGGTGATGGCTCTCAGCCATGGTTCCTTCCTGTCACCAGTGCCTGAGTGGAGGAGAAGCCCATAGCCATAACTTACTTGTAAGGTAACTTACTTGTAAGTTACCTTGACAGAGAGCACCTGTTTGGGAAAGTAACAGCCAAGCAGGGCACGTTCCCTAACAGTACAAGGGGTCAGTCAGCCAGGGCACTGTCCCAGCTCTGGGTTCACAATCACCCTATATCTGGGGTCCTGAAAGAGGGGCCCCTCCGCTCTGGGAACTGAACTTACTGAGGAGAGAGCAAAGTTAGAGCCTTTCTCACCCCATGTGAAATAGTCAGCTCTGGAGAATTAATTACTAGGCTCAGTATCCACTATGACCTCATAATCCTCAGTGACCTCAAATTTGGATTCCTGATGTAATCTTTCAACAAAGTTATCAGGACAAAGACCAAAAAGAGAGGACAATTCTGCCACCTTAAACCCCCTGCTCCATTCCTAACCACACTACCTACACGACACTATGAAATCAGATTTTTTTCTTATAAAACCTGTAATAACTTTGTAAATAGCATAATTACTATGCAGGTGGTAAAGCCATTAATTTGTTGAAGAAAAATTTTAAATATACCAAAATTTGTGGTATTATTCATATTTTTGTAGAGAGGGAATTGTTAAAAAAAAAAAAAAGTCCAGGTTTTCTTAATGTGTGAGGGTCTCAGAGATCTTGTCAACAAGTTCATAGGTACCATGACTATCTCCATTCTTAGACTGAAGAACCAGAGGTAGACATATTAGGGCACTTATCTACTCAGCTTGTTGGGAGAGGGGTAGGATTTCTGATCAATCTGGGCAGGGCAGTCTGACAGTAAAACCAGAGTGTCTCCAACTGTGCCCCAATCAGGGGGCGGGGGGAGGCTGAAAGGTGTAGCCACTTCTCTCAGGCTTAGGCCCCCCTCAGCCCCAGAAGATCCCTGTGAAATCTAAGCTCCATAGAACACAGTTTGACAATGGGTATCTGAGACATTATACCTCCTTCCTATCAATGCCCTGTTTCTTAATTCTAAAACCCAAAAAGGACAGTGAGGAACACAAAGGCGGGGTGGGATACTTCTTGAATCATCCTTAAATGCCTTGTTTTTCTTTGAACACATTATTTGCTTCTTGAAGTCTTCTAAATTAATATAACAGATCACATGCACTTGTATTTAAAGGAATTGTTACACAAAGCACCACAATGACACACATCCTTTAAAGTCAATAAAAATAATCTTGAGAACTATCTTACTTAAAAATACCATACTTGGGCTCTCTTCCATGGAACTCTAGAGAGTCGCGCACCCATTCACTCCCTCACTCATTCATTCATTCAACACACATGTGTATAAGCACTTCCTATGTGTAAGAACTAGGATGAAAAATCTTGTCCTGGTCCCTAACATTTTCAAGAACTCACAGTCCACTGGGAGAATATAAAAACACAACCATAAACTGCATGACAGAGCAACAATAGAAACTGATAAAAATAATCTCCCCATCCCATGAGTCATTCCTCCCACCTTACCCTAAGCAGGCTAAAAACACCAAGAATACTGAATAAAATATCACAAAACAATAAATAATGCATAGCTGAGATTGAAAGGAAAGAAATTCTCAGGTGCCCAAAAGGAAGAAAACAGTAAGTAGAAGCTGATGTAGAAGGTGCCTTATAAATATAGACCCTCTGGGCTGGAGGCTCAGTTTCAATGCTCACTTGAAAACCAAAAATGTGACCAGAGAGAGATCTAGGTTCTGGCTTAAAGTCATTACTAGAGCCTAGGAGAACATCCCCATCTGTGGAAAGGAGCTGAACAACATTTCCTCCAATGAAACTGCTGGATGCCTAGAATCTAAGAATTGGGAAAGGGAGAAGGCACATCTCTTCAAGAAATCAAAAGGGTGTGTAAAGACCAGAGAATTCCAGTGTATCCTTCACCCAGTTTCTTTCCATGATTACAACTTATATAATCATGGCACAGCATCAAAATGAGGAATTTGACATTGTTACTGTGCAAATGTCAAGTTCTATGTCATATATATATATATATATATATATATATATATTTCCTCCCTTTCTTCTCCCCGCCGGTTTCGGGTCTCTTCTGATTTGGTTAGTGTATATTTTTCTGGGATCATTGATACCCTTTTAGAATTTTGTTCTCCTATTCATCTATTCTTATCTGGATAAAATGACAAGGGAGAAAAACTCACCACAAAACAAAAGAACAAGAGGCAGTACCAACAGCTAGGGACCTAATCAATACAGACATTAGTAATATGTCAGAAATAGAGTTCAGAATGACAATTATCAAGGTGCTAGCTGGGCTTGAAAAAAGCATGGAAGATATTAGAAAATCCCTTTCTGGAGAAATAACATACCCTTCTGGAGAGAAAAAAGAATTAAAATCTAACCAAGTTGAAATAAAAAAGCTATTAATGCAGGGCAATAAAAAAATGGAGGCTCTTGCTGCTAGGATAAATGAGGTAGAAGAGAGAATTAGTGATATAGAACACCAAATGATGCAGAATAAAGAAGCTGAACAAAAGAGAGAAAAACAACTACTGGACCACAAGGGGAGAATTCAAGAGATAACTGATACCATAAACAAAACAATATTAGAATAATTGGGATCCCAGAAAAAGAAGAAAGAAAGGTAAACAGGAGCAAATTATAGCAGAGAATTTCCCTAACTTGGCAAAGGGAACAAGCATCAAAAACCAGGAGGCACAGAGAACCTCCCCCAAAATCAATAAAAATAGGTACACACACATCATCTAATAGTAAAACTTACAAGTCTCAGTGACAAAGAAACAATCCTGAAAGCAGCGAGGGACAAGAGGTCTGCAAAATACAATGGTAGAAATATTAGATTGGCAGCAGACCTATCCACAGAGACCTGGCAGGCCAGAAAGGACTGGCATGATATACTCAGAGCACCAAACAAGAAAAACATGCAGCCAAGAATACTATATCCAACTAGGCTGTCACTGAAAATAGAAGGAGTAATAAAAGTTTCCAGGATAAACAGAAACTAAAAGAACCAAAACACCAAACCAGCCCTACAGGAAATATTGAAAGGGACCGCTAAGCAAAGAGAAAGCCTTAAAGTAAGAGACCAGAAAGGAACAGAGAAAATATAAAGTAACAGTCACCTTATAGGCAATACAATGATAGTTCATATCTTTCATATTCATGTCTTTCTTTCAATTCATATCTTTCAATAGCTATCCTGAATGTAAATGGGTATCAGAATGGATTAAAAAAACAAGACCCATTAATATACTGTCTACAAGAACCTCATTGTAGACCCAAAGACACCTCCAGATTTAAAGTGAAGTGGTAGAAAACAATTTACCATGCTAATGGACATCAAAAGAAAGCTAGGGTGACAATCCTTATATCAGATAAATTAGATGTTAAGCCAAAGACCATTAAGAGATGAGGAAGGACACTATAGCATATTAAAGGGTCTGTCAAACAAGAAGATCTAACAATATTAAATATCTATGCCCTTATCATGGGAGCTGCCAAATATATAAACCAATTAATAACAAAATCAAAGAAACACATTGACCATAATACAATAATAGTAGGGGACTTTAACACCCCCCCTCACTGAAATGGACAGATCATCTAAGCAAAAAATCAACAAGGAAATAAAGGCTTTAAATGACACACTGGACCTGATGGACATCACAGATATATTTAGAACATTCCATCCTAAAGCAACAGAATACACATTCTTCTCTAGTGCACATGGAACATTCTCCAGAAGAGATCACGTCCTTGGTCACAAATCAGGTCTCAACAAATCAGGTCTCAATCAGGTACTTTTATCAGGTACCAAAAGCTTGAGATCATTCCCCGCATTTTTTCAGACCACAATGCTCTGAAACTAGAACTCAATCATAAGAGGAAAGTTGGAAAGAACCCAAATATATGGTGGCTAAAGAGCATCCTACTAAAGAATGAATGGGTCAACCAGGAAATGAAAGAAGAATTGAAAAAAATTCATGGAAACAAATGATAATGAAAACACAACTGTTCAAAATCTGTGGGACACAGCAAAGGCAGTCCTAAAAGGAAAGTATATAGTGATACAAGCCTTTCTCAAGAATCAAGAAAGGTCTCAAGTACACAACCTAACCCTGCACCTAAAGGAGCTGGAGAAAGAACAGCAAAGAAAGCCTCAACCCAGCAGGAGAAGAGAAATAATAAAGATCAGAGCAGAAATCAATGAAATAGACACCAAAAGAATGGTAGAACAAATCAATGAAACTAGGAGTTGGTTCTTTGAAAGAATTAAAAAGATTAATAAGCCCCTGGCCAGACTTATCAAAAAGAAAAAAAAAAAAAAAAAGGACTCAAATAAATACAATCATGAAAGAGGAGAGATTACAACCAATACTAAAGAAATACAAACAATTATAAGAACATATGATGAGCTATATAGTTATACACCAGCAAATTTGACAATCTGGAAGAAATGGATGCATTCCTAGACATGTATAAACTACCAAAACTGAACCAGGAAGAAACAGAAAACCTGAACAGACCCATAACCAGTAGGGAGATTGAAGGAGTCATCAAAATCTCCCAACAAACAAGAGCCCAGGGCCAGACGGCTTCCTAGGAGAATTCTACCAAACATTTAAAGAAGAATTAATACCTATTCTCCTGAAATTGTTCCAAAAAATAGAAATGGAAGGAAAACTTCCAAACTCATTTTATGAGACCAGCATTACCTTGATCCCAAAACCAGACAAAGACCCCATCGAAAAAGAGAATTACAGACCAATATCCTTGATGAACATGAATGCAAAAATTCTCACCAAAATACTAGCCAATAGGATCCAACAGTATATTAAAAGGATTATTCACCAAGACCAAGTGGGATTTACTCCAGGGGTCCAAGGTTGGATCTACATCTGCAAATCAGTCAATGTGATATAATACATTAATAAAAGAAAGAACAAGAACCACATGATACTCTCAATAGATGCTGAAAAAGCATTTGACAAAGGACAACATCCATTCTTGATCAAAACTCTTCAAAGTGTACACATAAAGAGTACAGACCTCAATATCATCAAAGTCTTCTATGAAAAACCCACAGCGAATATCATTCTCAATGGAGAAAAACTGAAAGCTTTTCCGCTAAGGTCAGGGACATGGCAGGGATGTCCACTATCACCACTGCTATTCAATATAGTACTAGAAGTCCTAGCCTCAGCAATCAGACAATAAAAAGAAATTAAAGGCATCTGAACCAGCAAAGAAAAAGTCAAACTCTCACTCTTTGTAGATGACATGATACTTTATGTGGAAAACTCCAAAGACTCCACTCCAAATCTGCTAGAACTTGAATAGGAATTCAGTAAATTGTCAGGATATACAATCAAGGCACAGAAATCAGTTGCATTTCTATACAAAAACAACAAGACAGAAGAAAGAGAAATTAAGGAGTAATCCCATTTACAATTTACACCCAAAACCATATGATACTTAGGAATAAACCTAACCAAAGAGGCAACGAATCTGTACTCAGAAAACTATAAAGTACTCATGAAAGAAATTGAGGAAGACACAATGAAATGGAAAAATGTTCCATGCTCATGGATTGGAAGAACAAATATTGTGAAAATATCTATGCCACCTAAAGTAATCTACATGTTTAATGCAATCCCTATCAAAATACCATTAATTTTTTTCAACAAAATGGAACAAATAATCTTAATATTTATATGGAACCAGAAAAGACCTCAAATAGCCAGAGAAATGTTGAAAAAGAAAACCAAAATTGGCAGCATCACAATTCCAGACTTCAAGGCTCTATTATAAAGCTATAATCATCAAGACAGTATGATACTGGCACAAAATGGACACATAGAAAAATGGAAGACAATAGAGAGGCCAGAAATGGACCCTCAACTCTATGGTCAACTAATCTTTGACAAAGCAGAAAAGAATGTCCTATGGAAAAAAACAGTCTCGTCAACAAATGGTGTTGGGAAAATTGGACAACCACATGCAGAAGAATGAAACTGGACCATTTCCTTACACCACACAGAAAAATAGCCTAAACTGGATGAAAGACCTCAATGTGAGACAGGAATCCATCAAAATCCTTGAGGAGAATACAGGCAGTAACCTCTTCAACCTCAGCCACAGCAACGGCAAAAATGAAGTATTGGGACTTCATCAAGATCAAATATCTGCTGGGAATAGAGTAACCCTCTAACCTAAGAGGTTCCAAATTTTCAGTTTCTTTTAGCTTTCTAATTTACTTTTGGTCCTAGAAAGAGAAAATAACCATCCATTTAACATGCTAGTATGCACGGTTAAATGACTTCTGCTCCAGGAAGGCCAACGAGGAAATAAAATACATAAAACAGAAAGTTTGATGCACAAATTTCAGCTCCTTGAAATAGTGTAATGCTGACATAAAAAAAAATCTTTCTAATGTTTGAACCTGAAATAGGATACTTCTCTGTTTAAATGGCAGCAATACAGCCATGCAAGTAAATAGGAAAACAAAATAAATTTGCTCATTCAATAATATTCTTTTTTTGTTGTTGTTGAAAAGACAGAAAAATACCTGGAATTACTCTAATTTTCAACTTTGTAATTTGCGCTTAATTCTATGGTCCATGTGTCCTTGGCCACCAGTGAGTAAGTGGTCTTCCTTGCATTCTGAATAGACAGTTAATTTCTTGAGGGCAAGGATTGTGGTCTTATGCTTCCTTTGTACCCTACCTGGCTTCTACATGATCCTGAATAGCCTCGATGGGAGGCAGCATAGCACAGAAAGGTGCTATGTTGACTGAGAGTCAGATATGTTCAAATCCCAGATCATACTAGCTTATGACCTTGGGCAAATTACTTCACACCTTTAAACTTCAGGTCCTCGTTCATAAAATGAACATAAGGGTGATGACCTTGCAGGGCTGTGATGAAGATTACTTAGGAAAATATCTGGAAATGTGTTCAATGCCCAGCAAAAGGTAAAGTAAGCACTATCACTGTCCAATAATTTTTTTTTTTTTTTTTTTTTTTTTTTACTGGCCATAGATATATCTTGAAGGGCATTTAATGCACCGATTCCCAAAACCAGCTGGGGAGCACATTAAAGAAATCCAGAATCTGGGACCTCTATCTTTAAACTATCAAATCTCCCTAAATGAGTCTTACATAACCACCCAGCATTAGTCTTCTATAAACCACCAGTTTAGGGAAACTCAAATAATCAAATAATGATACGCCTGCCAAAAAATGAAAAACGCAGAAAGCTTTAACTGAACGATAAATTTAATATAATTTAAGAATCAAGAGGAAAGGGAATTGGCAAACCAAAGCTTATCTCATATTTGCTATAAAATTCCAAGGTGGTCAGCAACCTCAATATTGAGACAGCTCCTTCAATACTAATGAAGACAAAATTGGTACCTCTTGAATGACTTTCAAAGCCAAGCATTTCTTTAACTTGAAGGTTTTCTTAACTGGCTAACCAATGATTCAGCCAATTAGACTTTTAGGAGAAAAATTATCTCCTATGAAGAATGAAGCAGTATTGTCTCAAGCAGAATCTACAGACATAGGATCTCAATGGGTGGGAATTCTGTTTGTGGAACTCTCTTCCCAACGGGCAAATTGGACACGCCCTAAACATATGCAGTCATCCTATCCTCGACATAGAAGGAGAAAGAAACAAAACCCTTTTCAGCTTTGATTCTAGGCCACTTAGAGCATTTGCAAAGAGAAGCCCACTTTGGAAGCAGTTGAAAAAGCTATTAAGATTCCAAGCACCTTATAGTGACACAAATACCTTGCATCTAGGTAGCACTCTTCCTTTCAAGAAAGTCTGTACACAGAACAGACATGAGCTCATGACTCCACATGGGAAGGATCAAGGCCCGAGATAATCATACCCCAGTTGGAGCTGAAGAAACCCAGACTCAGCCAGAGAACTTGCCTAAGGTCCCCTGGTATCATCAGCTGCCAGGAGAAGGTGGCCACAGCCTTCGCTCACCCAGCCCGGCTCCATACAGGCCCTCTGTTACACGGCTGGTGAAGATGCTTCCCCAGTTTTAAGCTTTATTTTTTCTCTAATTCCTTCCCACACCGTTAATTCAAACATTTCAAAGTTCCAAAGAGTGAGGAGTAAAATTTTTAAAGAGAATTACTTTCAGGAAAAAAAAAAAATCTATTGAAAGTATAATTTCTACCTTCTCGTTGGCCCTGGAAACCAAGTATTTAAGTTAATAGGATTGAGGACCTCTTGGATTGGTGGAAATTATTTTAATCAGAGAGGTACATTTAGGAGGATTACTATTATCCTACAAGATAGTGAGATGGTTTTGCTCCAGCTGTATTAGCCTGGGTGTGTAGGATCTAGATGGCTGGCAATTTTCAAATACTTAATTTGTCTCAAATTGCTGCAGTTTAAAATGCTTTTGCCCATCTGGACCAGGTTTCCTGTTCCATGTCATTGTTGATAGCCTAAGGAGATCAATAATTAAAACTAAATAGAGGGAAACACTATGCAGAGCCTACGTTGGGAACAGAATCCCTTCCCAGAGCCTCTTAGTTCAATTTCTCCCTCTTTTGAGGTCTCATAGGGTTTTATCTACTCCTCCCTTAAGACACTTAATAGTTTGTAAGGTAACCTACAATTGCTTTCAGCATGCTTCTCTGCTAAAATTATATGTTTCCTGTGGCTACAGATGAAGTCTTATGTCTGCATTACACAGAGCTTCAACTGTTGCTCTGTACACACAGTAGGCACTAACAAATGTTTTCTGAATGCAGAGCTGACATAATAAGGACTCTCTCCATGTATTATTACATTTATTAGTGTAAGGTACCATGGTAGGAAGCAGAACGGCCACAGGTCATTCCTCCCTGTTATCCACACCTTTTTGTAGCTTTTCCCATGAAGAGATGGGGTCTCCCTCCCCAGCCTGAATCTGGTCTGGCCCTTGTGACTTGGTTTGGCTAACAGAATGTGCCGAGACCTTGGTCTAGTCTGGATAAAAGAATCACACAGCCAATATACTGACTCAGGAGATAAATGCTTGTCTACAAAAGTTTTGGGGTGATTAGATAGGATGATGTGTGGGTAATAGATACCCATTTAAAGATAAGAACACCGAGGCTCAGTGAAGTTAGGAACCAGCCTAAAGCCAAAGAGTGAAAAAGCCAGGATTTGGATCCAGTCTTTCTGATTCCAAAGCCCACAGTCTCTCCATTAAGTAAACTAACCAAATTTCAAATATTCTTGTGCATTCAGAAATAAGAGACAAATGGGGGAGGAGCTTCCTTTGGTGCCTGTGAACTGCCTTGGGAGGGAGCCACCCTCATCTGACAGGGCTGTGTGTTGGTGGCTCATCTGATCAGATTTAAGAGATACAAAAGTATGGTACCTCTTTTTTTTTTTTTTTAATCTTTTCTTTTTGGTGTTCCAGAATTCATTGTTTATGTACTACACCCAGTGCTCCATGCAATACATAACCCTCCTTAATACCCACCACCAGGCTCACCTATCCCCCCATCCCCCTCCCCTCTAAAACCCTCAGTTTGTTTCTCAGAGTCCACAGTCTGTCATGGTTTATCTCCCCCTCCAATTTCCCCCAACTCACTTCTCCTCTCCATCTCCCCTTGTCCTCCATGCTATTTGTTATGCTCCACAAATAACTGAAACCATATGATAATTGACTCTCTCTGCTTGACTTATTTCACTCAGCATAATCTCCTCCAGTTCCATCCATGTTGATACAAAACTTGGGAATTCATCCTTTCTGATGGAGGCATAATACTCCATTGTATATATGGACCACATCTTCCTTATCCATTCGTCCATTGAAGGGCATCTTGGTTTGGTGACTGTGGCCATTGCTGCTATGAACATTGGGATACGATAGCCGTTCTTTTCACTACATGTGTATCATTGGGGTAAATACTCAATAGTGCAATTGTAGGGTCATAGGGAACCTCTGTTTTTAATTTCTTAAGGAATCTCCACACTGTTTTCCAAAGTGGCTACACCAACTTGCATTCCCACCAACAGTATAAGATGGTTCCCCTTTCTTCACATTCTCTCCAACACTTGTTGTTTACTGTCTTGTTAATTTTGGCCAATCTAACTGGTGTAAGGTGCTATCTCAATGTAGTTTTGATTTGAATCTCCCTGATGGCTAAGATGATGAACATTTTTTCATGTGTCTGTTAGCCATTTGTATGTCTTCTTTGGAGAAGTGTCTGTTCATATCTTCTGCCCATTTTTTGACATGATTATCTGTTTTGTGTGTGTTGAGTTTGAGGAGTTCCTTATAGATCTTGGATATCAGCCCTTTGTACTGTCATTTGCGAATACCTTCTCCCATTTCATGGGTTGCCTCTTTGTTTTGTTGACGGAACCTCTTTCAAACAATGATCTGGAAGAAATGATATTCCCACATCCACCAACCCAGAGCTCAACTAATAGCCACTGCTACTCAAAGTTGGCGGTTTGGTCATTCTCTTGTACAACATACTTTTTATTCATTTCTCTAATCAGAAAGAAAAATAATTTTGCATGTAGTTAATTTTTGTGACTGTTCTCTTCCACCATCCATCTGCCAAGGCTGTTTTGGTTTCCAAACCCGATGAAAACAGTTTGAGCTGGTTCCCAGGGACTGATATCTGCATCTGAAATGTAGTTCTACCTGGTATTTGTGGCTACAGGCCTGGGAACTTCTCACAGCAGTGCAAGACCCTGCTTTGGGTTTGCCAAAGAGCCCCTTGATGTGAAAAGGATGGCTTTTTCTCCTCCCAGAGCTGTCTAACAGCAGCATTTCAGGAGGCCTTTCCAGTCAGCTGCAGTGAACAGGAACGACCGATGCTACTGTGCCCATAATGGATGGGGCAGCCTGTTCGCTCATGTGTGTCGCCTGCTGAGATGGGCTACTTGATCTCCGGCTGATAAGAGAATGTTCTTAATGGCTGCTTTGCTCAGAGAAGATGTAAACCTTCCCCATGTGGAATGCAGTCATCCATTGCCAGTGAGGGATGACCAAGGATCTGGGAAAATTTGTTGCAGCCGGTGGAACCATTTGGGAGAGAAGAGCAGCCTGATAGGTCCTGTTAGGCTTCCTCTCCCTAGAGTTCACGGCCGAGGTCCTATGCTGTGACATCATCCACTAGAAGGCCTTCCTCACCGGCCTGCTCTCCTGCCCTCACTTACCCCAACCTGCTGCCTTGAGGTCTCCACACAGTCAGCCTATCCTCAGCACCTGGGAAAAAACTGATGCAGCAATCTTGGAGGGAAAAGGGCTTTTCAAAGTTTGACATGAAATTTAAAAGCCATAAAAAGAAAGATGATAAATTTGATGGCATTAAAAATATTCTACAAGGCGAAAAGCAAAAGTTGTATCAGAAAAACAAATGAGAAACAGGGAAGAAAAAAAAATCATTGCAACTTGAAAGGCAAAGGGCTAGCTGCCATAACATAGGAAACAAAAGTTCTACAAATAAACAAGAAAAAATATCTTTTTTAAAAAAGATTTTATTTATTTATTTGACAGACAGAGATCACAGTAGGCAGAGAGGCAGGCAGAGAGAGAGGAGGAAGCAGGCTCTCTGCTGAGCAGAGAGCCCAATGCGAGGCTCTATCCTAGGACCCTGAGACCATGACCTGAGCCGAAGGCAGAGGCTTTAACCCACTGAGCCACCCAGGCATCCCAACAAGAAAAATAAATCTTTAATATTCCAAGAGGTAAGCGGGAATGAATGGATGAATTACAGATAAGGAAATATATGTGCTTTTCTTAAACGTGTGAAAATGTACTAAACTCACTGGCAATATCAGAAATGTAAATTAAAATATCAATGAGATGTCATTTCCTCCCAATCAGATTAGAAATTTTAAAAGAGTTTAATAACTCACTATATTGAGAGGGACACGAGGCAAAAGGCACCCTTATATTGGTAAGAGTGTAAGTTGGTACAACTTGGCAACTGATAAAATTTTAAATGCAAATGCCTTGTGAACAGCAATTCTACTTCGGGGAATATATCTTAGAGATGTCCTCTAACCTGTAAGAAATGATATTTATATAATATTTTCAACGTAGTATTATTTATAAGCGAAAAAGATAGGAAATAACCTACTTGTCCAGCAATAGGGGACTAGTTAAATAAATTACAGCCTAACCAAAATTTACAGTGGAAAATGATGCAGCGGTTAAAAAGAATAAAGAAGCTTTGTATGTACTGATTTGGAAAAAAAAAAATCACCAAAATATAACCTTAATTTATTAAAAAAAAATAAAAACCAAAGTACTGACCATATATAGAAAAAAACAGCACTTGTATAAAAAGGAAAAAAAATGCTTGTGTGTTCTTGTATTTGTGAGTATACATTATGTTGAATATTATATGTGTGTGCATTCATATGTTGTGTATATATACATATTCTTCTATGTACAAATATACGTTCTTATTCAGATATGTATTTCTATAAAATAGCTATAAAAGGATTTACAAAAGTTGGGAAATGTCAACATCTGAGGAGGGGAACTGGGGGCCGCCGTCGGGGACAAGCAGACTTACTTTTAACTATATATTCTTTTGTACTTATAAATTTTTATAGCACGTGCAAAATGGGAAAGTTTAAAAAAAAAGAGTACTCGATGATTATTCTTTTGTTTGATGAGTGTTTCCCTCAAAGTGTGCCCAGCACGTTATAGTACCCAGAGGAAGAAAGCCATCAGAGTGGATGGGAGAGTAATAGAACTGACCATCAAAGGTTGCCAAGGGATGTTGACTCTTGGGTCTTCAAGAACAAGTAGACATCAGCTAGGCAGACAAAAGGCTCTTTTGTACCAGGGAGCTGAGCAAATTTGGCAAACTACAAACAGTTCATTATATACCACTGCACATTCATTTTTGCCTCTTTTGAGTATTCATCTTTACATCCTCCAGGGCCAGGCACTTATTAGGTACCTAACATTTACTGACGGGCAGTTAGAAGAGGACACACGTCAGAGAGGCAGAACCTGCCAGAATGGTTTACACAGATGGGAATGAGCAGGAGGCAGTGCGGGAGGAGGACCTCAGCAAATGCAACATTAATGGGACAAACATATGAGTCACATTTCCTCTATCAGTGATAGCTTGCAAAACATATTTACACATATTTTCCCAAACATTTATGAAGGGTTATTATCCCCATTTTCAGTGAGACAAAACTAAGGATTAAAGAGTGACATACCAGAAGTCATTGCTAAAAAGGGGCCAATGAAGACTTGAGCCCATAGTCCTGTCCCCTACTTTACAGTAACCTCTATTTAAACCATCATTAACGAAATCCTTTCACTAGGATGTGCGTATATATTCCATCTCCTTAGACACAAATACCCTGAGCAAAAATCCACATGACATAATTAACCAATACAGAGATATTTGCTCCATTCCCTGGGCTTTTTAGGTATCACTTATAGTTTGAATTCTGACATCTACAAGGGTTATGTTGTTTTTGTTTTTGTTTTAAGTTCACAAAAAGAAACAAAAACATACACTAAAAGAAGAAATTCTCCCCAAAAGTCAGTGTTAAAATATAAGGTCTGTGAATTTTCGTCACAGTGGACAGACATCACATTCTCCTTTCCTATTATCCTATCATGTTCTCCACACTAAAATGTGAAATGTAAGAGGTAGAGTTAGTCAAGCAAGGAAGCTGATACAGCAGAGAGTAGGGTCATCACATTTCATGACAATGAGGCTGGTGATGGTAGACTCAACGCCCTAAAATGCTTAGAGGTTAACATCTACTGATAATCCCCTCTTAGGGTGTTCCTATCTGTGTAGACACTCCTAGGTCTTCTTTTTTTTTTTTTTACCTTAAAGAAACTCGAAAGCATTAATTCCTGATGTCTGCAAACTTCCCCAGGTGGCAGATCTCAATGTACATAGCAACTAAACCACGGTGTAACAAAAGTGAAATCTGTTGCACAGATAAACCAACAAGAGCCCAGCTTAGACCTGGGAGACAATGGTGACCACAGTCTTTCTCCCTGCCATTCATTCACTGGTGATGCGCTGGTTTTCTATACCACTGGTGACGAATGCCTGTGCTCGGTGCTCATCACAAGGCATGCATGGCGTCATTCCAAATGGCAAACAGGCAAACTAAGAAGTGACCACATTGCCTTGACCTTGCAAGACAAGACCTCATTTAGCTGTATGTCAGCAATTTGGCAATCCCAAATATTTGAAAAATGTCTGTGAACTATAGATAAATATTTTTCAATGTTCTGAGTGGGTAAAGTAGAAGTCACAGAACCTATGCCATAAAGCTCATGTATATCAATTGTAAGTGAATCTACTAGTCCTTTCCTAAAGATAGGGTTTTTGGCTTACACAGAATTTTAACATGACTTTCAACTATAATAGTGCCTTATGTCAGGAGGATTCTGGGTACTCTATTAAAATGCCAAGAAAGTGAGTTATTCCCCTTTCCCCATCACTTTTTTTTGTTTTTAAAGACAGGAAGAGAATCTGGCTTTTACCTTTTTTTTAAAATGTAAACATATGACATGATACATGAGGAACTAGGTTTTCAAACACACACAGTTGAGTTGCTGGAAAAGAGTGCCATTCAAATATTTTACCCTTGACAAAAATACAACTTCCCTTCTATGGAAAAGAGGTTTGGGATTTGGTTTTTCAGGGTAAAAAAGTTCACGATGGAACACAAAAGTCTTCTTGGATGTTAAAGAGCTCATAAAGAAAAGACACTTAGATGAGTTAGGCATGCAAATCAGAAATATGCAAAATCCTTTCAACTGCTCAGGTCACTTCAAAAACAGCACCACTACTTCCAAGGCACTCCATTCAGCCTCCTAAGGGCAAATTTGGAAACTGGCAATTTAGCTTGGCATTGAAGAGTCAATGAATTACAGGACAGGGTGGGGTGGGGTGAAGCAAGCCCTCCCTAGACTTTCATGTCTGATGACCCAAGTTCAAAGTGCTCCTTGGAATTTCAGCCAAAAAAGCCTCCCACCCCATCCTTCTCTTCCTGGGCAAGTCTTCAGGTGTTCACTTCAACAATGGAAAAGACCTCTTTCCAGCCAGTGCCCTCAAAGGATCCTGTGACTATGTCGGAATACACAGCTCCATATCCAAGAGTACCCCTCACTTTTATTTCAAAAATACAGCTCTTTGTGTCCTCTGTTTGCTGGCGGGACCATGAAGAAGGTATACGGGAGCAGGGACTACCTACTTCCTTTTAAGGAGCAGAGAGCTAGGAAAGAAAAAAACAAATGGAGATGATGTGAAATGATTCAAGACTGATCTGAAACTGAAGAAAAAGCAAGCGCTATAGACATGAAGCATTCTGAGCAATGAGGAAGAAACACTGGAAAGAAATGAGGGGCAGCTTAGTCTGTTGAAGTGATTCACCAATATCTACACATACGTTCTTCCTAATGGACATCACTGTTAGGAAGCAAATCCAAAAGGATGGGAGAGATGATGAAGTTCCCAGTCACTCTCATATCTGAGAAAAACTGCGGTCAAGAATCTTTTGAGACACGTGACACAAGATCTAAACACCACATCCTCAAGAAACAACGAAGAAACTCAGAATGTTTGGCCAAAGCAAGGGAAGACAAGTGAATAACTGATGGGTGTTTTCAAATATCAGAGGGGTGATATGTGGAAGAAAGATAAGATTTATTCTGGGGAACCATAAAGACCGGAATCAGGGTCCTCCTGGATGGCACATTCGGTTAAGTGGCAGTCTCTTGGTTTCACTCACATTGTGTTCTCAAGAGTGCTGAGATAGAGCCCCATGTGGGGCTCTGTGCTCAGCATCCAGTCTGCTTAAGACTCTTTCTCCCTCACCCTCTGCCCCCCAACCACACTTGTGCACATGCATGTGCTCTCTCTCAAATAAATAAATCTTAAAAAAAAAAAATCACAGATGAATTGCAAACAACTGTTCCACAAGTTAGAAAAGTTACATCAGAATAGATTATCTTAAAACCTAACAATGAGAGCAGCCCCAAAATAGAATGGACTAATCAATGACTACCAAAATAATAGTAATAATAATAATACAAAAAAACCCAGAAATATTCAGTAATAGTCTGCTATTTTCAGACACTGAACTAAGTATCTTTTACAGAAAAAATCCATTTTATCCTCATAATTATGTAAGGTTCATCATCAGCTCCTTATTTATATTTTACCAAAAAATCAACTGAGGCTCAAAGGGACTAAAGAATTTGTCCAAACTCATACAATCAGTATGATTGAGCCAGGTTTCAAAGCCAAAGCCCATGCTCTTACGATTATATCATGTTGTTTAAAAAAGAGTTTAAAAAAAAGCCACACACACAGAAAAGAGCAAGTGTTGGTGAGGAGGTAGAGAAAATGGAACCCTCGTTCATTACTAGCAGAATTATAAAATGGTGCCACCACTGTGGTAAATGGTATGACAATGCCTCAAAAACTTAAAACATAGAATTACCATATGATCCAGCAATTCTATTTCTGGATATATGCCCAAAAGAACTGAAAGCAAGGACCTAAAGATATATTTGTACACACATGTTCATAGCAGCATTACAGTCAATAGACGGAAAAAACCCGAATGTCCACTTTCAGATGAATAAACAGAATGTGGTCTATACATACAATAAAGAGATGGGAAATTCTGACACATGCTATGAGGATGAACATTTAGGACTGTATGTTAAGTAAAATAAACCAGACACAAAAGGACAGATATGGTACGATTGCGATTATATGAGGTTCTTAGAGTAGTCAAATTGTTGGAGACAGAAAGTCAGGCTATAGTTGCCAGAGGACAAGGGGGAGGATGGAATGGGGCATTATCGTCTGATGGGTAACGTTTCAGTTTAGAAAGATGAAAAAGTTCTGGAGATGGACGATGGTGATGGCTACAAAACAGCATGACTAAACTTAATACCACTGAACTATATACTTAAAGATGGTTAAAATGGTTACTTTTATATTATGAATTATTTAACCACACTATTTTTTTTTTTTAAAAAGGAGTGAGCTGTCCATGGCTGAAAGTATTCAAACAGAGACTAGATGTCCACATGTCAGAGACACTGAGTAAGTATTATTCCAGGAAGGGGCTGGATTAAAGAAACTCTGAGATCCCTTCCAACTCTAAAATTCTATGACAAGATAAGCACTTCATCAATTACAGAAGTAAAAAATTATTTTATTTTTCCACAAAAATTCAGACTACTTTTATCCTGGAGCTTCCTTGCCTGGGCCTGGAAACAGCTGGGTCCTAGAGTTGATTTACAATCAGATTCTCTCATTGTTTGTAAAGCATATTACCAGAAAACCATTTCCAGCTCCATTTTAATGAGGACCAATTTGTTATTATTATTTTGGGGGGGAACCTCTGACTACCATTGTTAGAGAAAAGATACAAGAAAAGAAAACCCAGGTCTTGCAGTTCAGGAATTAATGAAGGCCCTCAAACAATTATGCCTTAAATATACAGAGGTCTTCTTAATGTAAATAGACTGTATTTCATAGCAAATCTTCTTAGAACAAGGGATCCATTTCAGCATGACAGAGTGGGCAATGTAGCAGGGCTATAGTCTGTACTCAATTTGCAATTTTACTTCCGTTGACGTTGACTAATGTACAAATAGCCTAGCTTAAAGGGTCTGGGAAACACTAGGTCACAGTGTGAAATATATGCTAATATAGCACAATTTATATAAAAATAGAGGAATGTAAATAGCTAACTAAAGCCAAAGGTAGTTGCTCGAGCCAAGTGAGGACTGAGGAACATTGATAATGCAAAGAGAATGTTGTTCTCGTTAAAACCTCCAGGAACACTAACCTCAAACTTTCCTCCAGTTGAAACGCAATGATAAATTTAACCTGAATTTCTGGTGCTCTCTGAAAGCACGTGTGTGTGTCTGCATTACTGATCAGGATATGACATGTTAAATAATCTAAATTATAAGTCAGAATAATACAAAGATTAATCAACATTCCCAGTCCCCAAAGTTGAAGGAGCTAACAGAATAATGCAGATAAGCCAAGAGCCCACATACCTTAAAAAAAGGGGCGGGGGCAAAGCATGTTAAACTGGCAGGCAGCATGACAAAATGGAATAAGCGTGGCTAAAAACAACTGCTGTTTATTTAGTGTTTATGGGTCAGGCATAAGAATTTCACACTCATTATCTCATTTAATCCTCATGATTTGGGTTAAGAACCAGGACAACATGGGATGTAATTCAGTCATTAATAAATTCCACTGGAATCATTCCACAGCACAATCACAGCTGACTCATCTCTTAGCCCATTCCCAGAGTCCGACAGTCTCTCTTACCTCTTACAGGTTTTGACTGCTTAGATTTGCAGAACAGCATAAAGGACAGAAAAAAATGCTGTTGATCAGTTCTCGGTCATTGAGCTGAAAACCCAGAATTAAAGTCTAAAGGTAAAGTTGAAAATTATGTATAATTTATTAGATGGTACAGGTTCGCTTCTGTGCTGTTGTCCATCTTCCATGTCATAATATAATGCCATATGGCCACCCTTTTATTAAGAACCTCCTGGTTAGAAACCTTCAGTGGGCATCTGTCCACAGGACATAAATTCAAAGCCCTCAGCAGAGCATGCAAAGTCCTTGATCTTCTTGTCTCCCATCACTCCAGCTATGCTAAAGTACAGCTCACCAGTCCACCAAACACACTCCGCCTTTTCTCTCCTTGATTCTCTTTATTGGGCTGCCCATTTCATCCCTCTGCCCCGCCTCCCCATTCATTCTCCAATATTCAAAGTAGAAAAGGGATCATGTCTGTTTTATCCACTACTGTAATCTCAGTGCAAGGAATATAGTTGGTGCTGAATAAACGTTTGTGGACTCTAAGAATGGGAGATAGACAGAAACACAATAAATGAAATAAAAGAGGGAGGCAGAGAGGGAGCAAATTTTCTCCTCTTGTCCTTCATCCTTCTAAGCAGACCCCATTCCCATCTCCGAGCTGTATGGATACCGTATACTCTGAGCTGCATACACCCAGTTATGCCATTTTCAAGTTTATCTATTTCTATATTTTCTCTTCACCTAGATTCCAAGAATCCCAAGGGAAGGGACTGCATCTGTCTAGACTGGTAAAGCTTAGCTCAGGGCCTGGCAGTAAACAAAAAATGATTGAATGAATCTTCTGAAGGTCTCATAAATCCCACTTAAAGGAAGCACTTTAGGTACTAGTAACTTGGAGGTCCCAGTCAACACTTGGACTGGGTTCCCGTGACTCAAATTTGGCAGACTAGGTAAATAAATATCTGACAAAAATATTGTTCAAGTAAGAACTCTTTCTGTTTTGGTGAACCAACCTAAATTTATGCACTGAAGGTTTACTCCTTAGAAATGTCCAAAAGACCTTCACTCAGAAGCTATTTATATGTACTCTTCACCAGCTTAGTTATCAGATTCCCCAGTCCAGAGTTGACTAAACACAACAAATTGAGAGCAGGAAAGGAGATGTAGGCAGATAAACTAGAAAGTACTCTACGGAGAAAGAAAGGAGGCCCAAGGACTCAAAAAGCTTAACAGCTTGGGGTGCCTGGGTGGCTCAGTGGGTTAAAGCCTCTGCCTTCGGCTTAGGTCATGATCCCAGGATCCTGGGATCGAGCCCTCATCGGGCTCTCTGTTCAGTAGGGAGTCTACTTCCCTTCCTCTCTCTCTGCCTGCCTCTCTGCCTACTTGTGATCTCTGTCTATCAAATAAATAAATAAAATCTTAAAAAAAAAAAAAAAAAAAAAAAAAAGCTTAACAGCTTGGGGCAACCAGTACAGACTTCACCAGTCCCTGGTTATGCACTCTAAGGCAGCACTACCCAGTAACTCACAGCGATGAAGTGAAAAGGTAGCCCTTTTTAGCAAGACAGAGGTGTGTGGGCAATCCATTAAGGAAGATTTCCATTAAAGAGCAAACCATTTGGCATTTAATAGGGAATGCTATGATTAGTTGGAAAATTCACTTAGGTGGAACAGTTAATGAGCAGACAATGCCAGATATAAAATGTGTTCCTACAGAGACCAAAGAGACGTTACCTTGTGTATCTGTCTATTTCCAGCTATCCCATACATGGAAAAGGACCAAAAGAAACATCAGTAGTGAAAGACACATTATGTCAGGATCCTGAATACAATTCCAGGAGAGGCTGCATTCCCACGCATCCTAACTTCTGAGGGCTGCCTGAGTTCTTAAATGGCTCTCTGCATAGGAACTCTTTGGGGAGCTTCTATTTGATAAAAACAAAGTCACCATGAAGTCAGCAGGAGCAGCCAGCTCCGAGACCCTAATGACATTTATAGGACGAATACCCAAGGTGGAATTAGCCAGGGACAAATCTCTCTCTGAGCCACAAACAATCACTATGCACTAAATTTCCTCCTATTCCATATGGCACTCATTCGACAGTGGCAAACAACAAGCTTTAAATGGGATTGGCTGTGGTCTGGATTGGGGATGGTGGAGGAGGCAAATACTTAACCGAGAGTGGGCAGCAGTATACAGGCCCCCAAATGATCTCTCATTAATCAGATCCCTTCCTCCTCTCCCCCACCTTTTGGCTTCCCTGAGTTTGAGGTTCCCAGGGCAATATGGGGACCCCTTGGGAGACAATATTCTCAATACCCGATCTCCTACTTTTTGGCCACTCTCATTCATTCCACCTTACTTAGAGCCCATTTTGTCCCAGGCATTAAGCTAGGCAATTCCATACAAATGATCTCATTTCTGTAGCAAATTTGGCAATGGCATGTTTCAACCTGGTCCTCCAGAGCTATACGGCACATAGAGAGTTTATTAAAGAATAGACCGAGGCTTGTTTAGAAAGGATTATATGAGGCTTGCTAAGAAAACGTAATCACTAAACCGTAGTTTAGTGAGCCGCTTGGGATGGGGTACTTTGCCTCCCTTTGTATCTCTTTTGATCTTTACAATCACCTGGCAAGGAAGCATTATAGATGAAGAAACTGCTTATCGCATGAAAATTAATCTCGCCCAAAATTCACACAGCTCCTTGATGACAGAGCCCAGATTCAGACCTGGGTCTCTTGGACCCTGCAGACCAAGCTTACTCCATGTTACCATGATAACAAAGAACAGGAATTTTTTCCTTTTCGACAACAGAGAGCTAAGGGAAGTTTTAAAGCTGTGGTCTGATGTGATGTCCTCCTGTACCAACCCAGCTGGAAACCCTGGGGTGTTACAAAGTATCAGCCCCGGACTCCCGCCATGATGAATATTTTTAAAACTTAAAATCTGGTTCAGAGCAGCTTCAAGAATAGCCCTGAGTTGGGAGCATCATCACAGATTAGCCTAGAACCCTGAAAGGGTGTGGAAAGCCCAACCTCAACTTTTTTGGCCATGGTTTCTAGAGAGGTCTTCCTTCCCCTGGTTGCCCACGGCTCAGCTGTGTGGACAGCGCTTAGGACACTGGGCAATACCTCTCCCCATCCTCAGGATCAACCAGATCCAGGGCCAGATGACCTGCTACCAGTTGCCGGGCTTTGGTAGTTTGGGGAGTTAGTAAAACATAAGAACTTGGGCGCCAGGTTGACTCAGTGGGTTAAGTCTCTGCCTTCGGCTCAGGTCATGATCTCAGGGTTCTGGGATCGAGTCCCGCATTGGGCTCTCTGCTCAGCAGGGAGCCTGCTTCCTCCTCTCTCTCTTGTGAGAGACCTATCTCTCTGCCTACTTGTGATCTCTCTCTCTGTGTGTGTCAAATAAATAAATAAATAAATAAATAAATAAATAAATAAAATAAGAACTCTTAGAGAGCAATTCAGACTGTTACCCTGGGGACCCAGCTTCCATATCTGTGAGATGAGGGTTGGTAAAATCTTTTTGGTGGTTGTTAGGATGATTAAAGAGATAATATTTATAAAGTGGGGAGCGTACTACTTGGTATACTGGACATTCTTTGTTGTTGCAGCTGAATTTTCTCCTCTTGCGTTGTTCATGTTTTGTGCGCCCAATAAATCGTAATAATAGCATGAGGTAACTTTCACTGAGGGCTTACTATGCACCAGGCACGGTTTCAATTACTTATTGAATCATCACAACAGCCTTACAAGATCGGTACTTTTATTATTCCTACTTTTACCACTCAGAACACTACAGCAGAGATTAAATGATTCGCCCGGGTAGTGTATCTAGTTAACCAGGAAGTCTGGTTAGATAGTTAAAGCACTTCCCGCTACTCCCCCAATTGTAATTACCATCATTATTACTTCGTATTACTACTGTAGCTCCCTTTAGTCCCAAGACGGCCATTGAGCTCCTTGAAAGCAAGTCCTAGAAAACATTCTAATTTATCAAAAGCATATATTTTTAAACTCCCCGAGTCCGTGAAAGGACATCCAATCCTCTGACGCTTAATGCACTCTCTTCAGTTTAACTTCCTGGCTCTTTAAAGACAACTTGAGCTGGCTCCAAGTTTACTGAGCCTACCCAGAAAACAAAACCTTCCTAATGGCTTTGGTTTCGTAGACTTCGTAAACATTCTTTGAATGATAAAAGGATCACATGTGGTGTTATCTTATTGAATAATGGTCTGGTGTGTCTTCTCCTAAATGAAATGTTGGAGCAGTGTTTTTGTAGGCCAGTGATACATTAGAATAATACCATATATTTACACAGTGCTTTGCAATTTTCAAAGTGCTTTCCCAATTACTGCCTCATTTGATTCTCACCGCAGGCCTGCAAAGCAAGCAAGGCAACTATTACTGCCATCCCCACTTTATAGGCAATGTGGTCAAGCAGAAAGCATCCTGGGCTTTGAAGGAAGACAAAATAGGATTCTGTTCCCTGCTCCTCAATGAGTTTCTTAGCCTTTTCAAGCTTCGGTTTCGTCATCTGCCCATTTCCCGGGATAATAACGTACAAGGTTACACAGAGGATCAGATCAGATCCAAACGCAACGAGGACAGAGCCTGTCCCCGATTATTATTAGGATTAGTTTTAATTTTTATTTTTAGTATCTTTTGCTTCCAGAACAAAACACTGTTAGACAAGGAAACCAAAGGGGAGGCAGCAAGGGCACAGAACCAAAACAAACTGGCGAAAGTGAGCCGTATTCATGTTCGCTTGGGCCTGTCAGCCCAGAGGGGCGGATCTGTGTCCTGACTGGGTAATGGCACGAAGTCCCTTCTCATTCGAGGGCCTTCCCAAAGGTAGGACAGGACCCCTCCCCAGGGAAGGAGACGAGAGAATAATCCCCAACAGAAATCCTGCCTTTGAGAGAAGCCTCAGTCCGGACTTCAGGAAGGTTCCACTTCACTCCGCCTCTGAAGCTTCAACCTTCTCGGGGCCTGAAGCCCCATGTCGCCCCGTCCCAGCCCCGGCACACACTAGACCCCTGGAGCCGGGGCAGAACCTCTGTGAGGAAGGAGCAGAGGCTGCGGGAGCTCTGGGACTGGGGTCGTCATCTCCCGGCTCCGTTCCGGGCTCAGCAAGCTGCTTTACCTGTTTGACTCCGGTCTCCCCACCAGAAAAATGCGACGTTGTCATGAGGATGGAATGAGAACACAGATGTCAACCTTGAGCACTGTGCCTCCTGTAGAATAAATGAACAAATGATGATTTTCTGATTACTCTCACTACTGTCGTTGCTACGAATCACTCTAAGCTGATTTGGGTGACTGTGGCGCAGCGGCAGGAGGGAGCCACACAAGCGTGTCGATCAGCCTTCCAATGATTCCCAGAATCGAAAGTGTCGTCTGCTCTCCTCTCATAATCTGCTAGTATGATCACTATAGCATTCGTGGGGCCATTCCTAGAACTGCCCTGTCCTGGAAACCTAGCACGGAGAACTCTCGGGAGGGGGAGAGGATCATATTTGTGGGCTGACAACACCATGGCCCTGGACACAAGTGTCCCTTGAGGGGCAAGCGCTCCTTGGCCCTCTTACGCAGAGCCCCAGAGCAGTTATAGTTAAAAGTTATAGACTTAAAAGTTATAGACTTTTCTTCCACAGTCAGGTGGCAGGGGCCATCCACCCTCGGGCTAAACCCAAACCTCATTTTCTAAGCTTAACATAAACCAAGCGAAGCCGCCTGTTGACAGATGGAAAAGGGCAAGAAATTCAAAGCGACCTTGCAGATAACAGCTGAGGTGTGTGTCTCCTTGGGCCCAACCTGACCATCCCCTCCCCCAAAATGATGCCATTTAAAGGAGCTTTGGCTAAGGATAGGGTTTAGGGCCAAGGGTGGTACTTTTCTCAGGTATGTCCTCAAACTCTGTAAGTTCCTCATGGGTTGCCAGGCAGCAGCACAAAAACGAACAGCAGTGAGGGGAGAGAACACAGTCTCACATCACCATATGGTGTGAGCGTAGGGACCAAGGATGGTTCTGGCCTCTCGTTCCCTCAAGGGATCTCCCACTACTTTCATCACCTCAGGCTGACTCCTCTAACCCCTCAGGCCTTAGCTGCCTTATCCTTATCACAGAGAAATTAATACCAACTACATTTTCAGTTTTTGTGGAAAACATGGACCGTTAACACAGAAGGTTGAAATAATCCGTCCCCTCGTTCATAGCACATTTATCCACCCTGGTCCATGAAAGACCATTTTCTTATTTAGGTTTCTGGTAATTCCCTTTATTTTATTATTTTTTTAAAAGATCTTTATTTATTTATTTGACAGACAGAGATCTCAAGTAGACAGAGAGGCAGGCAGAGGGAGAGGGGGAAGCAGGCTCCCCGCTGAGCAGAGAGCCCAATGCGGGGCTCGATCCCAGGACCCTGAGATCATGAACTGAGCTGAAGGCAGAGCTTAACCCACTGAGCCACCCAGGCGCCCTGGTAAATCCCTTTAAATCCTCATTCCTCTCCTCTACCACAGGCGGCCATCCCACAGTGTGTGATGTGTGTGCTTTTGCTCCCAAATACTCTGGCAAATGTGCATTATAGTTTGATGCGTATGTATTTTAATTTTTGTAACTGGAATTGTGTTTTACATCTCTTTCCGTTTCTTACCTTTTTTGGCCATGCATTATCCTTTCACATTCATCCATGTCATTAAAAGTTTCTCTATCTCATGACTTCTAACTGCTGCCTACTATCTATCTGGTCATTGGTCCTGGGCCCTTACAGGGCCATTCAGTCATTCTTTGCCTGGCTCTGTGTCCCCAGGACTGGTCTTTACAGATATGTCTGCCAGAGCCCAGGCCTCCTGGCTTCCTTCTAGTTGTGTCTGGCCAATGGAAGGCACCAAGAGAAGACTAAGGGCAGAAAGAAAGAGAGGTCAGGTGGATAGGCTACCACCCTATAGGCTCTCCACTTGCTCTCTCTCTTTCTCCATGCCTTACTGAGAACGGGGCAGTAGGTCTATTCCTTTAAGGTTATGGCCAGCTTCTGCTGGATCACCTCCCCTCCATGGCTCTGGTCTCACTAGGCTCCAACTACATCATTCTCTCCCCTTATCCTTCGGGCCTAGGGGTGATAAGGATTTTCCGTACTTGATAGCCCCTGGGTTACTTACTTACTGTCCCTGTTTATCCCTTAACTTGATCCACCACCGTAAGCAGTATCTTTGATAAATTCTTTTCAGTCGAAACTCTCTTGACAGGCCAGCTCTTTTCTGTTGGGACACGTACTGATACAGTACCCCAGGGTGTACATCCATTAAACTTTACCTATCTAATCTTGCAGGAATGGTGTGATTGCTCAATTTGTGTTGACTTGGGTGACCTACAGTGTCCAGATGTTTCTGTGAGGGTGTTCTTAAATGAAATTAACATTTAAATTGGTGGACTTTGAGTAAAGATTGCCTTCCATAATGTGGGTGGGCCTCATCCAAACAGTTGAAGGCCTGAATGGAACAAAAGGGTGACTTTTCCCAAGTAAGAAGGACTTCTGCCAGCAGAGAGCCTTCCACATTGAACTGTAGCATTGTGTAGCATTGGCTCTTCCCTGGTCTCCAGCCCGCCAGCCCACTCTGCAGATTTTGGACTGGTCAGCCTCCATAATTACATGAGCCAATTCCTTTATATATATATATATATAGAGAGAGAGAGAGAGAGAGAGAGAGAGAGAGAGAGACAATACATGTATCCTACTGGTTCTGTTTCTCTGGAGAACCCTTATACAGATGGGTATCCAGATTGTCTCCAATCCCCAACTACCACCAACAACGTTGGGATGAACACTCCTGTATATGTTCCTTATGGAACTATATGAGAACATCCTTGGCTTATACACATAGAGGTGAAATTTCAGGTTCATAGAATGATAACTGTTATAAAAATTAGAACATTTTGCAATTATTTACAGATTGCTTTCCATGCGCCAGTCCCTATATGTGGGAACTCAACACAGAATAATCTACAAAATCAATGTGATGCTTGCCCATACTGAACTTTCAGCAAAAAAAGTGTGTAAATAATCTGACACATATTTGGTGCCTAAGAAATGTGTAATTATTGTTGAGACCAAAATTATCTATTCCACATGCCTTGCTGTCCACATTCATATGACATCACTATTTCACTATCTTCATCCATGTGACTTCACCATTCCAGGAAAATCTCAACTAGAAAGATCAAGATTGCAGATAACTTCCCAAAAAATCCATTTAAGAAACATCATACTGATCAACTTTTCCATAGAGAGCATGGCATGACTTCTTCCCTCCATCTTTCTCATACATGGTTGTGTTCACTCATTCTAAACTATTATAGCTTGATCTTTATGTACATCAATCAAGTCTTTGGATTCAAAGATCCATTTAACACAAATCTCCAGACTTCATAAAATCACCACATAGGCCTTCCTCCTTTTCCCTTTTTTTTTTGAAGATTAATTAATTAATTAATTAATTAATTTGAGGGAAGTGGGGGAAGAGATCCAGAGGGAGAGAGAGAATCTCAAGCAGACTCCTCACTAAGCATAGGGCCCTCCATGGGACTTGATCTCAAGACCCCAAGATCATGACCTGAACTGAAACCAATAGCGGAGCACTTAACCAACTGGGCCACCCAGGCACCCCAGCCCTTTTCCCTTTTCCAAGGTACTGTTCTCCCTTAACATGAAATGAAAAAGCTTTGCCCTTTTAACGGGTCATTACAGTGGTACTTTCAAGAAGCCAGCGTCGACTATCTCTGTGAAGTATGTCTTACATTCCATCTTCCTCTCCCTCTCCCTCCCTGTGCAGCCTGAGAGGAGTGTGTGTCAGAGGCAGGGACAAGCTAGCTCAAACTACACAGATAATGGTGGCATTGAAGACAATGAAGAATGCCATCACATTTGCCATGTGCTTGGCACTGTTCTAAGCTATATGAATTCATTTCATTCTTAGAACAATTCTACAAGGTCAACACTAACGATCATTTCCGCTTTACTGATGAGGCAATTTGGCGAAGGCAGGCAATTTTCCAGAGCCGCAGAATGCCAGCCAATGTACTAGCTTCATCTTCTTACACCCCTTTGAAGGTGCTAATGAAGAAAACCAAATGGCTGCCAAAAGGAAGAGGGAAAAAGAAAACAGAGAGAAGCCAGAGATCTAGATTTTCCTCATGCTAGAAATATCTCCCTCATGGCGAAAACTGATGATGGTTCTACAGTACCATAGTTTGGCAATAATGTATTATCTAGTTAATGGCGTCGTGTTGCCCCTAGACCGGAGCCTATATTGTATTTATCAAGTCAAATTGTGCCTCCCAGAGAGAGCAAATAGATGGTTCCCAGAGGGAAGATGGGTGGAGGGGATGATTGAAACCATCCAAGGGGATTAAGAGTACACTTACCGCGATGGGCACTGAGCAACGGATAGAATTATTGAATCACTATATTGTACACCTGTAATAAATATAACACTGTAGGTTAATTATATTGGGATTAAAAACCAAAAATAATCATTAAAAAATTTGTGTCTGTTTGCTTCTACGAGTTTCCTGAAGTAATACTGGAATTTTGATTTTTACAGTGGGCCATTGTTCCCCCCCGAGCATCTACAGCTTTTCCAGAATCATTGATTATATGCATCAGCCGTCTCAGAGGAACAGAAAACAGAGTCAGAGGGCATGAGGATGTCTGCTTTCAAGCCCCTATTCCATCCTTGCCTGGCGTTTCCTCAGGCCCATCTTTTTAAATTCTCTGTGCTTCAGTGTCCTCACTGGCAACGTGAGAGAACTGGACAAGAGCACCCAAGCAGTACTCGCACTCCATGACCTTACCTTGCCTCGACCACTGGAGCATAGTACGGGCACCTCGTTTTCATATTTGTTGTTATTTAACTTGTGAATGCATGCCTTGGCTCTCCAACAGACTGTTAATTTCCCCAGGGCAAAAGCTCTACCATATACTTGTTTTTGAAACCATATAAAATACATTTTTTTAAAATTCCACAGCACTATTAGCCGAGCGGATGATCAAAAATCCTTTCCAAATGAATGAATGTCCCCTTGCAAGTCATGATTTATGTTTCAGCCAATTAAATGCTATCTGTTTTAGCAATCCTCAGCGTGAACTTGGGAACACAGCGAGACACTGGATGTGAGCTGAAATGATGGAAGCCTCTGGGCTTCCCATTCACAGGTCCCCAACACTGACAAGATCTCACCCACCAAGAAAATGCCTGATGGAATACTGCCCCAGCAGATTATACAGCATCAACCTCAGACAGGATCGTGGGATCTCAAAGCCAGGGAGAAATTACATAATGCTCAGAAATTTGCTTTGGCACAGGGCGAGGACACTGTGGCACCGCTTCGTGTGTGTTCAGCAATCTCAGCATCCCATGATGTTTCTGTTTGATACTTCCGGGCATGAAATAGAAAGAGCTCTGCATAACTGCTTAACTGGTAGATACCCCACCCCCAACAAAAAAAAAAAAAAAAAAAAAAAGAAAAGAAAGAAAGACAGAAAGTTGACCCAAGAAAACTTCATTTCAGGGAACTCACCCAGGCAGCTAATTATGCCATCATAGTTATTAATTCACTTTTTAAAAACTAAAGGTCTTCCGCTTTAAGAACCCAGATTTCACCGCCATTTCTAAGGCAGAAATACAGAGACACAATTTATGAATCACTCTCTAGTCCAACGTTAGCAAGATTCCACTGACAAGACATGCAGTATTGTTAAACGATAGTACTGTAAACACATAATCAACTTTTATTCATTTGGGAGCTATTTCTAACTTGTGGAGAATCCAGATTCCTTATTCCAGTGTCCTCTTTTTTCCTGTTCCTTCTGCCAGCCATTTGGTTTTACTATTCCTTAGCACTTCCAAAAGAACATGAGAAAATGAAACCAGGAAGTCAGGCGGCTCTGGCAAATCTACTGGGCTAAAACGATATTGAATCTATGCTAACTGTCCTCTACTTATTTCAGATAATAAAGAAATAACTCTGATGCAAATAGAATGTTGGAGCTGGGAAAAACCTTGGAAGCCTTCCAGTGCAAACCTATTTTATAGATGATAAAACTGAGGTACGATGAGGCAAAATGTTGTGTTCGATGTCACATAGACAGCCAGAGGCAAAAATTGAACTGGGACCCAAGTCTTCAGACTCCCAGTTCAGTCCTCTCCCCTTAAACTATTTAGTAAGTGTGGTAAAGTCATGGCTTTAAAAAAAAAAAAAAAAAAAAAAAAAAGACATGAGTTTCTCTTTCTAATACATTCTTAGGAAGATTCAAGTAATGTCTACAGTAAAGACTCATGTTCAAATACTATTTCAGGCTAATTCAAGTAATATTTAATAATATTTCCTGACCACCTATATAATGTGCTCTTTTACTTCATGTTTTCACATATATTCTTCAGCATAGACCAGTAAAGTTGGTTTTAATAATTCCATTTTGCTGAGAATAAAGCTAAGGCTCAGAAAGGGAAAGGAATCTGTTCAAGGGCACACAGCTAATAAGAATTTAATCCTAGATCTGAATCCAAGTCCTCTGGCTCGATTCAGAGCTTGTTTACTCATCTCAGTACTTCACAAATTTCAATTATTCACATCCTACCTTCACAGTTTTTGTTACTGGAACTATTAATTACTTACTATTTCCCTTTAAATTGATTCATTATTCTTACTGAAATTAATTTAGTCTTCACTTAAGATATAATAGCCATGAAATTATGAGTCTAGTGTGTTAATTTTATACATGTGTTTTATATACAAGTTAAACATAAAACTTTTGAAAATTAAAAAAAAAAAAAAACTTTATGCACCATCCGAAATTTCATCTGTGAACAGTGATATCCATGTCACGCTTTGAGAAACCGGTACCTCACAGGCATGCTGTAAGGAATAAATGTATAGCTCTTAAACCACTTAGGGCTCTGTTTTCATCATTATCATTGTTATCATTAGTCAAACCTTCCTAATCTTTGCACACAGGAGACTCTCGAGATACTTGTTAAATGCAAATTCCCAGACCCCATTCCTAGATCTGGGATGAAGTCCAGGAATTAACACTTTTAACAAACGTCCGGCATGTCTGGAGTTGCTGATGCTCCTCAAATCCTCTTAAGAAACCCTGTGCCACAATATTGGGGACTATATGATTTGCTGAGGTAGGAGTCCCTGAGCATAACGACCTCCATTCATACTTTCCACAAGTATCAATATTACCGCATAGTTACCGAATCATAGAGTGGAAGTGACTCCACGGGTCCCTTAGTTTGGACAGTATTTTAGGAAATGCATCAGCCACAGAAAATTCCAAACAGGTTGTCCTTGATTTCTTGGGTAGTCCCCGTACAAATCTCTCTTCTCCCACTGGGACTGAGAAGAAGTATCCAGCGGGGAGAAGTTCACTCTCCACAGACACCACATTCTCATGGGTGGAACTTTCCAAGGCAGCAGAGTCGTAAATATGCTCCGGGCAGCTCAGGGGGAGCTTTTGATCTTCTGCCCAGTGATCCCTGCTTGTCATCTGCTCAACCTCATTCATCACAATGAAGCCAAGGAGCTAAATTAGAGAGCAAGATCCAGTGTCAGTGATCTCTTCAGAAGAGACAGGACAGTCATCACCCCCTCAACAGGCCAAGAGGGCAAGGGGCAAGGAGGTGGTGTGGCTGAGGCAAACCCAGGCATGCCTGCAGCTGAGGCAGACATGCAACCAGGATGAGGAGGAAGAGGAAGGACCTGATCCTTCCCCAACACCGGCTCCTGCCTCAGAAGCACAGGCCCTGGGAGCTTCATGGAAAGCTCCATGTGTAGCCTTTCAAGGCAGGGAGTGGTAACCACTCACCACGTGTCGTTTAGCTCTTTAGTCCTTTTTATTCATTTTTTATTTTTTATTTTTTTAAAGGTTTTATTTATATATTTGACAGAGAGAGAGAGATCACAAGCAGGCAGAGAGGCAGGCAGAGACAGAGAGGGAAGCAGGCTCCCCGCCGAGCAGAGAGCCTGATGTGGGGCTCGATCCCAGGACCCTGGGATCATGACCTGAGCCGAAGGCAGAGGCTTAACCCACTGAGCCACCCAGACGCCCCATCTTTAGTCCTTTTTAAAATTTAAATTAGCTGCTAACATTGAAAATACAGAAATTTTACAAGTAAGTACGAATTTCCAGTTTTCCTGTAACAACTGAACATCTCAGAATGCTAGGCCCACATTCTAATGGGGCAACAACTGGTTGGAGCTAAGGAGTGGTCACCTTCCATTAGACACACTACTGATGTCCGATTAGCATGAATCCACACAATTCCATCATGGATTACATCCAACCTTCTCAACTCAACCACCTGCCCGTCCTATTGGCATCTGAATTTGTGAATCCCATGAAATGCATTTCACCAAGTAAAATACCAATGCCATTAACCATATCATCTCCTTTCTTCCCACAAACATCTATGTTTCTTTAAGGCCAGGGCCCAAGAACTAAGTAACACATCATAGGTTCAATAAACATGAGCTGAATGAATAAAGACATTTATTAAGCCTGAAGCTGTGCTATATATTTCAGGGGGTTACAAAATTGAGCAAGACATGCCTAGGACTTCAAGGAGGAATCTGGGGCAGGAAAAAGTATACCAGCATTGGAGTCTGACTTAGCTTTGTGTCTTTAGGCAAATCATTTAACATTTCTGAGCCTGGGCTTCCTCATCAGGAAAGTAAGGCTGATAATACCTCACAAGATTGTTTTAAGAGTTAAGTGAGAGAATGTATTCGAGAGCCCAGGCTAGTGGGAAATTCCCTAGAAGCACAACAAAATTAGTAAGTGAAAATATGCATAGAGAGGTGGGCAGAGTGCAAAGGAGGAAGAGAATACAGCAGGCCAAAGGGCTCAGAAAAAGCTTCAGGAAGAAAATGGGCTTTAACTGAGATCCACAGAGGCTCGGGTCTTACTGGGAGATAAATGAGAAACTTCTAGGCAGAAGAAAGGGTAAGCATGGAAGGGTATCAAGTAGCAAGGAGGGTTTGATTAGGACAGGGAGTGCGGACCATGAACGTCAGGCTAAAAACCCAGAACCTGAAGACATACAAGATACTGTCCACGACTGTTGTGAGCAAGACAAGGGCTTTATCATCTTCAGGCCCCCTTTAAACCTAAGCTAATTCCTTTTACTCACATCCATCAGGTAGATAAAAGACATGGTTTCAGTGACACCCCCCCACCCCAACACACTGGTAGCCAGACATTCAGAGCCTTCCTCTATAAGCAAAAGCAATCCCATTAGAATGTCCATAATAAAGGGCTTTAAATCAATCTAGGCATGGATCTTTAAACTTGGCCCAGCTTTCATAAGATTTATGAAAACCTTTCATGTGGGATTTTGCAGATGATTTATTTTTATCTTTCTGGAAAAAATATGTATATTTAAAGCCCACAATGAAATGAAAGAACAGGTAGATTTCTACATCTCGAACAGTAGTAGAGTTACCCTGGTGCTTAATACTTAAAGCATCCTAAGAACAGTTTGAATAAATAGGAACAAGATCATTTTAAATTACAAAAACACTAAAGGCACATACTTAGGGCTTATGATGTGCCAAGCCTTGTTCTAAACATGTAACATAACATTAATTCCCATAATCGCTACAACAGCCTATGGAGTCCTAATATTATTAGTATCTTCATTTTATTTTTTTAAGACTTTATTTATTTATTTATTTGACAGAGAGAGAGAGAGAGAGAGAGAGATCACAAGTAGGCAGAGAGGCAGGCAGAGAAAGAAGGAGAAGCAGGCTCCCCACTGAGAAGAGAGCCCGATGCGGGGCTCGATCCCAGGACCCTGATAACATGACCTGAGCCAAAGGCAGAGGCTTTAACCCACTGAGCCACCCAGGTGCCCCAGTATCTTCATTTTATAGATGAGGAGAGCAAGACATAGGGAGGGTAAATAATTTGCCCAAGGTCATGTATCTAATAAGTGGCTGGTTTGAGCCCAGGTAGTCTCAATTCCAAGTCTATTCTACTTCCCACAAAGCATATGCACATCTATGCAGGAGGTAAGGATGGTGCCACAGAGGGCCTTGAGAGAGGGGCTGACCCCACCTGGATTGGCTAAGTCCAAGGGCAACCAGGGATAGGATTTGAGGGAGAGGAAGACAGTGAATGCCTTATTGCCCACAGACCCAGCTTCTGCTCCTGAGAACCAGAGAAACGTAGGTCAGAGCTTTAGTGCTCAGCCCAGGGAGTGTAAGTATGCTGGCTAATACTGTGAGCCCTGCAATCAACCCGCCGGACTTGGCTCCTCCACCTTCTGCTCTGTGCCCTAAGGTAGGTCACTTAACTTCTCTGGATCTCAATTTTCTCATCTGCACATGGCAGATAAGACTCACCTCCTAGAGTTATTGGGGGGATCAAAATCATTCATGTAAAGCGGTTAAAATGGTGTTTGGCATATAAGGAGCTTTCAATGAATGCTGGGTATCATTTCAGCTTTCCCCTCCTTCTCGTCAGAATCTTACATAGCAGCTCCATGTGTGGTTGGTTTTATTCCAGTTTTAAGTATGGCTGATCTTAGGGTTCAGTCACATCCAGGCAGGGCCTGTGAGAGTGGACCACCCGAGGTCAGCTTGCCAGAGAGCCTGGAGATCTTCTAAAGGAAGAAAGAGATACATCCAAGGTCTGGGCCAAGGAAGGACGAAGAAAACAAAACAACTCTTCTGTTATTATTATTCTAACCTTGTCCTTATGCCCAGATTAATATGGTCCAGAGAAATAAAGAATTATTTTCAATCACTATTTGTTAAGTTTTATTACCTATTAATAAGTGATTGATTACCTCTCATTGGACTAGATTCTAGAAACACAAAGTGTGATGTCCATGCCCCCACAGAGCCCACGGTCTTCTGGTGAGAGAGACGGCCCAAGCAGGGTCCTAACAGTGATGGATGGGGGGCTATGCGAGTAAGAAGGAGAGGTACCCAACCCAGACTTGGGAATTTGAGCAAGAATTCCTAGAGAAAATAACATCTGACCCAAGATCTACAGAATGAAATGGAGTGGTCCAGATATGTGAGGGAAGGAGTGGCTGAAGCTTTAAGATTTAAGGAAGAAAGGAGTAGAAAATGAGACTGGAAAAGTCAGCAAGGACATGCTGAAGAGACTAGATCCTATTCTGAGGGCACTGGGGAGCCAAAGGGGATGCTATGCAGAGGAATGATGTCATCAGGGTTACATCAATTGTCTGGACTGTAAAGAAATGAACCTGAAGAAAAGAAGCAGAAATTAGGGTAAAGAAAAGGGGACCAAAATGAACACTAATCTCCATAGGAGAGGAAGTCTGTTGGTGGACCATTAGATGTGGATGGCAGACAAGAAAATGGAAGCATAGAGATTGATTTCTGGTTCGGACATGGGATGGACAGCAGGGCTCTTTGTGGAGATGGGAAACACAGTATAGAAGCCAGTTTGGGTGGGGAGGTAGGGAGATGACACCAAATCCAGTTGGGGTAAGCAGAGGTCGGGATGGTCCTTAGACTCCCAAGGGCAACTAACGATAGGTTCCATGAGTCTGTAGCTCAGAAAAGCCACCCAGGCTGTACATACAGATGGGAAGTCATCATTCAGGAGGTAGTCCCTGAGACTAATCCATGAGGAACCGCAGAATTTGGTGGAAAGGTAAAAACAGGGGTTGCCTACAAAGTGAAATCACGAGTCCATATCTTCCCCCACCCCAGGGCATTAAACTTTGTGAGGGCAGATCCTTCATTTTGTTTTATCCTTCATCTTGATTTTATTCCCAGCACCTGGCACAGAGCCTAGCACAAAGCAGCAACTCCGTGACTCTTTCTTGAGGGACTGAGTAAATTGTCTAAAGTCACACAACCAGAAAGCGGCACAGCCACAGTAGTCTGGATGACTCCAAATAGGAATTCCCACCTTCTTGCGAACTGAGAGAAGAATCCAGGATTTGGAATAAAGTGCTATGGAAGGTTCTCTCACTGCTCTGTACTCCAGGATTCCAAGGAAGAGCCTGTTTCATATTCCTCGTCCCAAAACACTTAATGGGAAATTACTCAATCATTTTTTGATTTCCCGGGTCTGCACCACCAAGCTCTGGGTTGGGCAAATTCCCGCAGACTCGGACACACGCTGCCTGTGCTGCCGTGGTCACTGGCAGAACCATGTACAGGGTGACCTTCTCTTTCTGCCTGCAACCACAGTGCAGTGGGCAGAGACCCCAGCCAGGCAGTCCACTGAATGACACAGTTGGGGCCTTTCAGAGAAAGGCCTGCTACCAAGCATGAATGCGGTGGGTATGCACAGTAAACTGGACATTGGGATTGTTCAATTCCTCTCACACTTTTCTGGCATGCAAGGAAATCAGCACTGCTGTTCTTAGTGTTTGTTACAGGAATATCCGTATTTTAGGTAAGGTGCCTCTATATTTAGGTAAGATTTATCTAAATATATAAGTAATCAGGTACATGAACATCAAAATATTTAGATATTTGGACAAAGTTCTGTTTTTAGATAAGGTTTCTATATTTTAGATTTCTCACAAGAAAAATAATATAAGGTTTTAAAAAAAAACTTAGAAGGAGAAGCAATAATAAGAGGACAAAAATATTTCATAATTCCACTATCCAGAATAATCATTATTATCATTTGAGGTATTTTCTTTCCTTTTTTTTTTTTAATTTTTTTAAGTAGGCTTTACCTCCATTGTGGAAGCCAACACCAGGCTTGAACTCACGACCCTGGGACCAAGATCGAGCCGAGATCAAGAGTCAGACGCTTAACCAACTGAGCCACCCAGGTGCCCTTCTTTCCTGTTCTATACACTGAACAAAATATCTTTGTATAATGCTTCCTAATACAGTATTTATTATATATATGTAGTTCTATTATATATGGAGTTCTATTATATATATAGTATTAGAATACTATATATAGTATTCTACTGTATGCATATTATATATAGTATTCTATTATATATATATATATATATATATATACATGTGCCAAATTTCTATAATCACTCCCCTAAGAAGAAATGCTAAGAAAAATATATGCTAAGCATTTCTTTTGTGTCCATTTTTTCAGTACTATAAGATTATTAATATTGTTGTTAATAATATTATTGTTGTCTATAACATATCTACATTCTAGGCCATTTCTCTAAAACAGATTCCTAAAAGTGAATTACTAGGCCAAATACAACTTCATTACTATTTAACCTTCTTTAATCTGACAGAAAAAAATTCTTACCATCTACCTGTAAATCACAAACAGACGCAAAAGTATACACAGATATATACACATATACATACGTCCACATAATGCTTACGTATAATCCTACCAATTTCTAAAGGCCTAAAGGTACAAAATGCAATGAGGAATTTATGCATCAGTTGTCAGAGGAACTTCCCAAACTTCCCAAACAGATTTCTGCCTAATTCACTTTCCGGGATTAAAAAACAAACAAACAAAAAACTTTCATTTAAAAAAAAACAAAACATGTAGAACTATACCTCATCTTCACATGCATGTTTCCTCATAATCTGTTAGAGCACACCACCAGCCACGGGAACTGAAGGCCACAGGGGATCATGACGTGCCAGAGGCGGGAGGGACTCAGGACATCCTCTAGTGCAAACCCCCTCCCATTGCATGAATGAGAAAGCTGAAGTCCTGAGAGAGAGACTGACTTCACCTCCCACTTCAGAGATAAAGCTACACCAATAGTAAATGGCAGCATTAGGATGAGGGCAGGTCACGTCAGGTCACTGCTTATTAACCACCTTGCACATGCCAGACACTGTGTTAAGTTTTGGAAATCCAGAGGTAAACACAGCAGGGTTGATGACGGTGGCAGGGGATGGCATGGGGAGAACGGCAGGAGAAGCTATTAAAGGAATTGTATCCATTCTCCTCTGCAAGTTCATTTTTTTTTTTTTAAGATTTTTTTTTTTATTTGACAGAGAGAGAGAGAGAGAGAGAGAGCAAGAGAGAGACCAAAAGCAGGGGGAGTAGGAGAGGGAGAAGCAGGCTCCCCACTGAGCAGGGAGCCTGATGTGGGACTCGATCCCAGGACCCCGGGATCATGACCTGAGCCGAAGGCAGATGCTTAAGGACTGAGCCACCCAAACACCCAATGTATCCATTCTCTGAAGGGCAGTATCTCTACTCTGTCACATTCCATCTTATGAAAAAGTTGTTTTTTTTCAACTTGGGTTCTGATGATTCTGATAATGTTATTTCTTGGGAAGGAATGAAAACTTCTTGCACTTATTACCCAAACCGGATACAGCACATAACTAATTATATCCACCAGGTTTCATAAAATAACAGACTAATAAAAACAACCATAATTGCTCACATTTACTGAGTGGTTACTACGCGTGGAGTGCCACTCTACCCCTTTCACTTACAGTAATTAGTTTAGATTGAGCTTCTATTAAATCAAAGCAAGTCCTCTTAGGAACTAATTTGAGAAAATCCCACACTTGATGGGGCCAAATAACTAAACTTCACAGAGCTTAGAGAATCCAGTCGGATTAGGCAGCACCTAATCAAAGAATGAAACCATATAAGTGGGAAAAATAAAGGTCTTTGAAAAACAAGACATGAAGGCTTGCTGGCAAGGTGGTATCATCTGGCACAGGAAATTGATCTGAAGGGAAGAACCTTGCAGACCAACTGGTTCAATGCTTGGTCATTCTCCAGTTAAGGAAATTAGTTTCACAACATGCAGTGCCAATTCCCTCAGTTGAAGATGGAAACTAAAATTTGACTGACCGGAACCCATACTATTTTCTTTCTCAGTCAGGAGGTTTTCAGAGGCAAACAAAGGAGGAAAATCCACTAATTACAAAATAGAAAAAAAAAAGGCGGCTCTAAATTAGGACTGCTTGGAGAAGAGACTCGCCCCCAGGAAAGAGTGTGAGTTGAGGGGATGGAATCAGGGCAACCCTCCCTTAGCTTCCTCCGGTCTCAAAACTCACCTCAGATGAGGTAAGTTTTTGCAGTCCCCAAATTACCCAGCGGGAAGTTTTACATACTGAGGCCTCTGTTTATTCCTGTGCAAAACTCAAAGACTCCGGGGTAGGACAGACTGTTCTGGTGAAAAGCCACGGTCGTGACTCTGTCAACACGCTGAGCTCGGGTGTGTCCTGCCGGCCGTGAGGGCACCACACGCGGGAGAGACCCGGGAGGCATATCTTGACATGCACAGCTGACGCTCAATGTGGGAGATTCCAGCTGTGTCTCTGACAGTCCTGGGTAACTGAACCAACAAAGCAGCGTCTCCACTTGCTCAGCATTTTTCGCCTACTTGTTTGGCAACGTGCAAAAGAGCTAACCGGTTTTGACTACATCCAAGACGTTACATGACAGAGCATGACGATCAGAATGCAAACGAATTGTGGGTGACAGGCACTCGATGTTTACCCCGTGCCAGGCACTGCACTCAAGCTGGACCCAGTGGAGGATTCAGTCCCCGTGGCTATCCTCTGAGGGTACTATCTCGAATAGTCATATCCCCACTTTAAAGAGGAATCAGCTGAGGCAAGAGGTCTAGTGACTTGCCCAAGTCCACACAACTGGCTAGCAGGGGAAATGGAATTCGCATCCGTGTCTGTCAGACTCGGAAGCCCCTGGGATATTCATTTTTAGAACCACTGCCTCCCATATTTACTTTAGGAGTTCCTCAAGCTTAATTTGTTATTTTGTTAACGAATTTGAAACCTGAAAGTCTCCAAAAAGGAACTATCATCTTTAATAGGCATACAATCTAAGACAAACTGAGTCCCTAGACACAAGAAGTGGAACTCTGGGCCCTATGTACTGAGTAGTTGTGTTCCCCCCGAATTCCTATGTTAAAACATAATATCCAGCATGATGGTGTTAGCAGGTAGGGCCTGTGGGAGTGATTAGGTCATGAGGGTACAGCCCTCATAATTGGGATTACCCCTATAAAGAAGGCCCCACAGAGCTTCCAGCCCCTACTGTCATTTGAAGTTACAGCAGAGAGATAGTCATCTATGAATCGGGAAGCAGGCCCTCCCCAGACACTGAACCTCCTAGCACCTTGGTCTTGGACTTCCAGTTTTCAAAACTGTGAGGAATAAAATTCGGTTGTTTATAAGCCGCTCGGTTTATGGTATTTTTCTTTGTTTTTTGTTTTTTGTTTTTCTGAATTTACTGGATGAAGCAATAAAAGCACTACAGCATAAAACAATCTCTCTGAACACTTCTGATTCTCAGAGGCTATGACATGTGACTCCGCAAGTTCCTGGGAGAAGAGTCCTCGCATCGCTTCTAGAAACCCAGGGTCGTTTTCCATCTTTTAAATTAAATAACTACAAATTCTGATCGGTCTGCTCAGAGAGGTTTAACAAGTTGGGTATTTTCCTAAACAAATGTAACGTCTGGGAAAATGTTAAATGTAAGAACACCGTTACTGAAGTCTCCAGGGACAACACTAGTTGTGATAACAGCCAGCCACGACTAGTCACGGTCACCAGGAAGTCAGGTGGTCTAGCCCTTCCTGTCTAGCCTCACCAGGGACAGATTTTAAGTATCTACATCTAAAATCACCTAAGGAGGCAGGAGATTGCAGTGGGAATCCTTGGAGTAATGAAGACCTGGGATTTCTTAACTTCTCCAAACTTCAATTTCTTCATTTGTAAAGTACAGATGATGATACTTCTTCATGGAGGTTGTTAGAGTAAAATAACTGATGGTGGGTAAAGGGCACAAAGTATTAAGAAGGGCTCGTGAAACAGCAGCAATTCATACTAGGTAATCTTCTATTTCCTTGTACCTGCTGGGGCATAAGGCCATGGGGACACTGGAATGCGAAGTTAACACCTAAGTGAACCCTTAGCCCTAGGTTTTCAGCTGTGAGTCTCTTCATGCCCCACTGAGAAACTCATATTTCCTTTTAAAAGTTGCCAAAGCTTTAGGTCACACCTACAGCCCATACAGCCAAGAGTTGAAACTCAAACCAAGAAGTTAGGATGCACCAACACACACTGAAAGCAATCAAAGGGCCTGGCTACCAAGGGTACGGGCTTTTTTGAATAGCCCAGTTCATTTCTCACAAACTGATGAAATTCACGAGTTGATCTGCACTCACCTCAGGAGTAGGAAGTGAAGGAAATCCTTCTTTCAAAACGCTGGAGATCAACCATAGGTTCCTTTTGGGACAAGGAGTGCGATTTATTTATTTTTGATTCCCTTGCTCCTAGTACAGTACTAGACATAAAATAGGACTTTCATAAATATTTGATGAGGAACGAGTAGAATGAAGAAATCAAATTCAGACTACTATGTCTGCCTTTAGAGAAGGGACCCAGATTCCATCTGTCTCACTGCTTCACCGTCCTCAGAAAGATGGAGGCTGGTACCCTACACAACAAATCTGCATTCCAGACAACGGCAAGGAAGAAAGAGAGAGTGGAAGGGGAGAAGTCAAGGGTGCATCCTCGTCTTCCAGAAGGCTTTTTTGAGTTCTAAACAGCGCTTGTATTTGGATCTCATTAACTAGGACTTAGTCACATGACCACACCTAGGTGTAAAGGCAACTGGAAAACAGGTTTTGTTTTGTTTTGTTTAGCTGGGAGGCAATGTACATAGCTACAAATCACAGTTCTTTTACTAAAAGAGAAATGAATACTGGGAGGTAACTAGCACCCTTTCACACATGCAGTGCGTGGGATACTATAATTAATGAATTAATTAAAGTACTCATTAAATAAACATCATTAAAATTAAAACTTTACTAGGTTCAAGATACTGATCTAGGTAGGCGTTAAGGGTATAAAAATAACACATGGCATCTGTTAGTGAGAAACGCACTGTCTAGTACACAAAGCACCATACCCTACCTCGTCAACCAAAGTTATCAGGCATTAAGTCCTAACACTTCCCCAAATCTATCTCCTCTCTTTATCCTCTACCATATCCAAGTTCCGGCCTTTATCTGGTTTTACTGAACGATCTTATCTAATCTAATAGCAGCTTCCAAATTTTCTTCTTCTCCTCAAAAGGCACCCTTAAAACTTCTTGCTTAAGATCCATCATGCATCCCATTACGTCCAGACAGAACCCGCATCTTTCACCTGGCACGTACTGTGGGCCCCCACTGACGTCTCCTAGCACCACCTCCCATCACCGCTGCCCTGCTCTTCCTCACAGGTAGAACAGAGACAATGTGGAATCACAGCCTATGCGATGATGCTTTCACCTCCAGGCCTTTGCTCATGCTTGGTTCCACCTGAGGCACTCCCTCCACACCCTTACCTGATGGACACCAGTGAAATCATCACCCACTCTAGAGAGGCTCTCTGCCCCTGCCTCACTCCTTTCTGTAGCTAGGAGTGATGCTGCCCCCCTCTTTCTGCTCCCTTAGCAGCCCCCATGCATGCATCTCCATGCATGAGGTCCCCGTGTTACAGGGAAGTTAGTTTTTCCCTTCCAGATTGCATCTTTTGTCTTGGTAGTCCCCAGTGCTTGGGGCATTGCAAGCATCCATCCCTTCCTCCATTCATTCGAGAGAGCCTCTATCAACAAGTTAGATCCCTCCCCTGCTCTGACAAACCTTACAATCTTAATAGCATCTAATAGGAGTTGAAAGGGGAGAAGGAATAAAGAAAAGGAAGGAAGGGTGGAGGAAGGAGGAAAGAAGGGAAACGAGAGGAAGAAGGAGGAGAGAAAAGAAAGAAAAGGAGATAATTAAATGCCAGTTCAGCCCTCTGGGGCATCAAACTACTCAGCCTCCTCATAGTTCGTAAAATACCTGAAAACTATGCTCACAGGCACGTTAATTCTTCTTTTCCTAACTTAAAAATGATCTTTAAACTTTTTCCAAATCCACATCCTCCAATACCATGTCTATACTTAACATCATCATTTTGAAATTGCCCCCTTTCCCAAGCTTGATTCTCCTAAGAATAAACATTTCTCCTGCAAGATCTAATCCCTTTTGTATTTTTTTAGAAGAATGAAACTTAAGCATATCAGTAATTGGCAATAAATCGAGAGGCTGGGAGTTCAAAGGTTTCAACCAGTCTTTTGAGGGGCTCTACAACACAGGACCCTTTTAAGGAGCCTTGACAAGAATGTTAATTACTTAAGCAAAGTCATGCATGACACACACTTACACCAAGTATCTAGTCAAACTTTAACAACAAATGTAACTTGAGGTCCCTGGCTCATCTTTCTGCTAAACAGAGCCCCAGAATTCAAATGGGATTAGTGCCACAGACCTGTTCCTATTTAAAAATAAACCACGATAGAAAGCCTAGCATTTTCTTCATGGGGTCTCACGAATCCCTTCAGCTGCACAAACTTAGACTTTCTCCCTTGACGATCTTAACCACAGAGCTGCTATTTGAAGGTTTAGAATAACAGCAATTTCAGGCATGCTATATGCTTTGATGAAGTAGGAAGACATCTTCATCATGATAGGGCTGTGTGTAGGTCTTCCATCACCAAAAACAATTTCCATCAGGAAAATTCTTACTTACTCTTCCTCTGGATCAAAGTACTGAACAGTATCATTCATTCATTCATTCATTCCACAAACAGTAATGAGGATTCTTTTACACTAAGAGGTTGAGTGGTAAACTCGCTGTCCTGCCCTGAAGAAGCTCAGGGTCTACTGGGGGAAGACAAACTCATACATTAATTATGATGACACAGTCTGATAAACTGACAGCAGTGACCTGGAGAAACTGTGAGCTCAGTGGGAAGGATATTAATGCTAAGGAATTAGAAAGGGCTTCTTGAGGGGCACCTGGGTGGCTCAGTTGGTTAGGCATCTGCCTTAGGCTCAGGTCATCATCCTGGGGTCCTGGGATTGAGCCCTGCACCGAGCTTCCTGCTCAGCAGGGAGTCTGTTTCTCCCTCTCCTCCTCCCCCTCCCCCAGCTCACGTAGTCTTTCTCTCTCAAATAAATAAATAAAATCTTTCAAAATTTTTTGGAAAAGTCTTCTTGCAAGAATGATGCTTGAATGGGGTCATTTAAAGTGAGCAAAGTATGCTAACAGTGGGGCTGCAGAAGGGGTTAAGAAATGAAGACACTCCAGACAGAAGGGCCAGCTTGGGCTAGTATGAACTTACTAAAGGATACAATGAACCCAGGGAAGAGAATTCAGCATGGTTGCAGGGTAAGAATTTGGAAGAATGAGGAGAGCAATGGAAGTTGGTGTTGGAATGGTAAACTGTGAATTCCTAGCTCCTTAGTTCATATTGATTCAGTTAGCAAACCCACTACCCAACTGTGCCCAGCAAAGATGGCACACAGAACTTGGAAGTTTTAAAGGGGTATGGGGGGAAAGAAATTTAAACACATCATCTACTTCTAAATTATGGCCAAGTGTTATACTAAATTTCCCTGATCATCCAGGAACAACAGTTTATGACAAGATCCCTAAAACAAAGGAGGCAGAAACCTAGATGATGGGCGAGGTCAAAGAGATATAAACTTAAGCTACTTCACATCTCTGCTCTAAGAACCTACTATTCCATATATGTCAGCACTTGTTGAAATGAGAAATTCAAACAATGGATCAAACCACACAAGACGGAAACTGCTAGCTGCCTACCCATTATCAACTCTTCCCTCAGCGCGTACTATCAGAACCCCAATGCAGGTAGGTGTGGCCATGTGACCAAGTTCTGGCCAATGAGATAAAAAGATAAGTGTTATGTGGGATGTCATGCAAGCTCCTAAGAAGGAAGACAGCGGGCACATGCCTCATTTTGTCCTTTACTCTTTCACTTTTCCCTGCCTGGAGTGCAACGTGATGGATAAAGCCCCAGCAGCCATCTTGTGATCCTGAAGATGGAACTACATGTTATGAAGGTAGCATATATGTAGAAGGAACAGAAAGATAGGAGAAGCCATGATCTTATGGGGCCACCATGTGAGCCTTGACTTGTCACCTACTTCTAGACCTCTCTTACGTGAGAAAATAAAAACTTCACATTGTGAAAGTGACTATATACTCAAGATTATCCTATCCATCTAGTCATATAGTTTTACTTTCCTTCTTTTCCTCTAGGCAAAGAAAAAGAAATGCCAATCCTGTCTGAAAATGTGCTTCTCTTACTCATGACTCAGAATATGCACTTAAGGAAAAAAATATGCACCTGGGGATTTGCACACTCATATGCAATTGCTGCTACTCCTTCCCCTGAAACCACAATCCTGTATTTCTGTTGTCAAAATTGTCAAGCAAAGGATTATAAGCGTAAAGGAAGAATGGGCAGCAGCTGGAGGATTCACCAGGAATAAGAAACTCTTAACTGACATACTGTTGTTTGTGTACGAGGTGACAAAAAAAGGAATTTGCAAAAGAAAAGGAAAGAAAATATGAGCAGAGACCATGAAGTGTTTTTCAGACATACTTGCATAACCATAAATAATCTATGCCAGTCAATAAGAAAATGAGTAAATAAACTTTGATAGAGCCATACAACAAAACTCTAAACAGCTGTTTGAAGGGGTTTAGTCCTCTTCTAACTGCTGCAATAGAAAGATTATCAAGGGATACTGATCAGTGCAAAAGCAAACAGCAAAACTCTTCATAGGGAAAAGTTCCATGAATGCATAAAAGGCTAGATCGACAGACAGAGAGACACTGAGTCATGTAGTGGATGGACTGTTTTAAAGACAGGCAACCAATGTACTTTCATTTCCTCCCTAGCAGCCATCCCACGGGTATGACCTTAGGAGGCAGGAGGAGCTGAGCAGGAAGAGAGTCGGATATAAGGGGAATCCCCTCCTCCCTTTAGGGGACATGTGAGAAGAAGAAAGAAGATGCTTCCTGGCATCATGGAGCCTCATTCCCCACCATGGGCTGAAATTACAGAAAGGCAAAGGGGGGCAGAGTTATGCTTGTTAAGGGGAAAGCAAAAGCCATTCAGAGCATCTACTATGCTCCTGCCAGGAACTCCTGGAAGGCAGAGGGGACCTCCAAGGCCTGAGGCCCTGTACTGAATGGAACAGCATCAGCACATCACACTGGTGTTTTCCAGTTGCAGGAGGGCACTTCAAGGGCATCCTTGACTCTCAGGAAGATGTAGCAGGAGCCAGTGGTGACAGAAGACAGCTGACCTCACATGTCATGACATATAATCTGGGTGACATTTCCCTTGGGAGCACGGCCGATAAGTTCATCAGTCACAGACTTATTCCATAGACAGTACTGCAATTACTGGCCCAAGACTGGCCCAGCCAAACCCAAAGCAGAGGACGCCATGAGGCCGGAGGCCCAAGCTTGAATCCAAATCCATTTCCCACCTCCACTGTCCCACCGTAACTAGGAAGCAGGCAGTGTGGAGGAAGACTAGCTAGTTAATAAAAAAGACATTACCTCTTCTTAGCACCTCTCAAAGGTAATGTTTTCAATTCCAGTACATCTGTGTATGCATGTTTTATAGTTTTAGATGGAAGAATAGCCAAGAAAATAGTAAATGGCACCAGGACTCAGGACAAGGGTGGGCATACTTTATACTCTTCAGTCAGGTTTGAATTCTTTCACCAGAATCTTCTCTTTTAAAATGTTTGAAAATGAGTTTTAAAAATATATTCCTCAACAGTTGATTCCACAAGCTTTTTCCACAAGGTAGCAGGATGTTTATGAGCAATTCAAAAAATAAATATACGATGGTGATACAGGACCCCTCAGACACACTGAGTTAGTGGGAGCCAAGGGAAAGTGTGGAATTTGGGCCACTGCCTTGGGCACACCTGATTACAGCTGATGCTTACTGAATGCTTACTAATGTCTTAGGTACGTTCAGCACTTCACCTGTATTAACTCACCTACTCCTCAACAATGTTGTGAGTTAGATCCGGGAACTCTATGTAAAATCTGGGAATATTTGTTTTGGGGGGTCCCCCGGTTACATCCACTTTCCTCTTCAGCCTCCCGAGAGCTGTGCTGTGTTGCTCAGTGACTCCCCTGACCTCTATGGCAATGACCTTTGCCTTTCTGACGCTGACAGCAATCAAGCTGAGGAGGACCAGCCTTCTTGTCCTTCTCCCTTCCCTTCTCAACCAAGTACTCAATGACTAAATCTTTGTAGAGATAATTACGGGTGAGGCACACAAGCCTCGGATCCAGCTGGCCCTCAAACCCAGGCTCCCCTGCCTTTCTAGCTGAGAGACCCCTGAGCCACAGTTTCCTCATCATTGAATCTGGGATGACAGCCAGAAGTGAGGCTGCATCAAGGAAGTCTGTGAGCCCAACAACACAATACAGTGCACACAGGCACTTGGGAAAAATTAATTGCAATTACTACAGCTCTTGAAAGCACCTGTGCCTGGCTATCATGGAGCCTTGAATGCCACGGCTGCTCATCTAAATCAGATATGGAGGAGGGAAGGGGGAAATAGAGAGTGAACGAAGGAGCGTGAGAAGGACACACTATTTCCCATTTACTCCAGGTTTGTTAAGGATGTAAGCTGTGCTCGGTTCCTTTCTGGTCCTGAGGGAAAGATGGAATTTTGGCATTTTTAGTTTCCCTCCAGCAGAAGAAATAGAAACACAAAAACAGGAAGCCAGCTGAATTTATCTCTCCTACTTTGATTTACGCCTCCTTTCAGCTCACAATCATTGTTTTTAAATTAATACTTCAACTGTCTCTCCCAAGAAAAAGGAGGGATAACTTATCTGTTTTTAAAAAGAAAATAAGCCCGAAGGGCAAAGAATCTGGCCCCATTGAAATAATTCTCTTCAGAAAAGCTATAAATAAGATTTCTGATTCAAAATTGAGATAAGATTATCTGAAGGAGATGGAAGAGGGAAAAAAAAAAACTGCCAAAGAAAAAAATTTATGTCTACATTAGCAAACTCCCTAAAAGGATTAGTTCCTTTTAGTTAAGAGGATTTTTTTTCTTTAAAAGCCTCTTCCCAATTAAAAAAAAAAGTAAAATTAATATTTGTAAACCCCTTCAGACATGTGAACTTAATTTCACTTAACCTGGCTGCTCCCTGGGGTTCCAGCATCTTCCGAGGTCCTTCTGATTGCCAAACCTCTCCAGGGGGACTCACACCCACTGCCTCCACTTGTCCAGGCTTTACCTCTGCAGTTCAGCCATTGTCCATCTCCACCTCCCACAACCAAGAATGTTCCCCAGTGAGCTACTAATCACCAATTCAATTCCCTCAGACTCTGTGATCTGACAAAGCTGTCCACCGTTCCATCCCTCAAACAACACCAGCCTGCTTTGCCTACTGGTCTAATCTGCCACATCTTCTGTTAGCTTTTTAGATACCTCCATTGCCGTAACAGGCAGTCTGACTAAAAAGCCCAACTCGTTACTGCCATCTCACCTTTTGCTCCATGACCTCACCCATCCTGCAGTCTTTATTTAATGGTACCTGTGGCAGAAATGGCCACCTGCCCCAGCACCTCTTCTAAAATAGTAGAACTGTGCCTAGGCATCGGGCTTTCCACAGAACAAAGACTGTTTCTCAGCCTCCCCTTGCAGCTAGGTGTGACCATATAACCAAGTCTGGCCAACAGAATGTGAGAAGTGGGTATGCCCTCCCTCCACCTCCATCACCCCTTTCCTTTGGATGGAAGGTAGGCACACTCATAAGCCATCTTGGCCCATCTGATGAGGACAACGAATCAGTATAGGTGGAACAACAGGAAGAGGCTGAAAAGCCCTGGGTGGCTTATGCTGACTTTCTCTTGTATAAGCCACTGTTGTTTGGGGTCTTCGTTTTAGCAACCAAATTTCTACCCCGACTAGTACTCTGTCACAGTGATGACTTTACTAAACCCATTTGCTTAGCTCTGGTCTCACTCCTGAGATTCAGTATGTCTCCCCACAACTGGAGACATATTTCCTCTTGGCTCTACCTCAGATTCAACCTACTCTGTGACTTCCTCCCAGTCTACTTTCTTCCCAGTTATCTCTCACTCTCTCTCTCTCTGAGGGGAGGAGGGATGCACAAATAGTGCTGAAAATCCTGATGTTTAGACAAGAGCCGAAGATGGCGGAGGAGTAGCAGACAGAGATGACATCACATCACAGGAGTTCAGCTAGATGGTTATCAAACCATTCCCAACACCTACAAACCCAACGGGAGATCAAAGAGAAGAAGAGCAGCAATTCTAGAAACAGAAAATCGACCAATTTCTGAAAGGTAGGACGTGCGGAGAAGTGAATCCCAAGGGACGGGAAGACAGACCGTGCTGGAAGGGGCCAGCTCCCAGCAAGCGGTGGAGCATCAGAGCACAAAACTGGAACTTTTAGAAGTCTGTTCCACTAAGGGACATCGCTCCAGAGGCTAAGCAGGGGCTGGAGCCCTCGCAGGGATGGTGTAGTCTCAGGTTCCGCAGGGCCACAGAAGGATTGGGGGTTCCTGAGTGTCGCAGGTATCAGAGTGGGGAAGCCGACTACAGAGATGGAGCCTAGGAGTGAGCTCTCAGCTCAGGGTTACCTTAAACTGTGATACGTGGGACAGTCAGACCACTGCTCTTTGAGCAGGGACCCCACAAGTAGCAGATCCAGGGAGACCCACGTTCCTCTGCCGGAAGAACAGCGTGGCAAGAATCTGCTGGGTTTGGAAACTCCAAATGGGGCTGTGCACCAGAGATAGAGACGCTCGGTCACAGGCTGGCTGAGCTTGGAGTGCAGCCAGAGACCAGAAGACGGGAGTGATTGAGTGCTTTTCTCCGCAGGTACACTGAGGAGTGGGGCCCCAAGCTCTCAGCTCCTCCGGACCAGAGATCGGGAGGCCGCCATTTTCATTCCCATCCTCCAGAGCTCTACAGAAAGCCTTTAGGGAACAAAAACTCCCGAGAGCAAAATGAGCAGATTACATAACCAGGCCCCTGGCAAGGGTGGCACAATTCCGCCTTGGGCAAAGACATTTGAGAATCACTGCAACAGGCCCCTCCCCCAGAAGATCAGCAAGTACTTCCAGCCAAGAGCAAGCTCACTGATCAAGGAGAACAGCGGAATTCAGAGGAGGGGAAAGCAAAGCCTGGAATTCATGCCTTTCTCCCCATGATTCTTAGTCTTGCAAAGTTAATTAAATTTTTTTAATTTTATTTTTTTCTTATTCTAATTTTTTTAACTTTTCCTCTTTCTGCTTTTAAAGTTTTTTAACTAGTTTATCATGTCAATACCTTTCTAAAAAAATCTTTTTAAACCTTCATTATTATAGTCATATTTTATCCTTCATTGTATCTAACTTTTTTTTTTATACATACAGGGTTTTTTTCTTCTAAACAATTTTTGGGATACAATTTCTTCTAATAGACCAAAATATACCCTAAATCTAGCACACGGCGTTGTTCTAGTCTCGAGCCTGAGCAAATTCTCTCCACTTCTTTTTTCCAACTTATCTTATCAATTCCTTTTTTAGAATATTTTTAAATTTTAATCTTTACAGTTGTATTCCATCCCTTCATCGTGTTTACCCTTATATTTATATATATAATACTAGACAATAGGATTCAACAGTACATTAAAAGGATTATTCACCACACCCAAGTGGGATTTATTCCAGGGCTGCAAGGTTGTTCAACATCCACAAATCACTCAATGGGATGCAATACACTAATAAAAGAAAGAACAAGAACCATATGATACTCTCAATAGATGCTGAAAAAGCATTTGACAAAGGACAACATCCATTCTTGATCAAAACTCTTCAAAGTGTACACACAGAGGGTACAGACCTCAACATCATCAAAGCCATCTATGAAAAGCCCACAGCGAATATCATTCTCAATGGAGAAAAACTGAGAGCTTTTCCGCTAAGGTCAGGGACATGGCAGGAATGTCCATTATCACCACTACTATTCAATATAGTACTAGAAGTCCTAGCCTCAGCAATCAGACAACAAAAAGAAATTAAAGGCATCTGAACCAGCAAAGAAAAAGTCAAACTCTCACTCTTTGTAGATGACATGATACTTTATGTGGAAAACCCCAAAGACTCCACTCCAAATCTGCTAGAACTTGAATAGGAATTCAGTAAATTGTCAGGATATACAATCAAGGCACAGAAATCAGTTGCATTTCTATACAAAAACAACAAGACAGAAGAAAGAGAAATTAAGGAGTAATCCCATTTACAATTTATACCCAAAACCATATGATACTTAGGAATAAACCTAACCAAAGAGGCAACGAATCTGTACTCAGAAAACTATAAAGTACTCATGAAAGAAATTGAGGAAGACACAAAGAAATGGAAAAATGTTCCATGCTCATAGATTGGAAGAACAAATATGTGAAAATGTCTAAGCTACCTAAAGCAATCTACATGTTTACTGCAATCCTTACCAAAATACCATCCTTTTTTTTCCCAAAGAAATGGAACAAATAATCCTAAAACTTATACGGAACCAGAAAAGACCTTGAATAGCCAGAGGAATCCTGAAAAAGAAAGCCAAAGTTGGCGGCATCACAATTCCAGACTTCAAGCTCTATTACAAAGCTGTCATCATCAAGACAATATGGTATTGGCATAAAAACAGACACACAGATCAATGGGACAGAATAGAGACTCCAGAAATAGACCCTCAACTCTATGGTCAACTAATCTTTGACAAAGCAGGAAAGAATGTCCAATGGAAAAAAGATAGTCTCTTCAATAAATGGTGTTGGGAAAACTGGACAGCCACACACAGAAAAATGAAATTGGACCATTCCTTACACCAAACACAAAAATAGACTAAAAATGGATGAAAGACCTCAACGTGAGAAAGGAATCCATTAAGATCCTTGAGGAGAACACAGGCAGCAACCTCTTCGACCTGAGCTGCAGCAACTTCTTCCTAGAAACATCACCAAAGGCAAGGGAAGCAAGGGCAAAAATGAACTACTGGGACTTCAAGATCAAAAGCTTTTGCACAGCAAAGAAACAGTCTACAAAACCAAAAGACAACTGACAGAATGGGAGAAGATATTTGCAAATGACATATCAGATAAAGGGCTAGTATCCAAAATCTATAAAGAGCTTAGCAAACTCAACACCCAAAGAACAAATAATCCAATCAAGAAATGGGCAGAGGACATGAACAGACATTTCTGCAAAGAAGACACCCAGATGGCCAACATACACATGAAAAAGCTCCACCATCACTCGGCATCAGGGAAATACATTTCAAAATCACAATGAGATACCACCTCACACCAGTCAGAATGGTTCAAATTAACAAGTCAGGAAATGACAGATGCTGGCAAGGATGCAGAGAAAGAGGAACCCTCCTACACTGTTGGTGGGAATGCAAGCTGGTGCAACCACTCTGGAAAACAGCCTGGAGTTTCCTCAAAAAGTTGAAAATAGAGCTACCCTATGACCCAGCAATTGCACTACTGGGTATTTACCCTAAAGATACAAACGTAGTGATCCGAAGGGGCATGTGCACCTGAATGTTTATAGCAGCAATGTCCATAATAGCCAAACTATGGAAAGAACCTAGATGTCCATCAACAGGTGAATGGATAAAGAAGATGTGGTGTCTATACACACACACACACACACACACACACACACACACACACACACAGGAATATTATGCAGCCATCAAAAGAAATGAAATCTTGCCATTTGCAACAACGTGGATGGAACTAGGGGGTATTATGCTGAGCGAAGTAAGTCAATCAGAGAAAGACAATTATCATACGATCTCCCTGATATGAAGAATTTGAGAGGCAAAGTGGAGGGCTTGGGGGGTAGGGAAGGAAACAATGGAACAAGATGGGATCGGGAGAGAGATAAACCATAAGAGACTCTTAATCTTATAAAACAGACTGAGGGTTGCTGGGGGGAGGGGAGTTTGGGAGGGGGATTGGGTTATGTACATTGGGGTGGGTATGTGCTATTGTGAGTGCTGTCAAGTGTGTAAGCCTGACGATTCACAGACCTGTACCCCTGGGGCAAATAATACATTATATGTTAATAAAAAATTAAAAAAAAAAAAAACAACCTTCATGTTATCTTTGAATACAGCCTCTCCTTCGAGGTCCCAGTTATAGTTAAGGTGGTCTTCGAAGTCTCTCAAAACTATCCTCAGCTTGCAGTCCCCACCCTCACGTTACTGAAAGCCCTCGTAGTAGCAAACCTATGCTGCTTCCAGTGTCCCCATAGGAGCTACCATCTATTTTGCACCTGGTGGTGGCAAGCCCTAGGTTGGGCAGTGTATACACATTATCTCATATCACAGCAACCACTAAGGTAGATATCAAATTTTACAGGTAAAAAAACCTGAAGTTCTAGGAAATTAAATAAAACCTGTCCAAGGTCACAGGGCTAGTACGTGGTAGAAATTGAGTGTGAACTCAGGAATGTCCAATTTCTATTCTGCCACTTGGCCCCCTGGAGAGTGAATGAATGAGTGCCCCTCCCAAACTCACTCTCAGCAACATTCCTAAATCACGCTTCCATTATGTAATTTTCATTCTCCCAAGATAGAGCCAAGGGTTAAGCACCCATAATTTCCATTGCCCCCTACCTCTTAGGAACCCCAAATAGGGATGTCATCCAAGTAAAAACAGTGCAGTTACTATACAATGTAGCTTTAGGGTAAGACCTCAAATCCTTACCCCCAACCCTCTCCAAAAGCCACCCTCAAGTAAACATACCAATTAGGTAAAAACTTTTGCTTGCTGACTCTAAGACAAATCATCTACCCCTCCCCATCACTTCTATCTCTAACCAGAAAGCTATCCCCAAAATGCTCCTAGACAGAAATGTTGGAGTCATCACTCTTCTACTTGTGGCATCCGGGAATCCACATTATAAATACCAAATTCCCTGGCCTGGCTTCAAGGCTCACCATGATTCACGTAAATCTTGCCTTTGTGACCTCATTCCCCGTGCTTTCCCACATAGAACTCCAGCTCCAGCTCACCTGCCATCTGGCCCCAAAACAGGCACCTTTCACAGCTCCTCACCCAGTCTCCAGATGTGGCTCCTGCTTGGCCTCTTCTTTATGCTTCTCTTTATTAGCTTATCCAACTGGATCCTTCTAAGCCCAACTTGAAGTCAAATCTGAGGCCTCTGATACTCAATGTTCTCTCCCTCCTTAGACTTCTAGAGTACTGGTACTCCAAAGGCTGCCCACTGCTCTTTGAATGAAATCCAAGTGCCTTCCCTAGGGCCTCCATAACCTAGCCCTGCTTTCTTCTATGTCTAGGGCCTCCCTCACAAAGAATTGTCATGTGTCTGCTTTGGGGCCTTTCTATTGGCTGTTCCATTGCCTGGAATATTCTTCCCTCATATGGCCCGTTCTCTTTCTTCCTTTAGATTTGCTGGCTAATTGAACACAATAATAACAAATAAATAAATTTTTAAAAGTAACATAAAATATAATTTAAAAAAGAATAAAATAAAAAATAGACTGAATTCATATATCAAATGTTAATAAAAATATTTGTATTCTTTATTTAAAAAAGAGATTTTATTCCAGATGGGAACTACAAGAGAGGCTTTCCTTGCCCAACCCTTAAAAAATTAAACTCTGCTGCCTCCCTCCCCACCACACACTCTGTGTGGCTCTTAGCCTGCTACTTTTCACCATTGCTATCTGGCATATTATATATGTATTTCTTTTTTTTTCCTGTCTCCATTAGAACAGAAGTTCCAGGAGGATAAGGATTTAATTTGTTTACTATTTATCAGTGCCTATTACTCAATGAATTAACGTTGGATGGATGAATGAATGAGTGAACCAATGGATGAATGAATGACTCTAGCACCACACTTTATCTTAAGCATAGATTTCTCCACACCAGTTTTATGTTTTCCTTTAGGTTTTCCAAGTTCATCCCTACTTCAGCGCCCTTGTACCCCACATTCCCAGGAGTAGGTCTAGGTTTTATGGGGTCTGAAGCTTAGAAAACCAGGGGTAGGTGGGTAGGTGGGGTGTGCCTTTAAGAGAAATAAAAAACACAAAATAAATAAGGTCCTTCTCAAGGACTTGGAGGGGCCGCGTAAGTCAGAGCCAAGAGCATCACCTTCAAGAGCTTCCTGGGAAATCCTCCACTACACGTTCCCCTTGCCTGGACCACTCTCTCTTAGCTCTTCAGATGGCACTTCCCTTGACAACCAGGTCTCCATTCAAAGTGTTCCTCCCCTCAGAGAAGAATTCTCCTGAGTTCCCCTCCATCACTCTGTTTTCTTTATGTCCCTTATCATGCAAGGATATGATCTTTACTAACATTTCATCTACTTGTTTACTGTCCATTTTTACCACAAGAATGTCAACTAATGAGAGACTCTGCCTAGTTCAACCATGCATGGAGACTGGAACAATGTTTGCCATGTAACCATGGTCTGAAAAGATTTGCTGCATAATAAAATGACCCCAAGAACCATCTCCCCCTTCTCTGAAAACCCAAGTGGTAAGATCAGGGGCAAAGAAAGTTGGTGGTTAACTCTCCCCTTTTCCACTTCTTGTGATCTCTGAGAAGGGGGACATCGCCATTTTGCTGCTAATGAACAAAGACAACAAGTTACCTGTGGCTCTTACTGGGTTCCATTTATTGCAATAACTCAAAAAGTTCAACAGAATATCCAGAAGAACTTCTTACTCAGAAAGGATCAAAGGCTTTACTTCACATACTGTATTTGTGGATACTGGGATTTTCCAGTGAGTTTAATGAGGTTTACTGTTTGTTTTATGAAAATCTGTGGTTGTATTTTCATCATCCTTCCCCATGATCTCTCCCAACTGAGTTCATAGCATTGATGACATTTCAGTGTCATTTTCTGCTTCCTTCAGTGTGGTTTCAGACTAGTTGAACGTCTATGAGACAGCCATCATTATTTCCTTTTTTAAGTGCAGGGTAGCCCACAGGTTCTCAAATATGGCTGCCCTCAAGTCTACCCGTGATATTTGTTACCACCTTGTATTTGGGGACCTTGACCTAGATCTGTTGAATCAGAATCTGCAGAGGTTGGCAGGGCATTCTGTGTGTTGAACAAGCCCCTGAGGTGGTTCAGATTTGCAGCCAAATTTGGAAACTGCTATGAGGATTTTAAGAGAAAGGGATCGTCAAGATATTTACAAGAAAAAGGTCAAAACAACTGGACCAACTCAGGAAAAATGAGGAGGTTTACCAATGTTGCATAATGGGGAAAAAAAAAAGCATCCACTCCCACCCCTCGAACACATATGCACACATACACACACACCCAATTTTCCTTGATCTGTACAAGTCACAGCACCGGCTCGACTAGGGCATTCAAGGAAGAGAAGATTACCAAAGTCTTCTAGTTCCCAGATTATTCCCTTTCAGAAATAGAAGCACTTCTACAAATGATATGCAAGCTTTCCTCGTTTGAGAGAACCAGACAGAATGCTGAGGGAGAGAACCACTAAGCTCGTAGCACCTAGAAGAAATCGATTTCAGACACAGAAAAGATACCAGACACATCCTAAGAATGCTGTGTCGCCCAGGGTGGAGTGTGGCACCATAACCAGAAAACTGGCTTTGTGAGCTCGGGCAAGCAGCTTCATCACTCCAAGCCCCCAATTCTTCATTTACAAAATGAGCATAAAACCAGGCTGCCCCACAGAATAAAGCAAGTTCCGATTTGTATACAAGACACTGTTCAGATGTGGCTCTTCTCCTCTCCACCTATCCAAAGCCAGGCTCAGATCTTACCTCCTTACAGGGACCTTCCCCTATTGCCTCACCTTGGGCAAAACCCCCTTTTCTATGAGGATACAGTGGGCAACAGGAAAGTAAGCTCATCAGCAAGCAGGTTAAGAGCAGGTAGGCGATCGCTGAAATCTCTTCATGAAACTGAATTTGGATGTGATTCCTTTATTTATTTATTTATTTATTTATTTATTTATTTATTTATTTTGGCTTTCCCCTCTGCCTTCTCCATGCTCCTAACTTGTCACAGCACCTTTCTTGGTGAAAGCCCTCAGCCCTGCCTTCCTTACATGGAAAGGGTCAGTGCTTATGCACGGTTTGATGAAATCACACCACACTCACTGTAGTTTTTCACACAGCATGTCCAGCTCTGAATTCTCAGTGAAGGATAATTCATTAAACACACCGAGCAATGTCACTGAACATAGCATGTGTTATAATGTGAGAGCAGTAACTTATTCATTAGCGATGTTCACTTACGTTTCCAAATTTCATTACCACATTTTTTTAAAAGATTTTATTTATTTATTTGACAGAGAGAAATCACAAGTAGGCAGAGAGAGAGACAGGAGGAAGCAGATTCCCTGCCAAGCAGAGAGCCCAATGCGGGACTTGATCCCAGGACCCTGAGATCATTACCTGAGCCGAAGGCAGAGGCCTAACCCACTGAGCCACCCAGGCGTCCCTCATTACCACCTTTTATATCGAATGCCTACCATGCATTAGGTCTGGCCCTGGCAATAGGGTAATAAGCCAATCAGACAAAAATAGCTGCCTTCAAGAAGCTTACACTCTCTGGAAATATCAGATTTCCCATGATATTATCAACATCAGTTACTTCTCAGGAAAAGAGACTCTTCTTTCAAGTGGACTTAGTGCTCAAATGAAATGATCTCCAAATTTGTTTGACCCATAAATAAAAAATATCTGACCACAATCCTTCATTATATGTATATACCTATTCAGAATTTACTTTGTGGTTCTGTACTGTCAAAGTGTATTTTATAAAATAGAGTCATCAAATAGAAATGCATAAAGGTGACTCAATCAGTTGGGCGGCCAACTCTTGATTTCGGCTCAAGTCATGATCTCGGGGTTGTGGGATCCAGTCCAACATCAGCTCCGGGCTCAGCTGGGAGTCTGCTTGAGATTCTCTCTCCCTCTCCCTGTACCCTCCGCCTGCTCACACTCTTCCTCTATCTCTCTCCTAAATAAATAAATAAATAAATAAAATCTTAAAAAAAAAAAAAAAAAAGAAATGCGTGTTTATGATAAAAAGTAAGTAAAAATGTAAGTTCTATAATTTCTTTTTTTTTTTTTTTTTTTGTTATCCCAGTGGGATCACCTTGCACAGTTCTAGAGTGTGATCTTCAAATTCCAGGCCAGCCATTTACTACCTGTGTGACCTTGGGCACACTATGCAACCATCCTGTGCTTCAGTCTTCTCTGCAAAAAGGATGCAACAGCAACTTATGATGTCATGTGACAGAGAGTTAAGTCGGAGAGGGTTATGTGAGACAATGTAGGTGAAATACTTATTCCTGGCGTATTATAGACATTTATAATGATAGCAAGTATAATCAATGTGTTATTATGATTATTCTAAGTGGTATCTGCTCACAAGCAGATAGGGAGATTGGGAGACAGATAGGATATCTCCAAACAGAAAACTGTAAAGGCTCTAGGACATGCTTCTTAGCCATTAGTGTCAGGTATCAGGAAGGCCAAGGGTTCAAGACCCAACTGGAGACCACGTTCTGCATTGTAACAGATGCGGGTAGGACATTATGGTATTTAGTATCGGTTCCCATTGTAAATCTTCTTGTTTGGAGCCCTGGGAAGGTTTTCTAGAGGATACCAGTTCGTACAGGTCTTGGCTAGGACATCTGCCTCCTGCCCCCACCTCCTTCACAGACAGCTCTCCGGCCCATGGTGGGGGCATGCAATGGAGTTAGTGGGTACAACATTACAGCTTATGAAAGTGCTCAGGCCCCAAGAGCAGTTTTCAAATTTCCCTGTTTGGATGGGAATGCTTTAAAAATGAAGTATGTTTTCCTTGGCAGAGGTACCCCCCCATTAGATGCAATTCCTTCCTGACATTTCAGGAATTGTTTTATGTCTGCGTTCTCTATAAGGACAGTCGACGGAGGTCGGAACGGAAATTATGGTTCTAAGAATGCTCCCATTAGCATACAGGGTAACGCACAAGTCCCAGGCTAAGTATCTCCAGCCTGGCCCGCCTGCCAGAGGATGATTAACAAGTCGGGCTGCCACACGCAGGGGACTGCACTGGGAGCACTCCTGGGACGGCTGCTCCCCGGGCCAACGCGGACAACGTGTGTTTAGTCTATCAGAGTATTTACTCAGGACGCCTATCACCGTGGAACCGAGACAGCCGAGACTAGCTGTCTGAGAGAGGCCTGCCCGCATCCCCTGCAGAGCGCGGGTGGAGTGAGGTGGATCTATTTTTTCACATGAGTCCTTTCCCAGCCTCACTCAGCCCCCACTGCCAGGAAAATTTTGGTATGTTGGTCGATTACAGTAGCCGCAGGCAAGCCTGCTCCAAAAGTAAGGTTTCAGAAGGGTGACAGGTCTGGTAAAGCCTACCTACCACCGGGGACTCAGGCCTACCAGGGTACACACTGTGCCTGGGGCTGGGACACTCTTTCTATCAGTCTTTCAAGTCTTGGGTCAAAAAATGCCCCGAGGAAGCAAGAATTGCCTATTCCAGACACACAGAACCCTGATGTGTAAGAGAGGAGCCATGCTAAAGACCCAGGGTCAAGTCCCACCTCTTACAATGGAGAGCCAGGAGTCACCTCCCGGCTCCGAGCCTGTTAGATAACATTCTCTTACAGTCAAAATGATAAAATCTCTCTTCAAACACTGCCTTAGAAACTGAGAATAGCACGTCAATCTGTCCAATTCCTATAAATGGAAATCTGAATACATTTTTTTTTTGTGCCATTGTCAAACAAAGGGAGAGGCAAAATAGCAAAAATTAAGCAAAAAAAAAAAAAAAAAAAAAGGTTAACAGACATTGGGGGAAAAACTGGGAGAACATTTTAGAAATACTTATACTGGGGGGCCTGGGTGGCTCAGTGGGTTAAAGCCTCCGCCTTTGGCTCAGGTCATGGTCCCAGGGTCCTGGGATTGAGCCCCACATCGGGCTCTCTGCTCAGCAGGGAGCCTGCTTCCCTTCCTCTCTCTCTGCCTGCCTCTGCCTACTTGTGATCTCTGTCAAATAAATAAATAAAATCTTAAAAAAAAAAAAAAGAAATACTTACACTACTTCTAAATAGTATAAAAATTTGGAAGTAGTTAACGTTCCCCATGGAAATAGAGCAGAGAGAAGGAAGTGGTGGGCAACTGATTAGGCTGCATATCAGAGAGGATGTCCTGGGAGAGAACTATGAGCTTCGAGCACCTGCCCACCGTCACAAACCAACCAACAGAAGCAACGCCAAGGTCAGGGATAAGGATGTGACAGAGGATAACCGGGCTGGGATGGCCAAACAGTTAATGAATGAAAAGAGAGAAGCTCAGCCTTTTCTGTAGCTGAAACAAACCTACATAGAAGAACCCAGAACACAGAGCAGGAGCAGAAAGCTCGCAAAGAAGAGGATCTGGGCAGAGCAGGAGGGACAGAATCTTGTCCACCACATGTGACCTAGGGGCCTCCCCAGTTTTCCAAAATAAAGAGCCTGGACTTAGCATCCGCACCACCACGCTGCAGCTACAGGGACCCATCAACTGTAATCTCTTGTGTTTATGCAAAAGAAGCCCTTCAGTGAAGTACCTATAATTCAATCAACAATGTAGGTTGAGTTTGATTTACAAATTCTATGCGAAGTACTATGTCCAAGGTAGAAGATCCACCATTTCAGGGGTTACAGGATGGAAGAGAAAGCAAGACTTCAAATCACCCAACTCAGGGCCAAAAACATTTCTCAGGACAGCCATTGGTGGGAAGGTTTGGTGCAGCAGGTAGAGGTGTAGGTGGGAGGGAGAGGGGGGAGGCTGCTCTGATCACCAGTAGTCTCAGCCCGGGACTCGAGGGAATAAACATCAAAGACCGGGTAAGCCTGCTTCCCAGAAATATGCCACTCTTCATTGGAGTTTTTCAGACTACAAGTGAGCACTCATTAGCAGATCATTAAATCAGCTCTCCACTCACATAAACAGAAAAAGGAAGCGGAGTCATCTAAACCGCGATGGAACAGGAAGAGAAAAATGTTAGAGAGAATCGCACACAGAAAGGGAAAAGCATTGTTCCGGGAAAGCTGTACTTCCATGAATCTGGGTGCATTTATGTGTAACTGAGTGTGTGCACTGGGAGGTAAGGGATTTTTTGGGTTACAGTCAAAAAAGTTTGAAATCCATTGCCTTATGGGCCCCATAGGTTTCCATGGGACACCATTTGGAAGGAGTAGAGGAGGGGCTCCTGAATGGCTACAGTTGGTTAGACGTCAGACTTTGGCTCAGGGCATGATCTCAGGGTGCTGGGATGGAGCCTTGTGGCAGGCTCCCTGCTCAGTGGGGAGTCAGCTTGCCCCTCTCCTTCTGCCCCTCCCCCACTTGTCCTCTCTCTCAAATAAATCTGGAAGGAAGGAAGGAAGGAAGCAGGAGGGGGGAAGAGGGAAGAAGAAGGGAAGGAGGGGAAACAAAGAGAAGAAAGGAAGGAAGGAAGGGAGAAAGAGAGAAAGAGGGGGGAGAGATGGAGGGAGGGAAGGGAGAAAGAAAAAGGTGCAGAGCATCATCCTAATGTGAGGTATTATCTCCTTGATTTTCAGTGGTTTTTCCAACCCTGATTCCAAAACAGAATGTCCTGGGAAATAAAAAACTATCAGAGCCCAGGTCCCACACCCGTGGATTCTGACCTAATCGGGCTGGGTGAGGCCTAGCAAAGGGTATTTTTTACAACCTCCTCAGGTAATTCTAACGTGCAGCCGAGGTTGAGCACCTCTGGATTAAGTCATTCTACCCTCAGAACACCCCTGAGGGAAAAGCAGAGAAGAGACAATTACCCCTACTTTTCAGACAAGGAGTAAGATCCAAGGCAGTTAGGAGATTTAGCCAAGACTAAACCGTGTGTGCATGGATGGGTGTCAGAGCTGGGTGAGAAGCCAGGTCTCCTGCCCGTGGGGCCAGCGTGTCCACTTCCCGGTGTGCCACAGTCATCATTTTATCCAGCAGTTTTCAGTTTAAAACAGGGCCACCAATGAGAGGACAAAGATGGTTAGAATCGCAGAATTTCTTTGCACAATCGTTCTCAGAAATGCGTCAACAAATGCAAGTCCCTTCTTACTGGAATAACGAAATAGACCACTTAAGTAAATCAAGCCATTTGACAGAGGCCGAGAGAGCTATTGATACTAGTTTGCCTGTCTCCAAGGAACAAAATACTGAAAGGCAAGGGCTTAAAATGAATGAAAATGTATCCAATGCACAATCAAATGAAAATGTTGTGGGCCTGTGGCCAGGGATTATCTGCCAATTGGATCTCTTTCAGCGCCCTAAATTTAACCAGCTGGGGGTTTGTTTTTTTTTTCCCTCCCTCCCTTTTCTGTAAGTATCATCTTTTTCAACCTTCTGAAAGGAAGAGATTTTCTTTTTAATGGGAAATCTGTATTTCATCATAAAGATGGAACACAATGTGCATGGTTTAGTCAATCTCCTGGGAAGTAGGCTCTTTGAGTAGTATACGTTTGGCATAAAAGAACGACATTCCAGCAAGTTTATTTCAGGAATGATAGCCTGGAATCATGTATCTATGGAATTTAAGGTATAATCTTACCTTCATTCCCAACATATTAATAACATTTGACCTTCGTAGATCACTTGATCATTTTTGCCAATCAAGATAATCTCGAAGTTTCCAAACTATTCCAAAACGCAATGAGTAAATGGAGATGAGTGTATAGAGTGTGTGTGTGTGTGTGTGTGTGTGTGTGTGTGTGTTTATGAGAGACCACGAGTGAAGAGTAAACTCAGGTATTTACTGTGGTTATGACTCACTGAGAGTATAGGTATTCTTTTTTTTCTTTTTGCTTGTCTATTATTATAGCTTTTCTGTAACAAATGATCACTTTGCAATCTTAAAAAAACTATTTTCGGGGCACCTGGGTGGCTCAGTCTGTTAAGCATCCAACTTTTGACAAAGCTCAAGCTTTGAACTTGATCTCAGGGTCACAAGCTCAAGCTCCAAGCTGGGCTCCACGCTGGGCTGGGAACACACTTTAAAAATATATGTATTTTAACTAAAACACAATAATCATAAATCATAAGTGAAAAGTAGAAATTGCTCTACCTGTCGTCAAATGACAAAATTAAGGTTCTCTCTGCAAGTGTGACTGACCAGCCTGGAGCCAATTAACCATGATGCTCTGACTCCCGCCAGCACAGCAAGAGTGCTCTCGGGCCACCTGCCCAGCCGATAACAGCAATTACCCAGATGAACTTGTTCCCCTTCCTGCGGCTAAGGAGAGTGGCTTCAGAGGGACTTGGAGGCCACACTGGGGAGAGTTGGCGGAGACCAGTTTCTCTGCACACCTCTTTTTTTTTTTTTTTTAAAGTTTTGTTCTTTTTGTTTGTTTTTTGAGAGAGAGAGAGAGAGAGAGAGAGAGAGAAAGCAAGCATGCATCTGTGGAGGGGCAGAGGGAGAGGATCTTCCAGCAGACTCCCTGCTGAGCACAGAGCCCAACATCAGGCTCTATCTCATGACCCTGGAAATCCTGAGCAGAGATCAAAAGTTACTCAACTGATTGAGCCATCCAGGCACCCCCTCCGCATACCTCTTAAAGACCAAGGCTGCAGAGCCCAGGGGCCTGCCCTGAACCACATCCACGCAGATACCATCTGCTCTGGCCTAGGAGGGGCAATGGGAATTCAGGGCTATTGCCCTGGCCCAGGTTTGTGCTTAGAGGGGCTTCTACTCAAGGCCAGTCACAGAGGAACAGCTATCCTCACAGTTACAACTCAGAAATTCAGTTAGAGATGCATCTTCTGATAGCATCATTAAGGGTGAAAAATCTGACCAAGAAGATAATGGTAAGTCTCTGGGGTTATGGATAAAGCAACCATGGGATCTCTCTTTGGCTGAGCCACAGCTGAGCGCAGAAAGGAATCCAGGAAAAGACGTATCACCTGCTCACCCATCCATTCGCTCATTCATTCCACAGACAGGTCCTGAGTAGACTATTGGCACAGCGGTTTCATCCAGTCACTTACCTTGTGCACCATAAACAGGGCCTGGCTATGGGGAAGAATGGGACGTAGAATACAGTTCCGCTTGCCAAGCTGTGCCTCCTCCAAAGGACTGTGGCCCTCCAAAACGAGCATGCCTTTCTGAGTACAGAGGTGGTGACGGCTGACCAGTGCGTGCAGAGCTACACCTGGCCAAAGGAAGGGCCGCTTCCTAAATTTCACAAGAGTGCTATGGGCCCTGCTCCTGGGCTATGCGTTGCTGAGCAATAATGATACAAAGATAAAAATGGCATGGCTCTTGCCCTCAAGAAAATTAATCTAGATGGAGACAGAAAGCAAATAATTGTAATAAGGCATCATGATTACTGTAAAAATGGTATGTAAAAATCACGAAAGAACCAACAGAGAAAGACTGCCTGGTTAAAAGCAGTGGTGAAATGTTCAAAAAGGAGGATAAGGAGAAAAATATAAAGGAGAGGAAAAGGAAGAGAATTCTGACCATTTCTTGTCCACATCAAACACAAGAAATGAGGCTCAGAGAAGCCAAGTGTAGCTAGTAAAGGCAGAATGAAGATTCTAAGTCAACCCACCTATTTCCAGAATGCTTTCTAAAACACTCAGTTCCCCACCCTTTATTCTACAGACATTTATGAGGTCTGTACCAGGCTGTGCCAGGAAGGGTGCTGGGCATAGGAGACACAGATTTCAGAAGCCATAGAAGGGTCTAGCTGAGGAGATGCTGTGTGGCGCAGTTAAACATCCCCCTCCTGATCTTGGCTCAGGTCTCCATCTCTGGGTTGTGAGTTCAAGACCCATACTGGGCTCCATGCTAGGCATGGAGCCCACTTTTTAAAAAAAAGGAAGAAGATGGGGTGCCTGGGTGGCTCAGTGGGTTAAAGCCTCTGCCTTCGGCTCAGGTCATGATCCAGGGTCCTAGGATCGAGCCCCAATCCGGGCTCTCTGCTCAGCAGGGAGCCTGCTTCCCTTCCTCTCTGCCTGCCCCTCTTGTCTATTTGTGATCTCTGTCTGTCAAATAAATAAATAAATATCTTTAAAAAAAAAAAAAGGAAGAAGAAGAATTAAAAGGAGAAGGAAGAGGAGGAAGAGGAGAAGGCTCTAGCTGAGAGCATTAACTGAGAGTAGACTGCCTAGGTTTGAATCCTAGCTCTGTCCCCTCTTCTTGCCTCAGTTTCCTTCTTTGTAAAATGGAGGAAACTTACCTACCTAATGGGATTTTGGTAAGGGTTAAATGAGGTAATAAGTAAAGCAAAAGGAATGGGGCCAGGCACACAGAAAGCACTATATAAACTGGAGTGCTGTGCAAGTGTTGGGGTTTTGTTGTTGTTGTTGTTGTTTTTTAAGATTTTATTTATTGGGGCACCTGGGTGGCTCAGTGGGTTAAAGCCTCTGCCTTCGGCTCAGGTCATGATCTCAGGGTCCTGGGATCGAGCTCCGCGTCAGGCTCTCTGCTCGGTGGGGAGCCTGCTTCCTCCCTCTGTCTCTGCCTGCCTCTCTGCCTACTTATGATCTCTGTCAAGTAAATAAATAAAATCTTTAAAAAAAAAAAAAAGATTTTATTTTCTGTCAAGTAAATAAAATCTTTAAAAAAAATTTTTATTTATTTTCTGTCAAGTAAATAAATAAAATCTCTAAAAAACAGATTTTATTTTCTGTCAAGTAAATAAATAAAATCTTTAAAAAAAGATTTTATTTTCTGTCAAGTAAATAAATAAAATCTTTTTTAAAAAAAAGATTTTATTTATTTACTTGACAGACAGAGATCATAAGTAGGCAGAGAGGCAGGCAGAGACAGAGGGAGGAAGCAGGCTCCCCACCGAGCAGAGAGCCCGACGCAACTCGGGGCTCGATTCCAGGACCCTGAGATCATGACCTGAGCCGAAGGCAGAGGCTTTAACCCACTGAGCCACCCAGGTGCCCCACAAGTGTTGTTGTTAATAGCGATGGTAGTAGTATGACCCTTATGTCCTACTTTCATGAGGGAGGAAGGATTTCATAAACACAAGTGACTGGTAAATAAAGCAGAAGACGCCAAAGCCTCAAGATCAACACAAAGCCCAAAAAGTGAGAAAGTGTTTAGATTAAAATATGTCTACAGCTCTTTGCAATTATAAAGACTGTCACACACACACACCCTCCAAAGCAGAAAGGATGGGTATTATGTTATTCCCATTTGAAAGGCAAGGAAACTGAGAATTAGAGAATCTCAAGGACTTGTCCGAACTAACATAGCTAAGCCACAGCAGATTGCGGGGTTCCACTTATTTACTGTATCACGATCCTTTTTAAAACTTTCAATTTGAAATTATTTCAAATTTACAGAACAGTTTAAAGAATAGTCTAAATGACTCCCATGTACCCTTTTCCACCTGATCTGTCAATCTTCAACATTTCACCACCACTGCTACCTCGTTCCATGTTACTTACTTTTTTTCTGAACTAGTGGAAGAGCATTGTTATCGATCATGTCCCTTCGCCCCCTCAGGCTCCTGTATGTATTTTTTTTAAGGATAAGAATATTCCTGCAGCTGGAACATAGTGGAGATCTAATGCACGGCATAGTGATTATATTCAACAATAACATGTTATATACTTCCAAGCCGCTAAGAAACTAGATCTTCAATGTTCTCACCACATAAAAGAAACAACTGTATGAAGTGATAGAGGTGTTAGCTAATGCTACCATGGTAATCTTATTGCAATATATAAATGTATCAAATCAACACCGTATATACCTTAAATATATGTAATACTATACACTGAATATATATCAACTTAGAAAAAAAGAATAAAAATATTTCAAAGTAAATGACCAAATTCAGGAAATTTAATAATACTGATATATATTTTCCTCTAATCCAGCGGCCATATTCCCATTTTGTCAGTTGTTTCAATAATGTCCATCAAGGCATTTTTTTTCCCCCTCCAGTACAAAATCCAGCTCAGGATCACTTAATGCACTTAATGGTCACATCTCCTCAGATCTGCCTAACTTCGACAATTCCTCAGCCTTTGTCTTTCATGATATTGGCCTGCGAAGAAAATAGGCCAGTTATTTTACAAGATGTTTGTTGCTTGAGTTTATCTGCTATTTCCTCGTGATTAGATTCAGGTTATGCGCTCTTGGCCAGAATACGACATCAGCAAAGCTGTGCCCTTCTCAGTGTATCATATTCCTGGATCTGGACATCTGGATGCCTTGTGATGTCTGTCTGTTTCTCATTGGCTCTACCGGCCTGATCGTCTGGCCAAGATTGTGTCTACTTTCTCTACAGTAAAGTTACCTTTTGCCCACTAATAACCAATAAGCAATATGTAGGGATACATTTTAAGACCCTACAAATATCCTGTTCCCTATCAAATCTCCCACTCCAGATTTAACATCCATTGATGATTTTTGCCCAAACAACTGTAGGGTTGCAAAATGGTGACCTTCCAAATCTATCACTTTCTCCACGTTTATCAGCCGGCATTACGCTGTAAGGAGGAATCTTTCCCTTTCCCCGCATTATCTATCTATCTATCCATCTATCTATTACAGGATGGACTCATGGATTCCTATTTTATTCAATGGATACTTATCCATTACTATCCTTATTTATTCCATTACCAGATTGTTGGCTGGCAGGAGCTTCTTCAAGCTGGTTCTTGTATCTTCTTGACATCAATCACGTTTGCTTACTTTCTGGCACAAAACAAAACGTTCCTGGCTTAATTTGTACCTTTTCAGCTCCAGCAATGGAATCAATCTTTTTTTTTTCTTTCATTTTCTTTCCTTCCTTCCTTTCTTTCTTTTTTTCTTTTCTTCTTTCTTTCTTTCTTTCTTTCTTTCTTTCTTTCTTTTTCTTTCTTTCTTTCTTTTTCCCTGAAGGGCCTCTGGTTCTTTGTAATGCGGAATGGTATAACCAACACTTCTATTCTTAGCCTGGCATATAATCATTGAAAGGATGACTGAAAGAATGAAAATCTGCCTTCCTTGTGCAGCTCATGAATCACTGTAGAGACAGAAACCTGTCATCTGACTCTTCCTGAAGGTAGGCATATCAGAACAGAGACTTTAACACACCCCCGCCCGTAGAACACACAAGTCCAGCTCCTAACTTTTCTTCCCATTTGTCTTCCCACCCTTCACAATGAAAAAAGTGCAAACATCCACTGAATTGTCCTTATTAGTTCAGAATGCACTTGGGAAGGTGAATCTCTCTAAACCTCAGGGACACTCGCTGCAGGCATCTTGCTGGGTGAAAGGCATAGGGAAAGAGAGCCGAATCCACGAACTCAAAACATACAGGGAAGGGTAAGAGAAATGGAGGCAATGTTTAGTACTAAATTCCCGAAGGACTTTATTTCTAATCATTATAACACTCGTCTATATTAGGTGTTTCCGTCCCTATTTTCTCACGCAGCTCAGAGAGGTAGAATGATCCTTGTTTATTAAGATCACAGAGCCAGTGAGCTACAGAATCCAAACCTGGGACCACTTGACTCTAAGGCAAAGACTCTGAAATACACCGAAGAAGCCCATTCCATAGAGATTTGCCTCCCATTTGTATCTTTTACTTTTAACCTACAGTGTTTTTGTGAGTAATAACTTTCCTGATATTCTGAAAAATAACTTAATTTCTGGACACTTTTTTCTCTAATTAAAATAGAATGCAGAATGTGTTCCCACAACTTGTTTCTTGGAACTTCTTTTCTCTGCATTTCAGAGAAAAATAAGTTTTCACTCCTTAGTTGTTATATACTTGATACACAATTTTCATAAATAACAAAAACAAAAACCCATATACCAGTATTGCCTAATTTTATCACACATTTGGATCACTAGGATCTTTAAAAATTGGTGATGTTTCTGCCCCCAGATATCTCATTTAGCTGGTTTGAAGCTGAGCTGGGCATTGGGATTTTTTTTTTTCCTTAACTAGGTGGAGCCCAACACAGGGCTTGAACTCACCACCCTGAGATCAAGGCCTGAGCTGAGATCAAGAGTTGGACACTTAACCAACTGGATCCTCAGATGATTCTAATGTGCAGCCAAGTTAGGGAAATAATACCAGACACAATGAAAATAAAATGGAAAGGGAACCACTTCTCAATTCTTTAAGGGATAATCAAGCATCCTGAAAATTCACCTGACACTTTTTTTCTTCAATGACCCAGGGTATTCTAGGAAATGAAGTGAAAGCTGAAATTTGTTTCTTACTAAAACTCTGAAATTTTTTTTTTTTTAAGAGAGGGACAGAGAATTTTTTTTTAAGATTTTATTTATTTATTTGACAGAGAGAGAGAGAGATCATAAGTAGGCAGAGAGGCAGGCAGAGAGAGAGGGGGAAGCAGGCTCCCCGCTGAGCTGAGAGCCCGATGAGGGGCTCGATCCCAGGCCCCCGAGATCATGACCTGAGCCAAAGGCAGAGGCTTTAACCCACTGAGCCACCCAGGTGCCCCTAAAACTCTGAAATTTAAAAATAAAACAAAAATAAACAACAAACAAAAATGTAAAACCTGGCTTTGTAAAAAGTTATGATTAAAATGATGGACTAAGTTGAGACTTCATGAAACAATGATTTAATCAGCATTCATAGAGCAACTCAGTGCTCGGGCCTAAAGAAACCTTGAGTAAAAACCCATAAACAGTATAGGGTGCTAGAGAAAAGTCACTAAGTCCAAGTGCAGGGAATTCTGAGAGCAGCAGTCCAGGTGTACGCCCTGAGGAATATCATGGAAGACTTCTCTGAGGAGGTAAAATCCCATTTGAGCCTGGGAGGATAAGACGGAGTTAAGATTTGGGAGGGGAGATGAGAAGCTGTCGGAGGTTAGTATTAGGAAGAGCATTTCAGTAGACCAGGCCTGAGTCCTCTGATCATCTGGTCAACCCTAAGCCTGTCTAAACGGGCTCTAAGGTAATAGGAACTACCAAAACACCAGAAGAAGCAACTAGTCAAAACTCACAGACCTAGCAAGTTGCTCCTTTTTCATCGGTCTTATATGAACATTCAAAACATGCCAACAAAATACGAACTTCCTCTTCTGTCCTATTTCTTGCCTATGGGCTCATTCCAGTAAGCCCCACTTTCCAAGAGCACCTTGGCATTCCAATTTACAACTGTTCTGCAAATGTGGCTTCTCCTTCTCCCTTTCCCTGTTCAGGATTAAGATTATTCACTTCTCTGAGCTGGCCATGTCCAAGATGGTTACCTGAGGCAGCTTGCATTAGAAAATGAGAAGTGGTTACCACATGTGAATAAGGATTCGGCCATATAATAAATAAATATATATATATACACACATATACACACACACACATATATATATAAATCTTTGATGACATCTGCAGAAGTTAGAACAGTGGGTTCTCAAGTGAGCAATTAGAGATTATGTAATAAACACATTGTGGAATGTGGAAGGGTCTACTTAGAACACATTGGCAGCAAGCAGGATAGCCCAAGAAGGACAAGCCCACAGCCAAAGTCCTGTCAAAGGTCTGCACTAGCTTCAAATCCCAGTCCAGAACAGGAAGTGGAAACAGGTCTGAGACAGCAGCAAAGAGATGGCCAAGGGCCATGGAAAATTCCATCTAGTTAATATCTCTTGTTCAGTGACAAATGCAAAACATCATACTGCCAGTTGCTAAGAGACAGAAAAATGAATGAGACATGACCCCCCCCCACCGAAGGAAGCAGAAAATTATAACATCTTTCTAATTGGTGATTTCTTTGGCCAATTATCAGGCATATCCTAATTGAAAAGTTGTATCATCATTGGCTCCTAGCTCTAAAAACTGTCAACCAAAAGGTTCATATAGGAAAGTTTCATATCAACCAAAATGTTCATATATATGTAGGAAATAGCCTGGGCATGCAATAAAAACTGGGCTATTGATGATATAAAGTTGTCTAACGGCTGATTGCCTTGTTTATTCAACAAATGGCCCTGTGCTTAGTAATGGCAATAGAGAGGGGCCTAAGTCAGATACAGCCCCTGCCCTTGGAGAGCTTACTTTCATTACTGTACATCTGCACAAATAGGTACCTTACAAGTACTCAAGAGAATTCCTAATACACAGAACTTCATGTGATCCTGGTAACAACTAGTGAAGAGCTAAAGCAGGGGCTGGTCAGGCCCTGAGGTTCAGATGGGTTAAGGCACTTGCCCCAGATCTCCAGCTGGAAGTGACCTTGGCAGGATATGTTATTCCAAGGCCAGTTTTCAGGTCACTATAACCACCCCCCCCCACCCTTGCAGGTGACCTGAATGCACACTAGCTGACAAGGAAAGCAAGAAGAAAAGTGGGGGGAAAGTCTAAATAGTGCTAAATACAATTTCTTTCTTCCTAATCAATTTCTACATTTCCAGCAACTATAAATGTGTACCCCAAAAAGTGGTTCTTGACTTAATCATGTCTCCCAGAGAATGTTAACCTTCTAGCATTTGAGGGAAGGGTGTTTTTAAAAAGTAATCATTATTCCACCCCCACCCCCCGCAAAGCATGTACTTTATTGTTGAATACAACAACGACTGCTCTGCTGGAAAAAAAAAACATCCAGAAAGCCGCTGAATTTGAGGTTTCTCTTTTTTCACTTTAGAACACCGTCTTTCTTTCTTAGCTTTGATAAGCCAAGGCAGGAAACTAATAGATTATAAATGCTTTGTGATAATGCCTTTGGAACCAATTGATTTTTTTCACTTATTTCTAGACAATACTAAATCAGCTGGAAAACACCGGTGAGAGTTTCCCATAGCAACTCATGACACAAAAGACCTCCAATCGGAAGGCTGAAGGCATTAATCCTCTCTCCACAACGGTCACTTACATGTCTTTGGGCTGTCGCTTTCAATCAGCAGGTAATGCCACTGGAATTCCAGTTACTGCTTAAATGGACTTTCCCATTTTATTCCTGGCTAATCTCTCTTCCACCCTCGAAGGAACACCAGCAACATCCAACTAGGGTTTATTACCAAAGCCTTCATAATTTACAGGACATTTTTTCCTTTTACATTTGAAAGCTCATCTACCTCATAAATAACTGCTTTTATCACAAGTGTGGATGTTCCTGTAATGTTACCTGCAACATGTCAAGCGTTTCCAAAGTTATCTAATGTGCTAGACAGAGACTGCCTTTGACCTCTGGGTTAACCAGAGTTAACCAACAAATCTGACTGCTTTAAAGGCTCCCTCTGGCTCCAGCTGCTGTTTCAGACTATAAATTACTGCTACTCAGCACAGTGACAAGACAGGGTACCAGGATCTTTGTTGACACTGTGTACTTTGTGATTAAATACGGTCTTGGCTTCCTTTCCCAGCAATCAAGTATGCGGACATTATATATAATGAGAAGAGGCCTTCCTGGTAACCTAACCATGCAGTGATTACAGTGTCTTAACCACATTTGGAGTTTCAATTAGAGAAAGCTGATTTTTACTAGCTCACTACACCTAGGCCTAATCTGTACCATCCTCTACAATAAACCTACCCACTTCCTCATGTCCCCCAGCGTACCACAACCTCCCATGACCTGTGCCTTCTATTGGCAAAGCCACACATACCCCCACTATCTCACCAGTGGAAACTCCTGCTCACTCCCCTCCCAGACCCAGCTCAGGTGGAACCTCCTCTTGGGGATCACACCCAACAATCCCAGTCAAAGGGAGGCCTCTCTCACCCATGTTCCCAAGGCAACTTGGAAACCTCTGCTTTAACACACACCACTCTATATTCTAGTGATTTCCATATACATCTGCTTTTATCACAGCCCAGTGAAGCATCCTGGTTTCCACCAGTCTGCAAAGGCAGATTGAGGTCCGAACCCAAGCTGATCTTGCTCCCTTTGGAGACTTGGGAAAGTCGCTTCCTATCAGGGAACTTTCCCTACCGCATCTATTCAATGATGCTAAAAATACCCGCTTCAAGCAGGCATTGGCCGTATGAGATGATTACACGAAAAAAGATGTGAAGAATGACTGGCATGGAAGCGACAAACAGCATCTCCTCCCCCTCTTCCTCTCTCCCATCATCATCATCATCAATATTGTTAAGTTTGAAGGCCCCGTCAGTAACCATGTGAGCTACTCATCATTGTATTTTTATCCCTAGAATGTGAAGAGTATAGGTACAAGGACATTTGTGCTGAACTTTGCAGACAAATACATGTTCACTAGTAGTCAACAGGGCCTGAACTTCAGAAGGTACAGAGCAGTGTCTCAGCCCGCCTGATGCTAGTTAATGACCTCCTGGACTGGTCCAGCTCAGTTATAGACATGTACCTCTCCCACTCTGTCTCCCTAACCAAAGACAGAAAATTAATTCTTGCTATCAACAAACAAGGACAATAGTTTTTGTTCCTCGGGTGGTGTTGGGGGTAGGGTGGATTACTGAATCATATTTTACACATTTCAACAAAAAAACCCAACAGGTTCCTCTTAAATGTTTGGTTTATTAAAAATAGCCCCCAATCACACAGAGCTGGAGATGGATGGCAGATTGCTAAGTTCTTGCCGAGTCAAATGTAAAAAAAATCATGACAAATTGTTTCTTGGCTCCCTTGGTTCTCCTTTGAAAAAATAATTTACAACGTGGGATGGGCTAACTCCCCTTACATCGTCTAAATCCTCAGAAACTCTATGGCAGGCTGACTGAAAGGCCAATTTGACCCCGTGGGCCTGACTCTAACTAGATTTTCTCAGCCCCAGACATTAGACACACTGTCCGTCACTCAAGACCCTGACATAGCAAAACCAAAAATTTTTAAATAAACTTTTTTTAAAAGGACACTCTGCCAAAGCCAACCCAAATGTTTTCTTTCTGTGAAATTTAAATATGTGTTCAATTGGATTCTGCCCAGCCGTTCTTCCAAATCTAAGTCAGGGGGTAAGAATTCAGTAAACAGCTTTACCTGTCAAAATCGCCCCACAAGATCCATTCAGGAAATAAGTAATGTTCTGGGTAGAATGTGGTGTTTGGGTCAATGATAACACCTAACATTTGTTTAGATCCTTACCAGAGCCAGATATAGTGTTGAAAACTGTATGGATCCAAGACTATTTTGACTACACACAGTGAGGCCATGAGGTTGGTATCAAACACATCATGATCCATTATACAGATGACCAAACTGAGCCTTGTCTAAGGTCACACCAGGAGGGTGTAGCTCCAAGGCAGGGTTCTCACTGGTAAGCTCTCGAGTCCCTCGATCCATAGTAACCACCTGGTTTCATACCACTCTAGGTCATCCATGGGCCCTTGACCTTGTCCTTATTATTAAACCCCTTATGTTTGCCACCACTGCCTCTTGCTCGCCCTGACATTGTGCCTCACCAATGCCCTCAGCCCAAACTGAATCTCACACCTGCAAAGTAGCAGCTGAATGGAGACAGAAGTAGAGACAAAGCCCAGCTTCTAAGCACTGGGGGTCTAATCTGTCCTTACCCTGCTTCCCTCCATTTCTTCCTTATGGCAGCTGATCATACAGAAGCCATACATATCCCACATCCCAATATGAAGATATGGGACTTGTTCTGGGTCCTATATGTTCAATTCAGGTGGATGGTACGTCTCACCTGAGATGTGCAGGTTCAACATTCTCACCTGCATGGTGGCAGCTAGGAATACAGGTTCTGGAATCAGCTCTCGATACAGAGTCCACCCCCACCACTTAGATCAGTGACCTTGGCTTTCTCACTCAAACTCTCAGACCCCTAACTTTCTTCATTAAAAACAGGCATAATAAATTTTTTCATGATTGTCGCAATTACACGTATAGCACTTGTTGGGAGCTGTATTCAATAACCATTAGCATTTTTGCCCATGGAAAGGTAGGATCTTTTAATGGCCTCTTGACTCTTCTATGATCTGGACAGAAAACCTCTGAAAGAGAGAAGAGCAACGAATCCATTCATTCAACAAACACTTACTGAGCACCTATTGTGTGCCAGACATTTGAATGAGGGTTTGAGACCCACATTAGGCTGTCAAGGCACATTTCTGGGAATGTAATGGAACACTGCTTCAGCTCCTACCTAGCACCGGGCACTTACATGGAGAAACCCAGTGACCCTCAAAACTATTTTTGAGGCCAATGTCATTAGCCCTTGTTTTACATGTAAGGATATGAGGCTCACTCTGAAAGTCCCAGAAGCTTGGTCAAGGTCCCACAGCTCTGAGAGGCAGCATGACTCACCACTATGATGACTCTTTACCAGGACTCTTGGTCATTTCCCATCATCTCATCCTTCCACGGTGTTTAATTTAGGAAAAATTAAAGGGAGGATCAGTTCTTACAACTTTCAACACAAGTCAATTAAGTTTGGCATGATCCTGGCCTCAAGAGTAGGGCATGCCACCCGACAGGGAAAAGGCATCTTCTGGGACTGCTGGCAGTTCTAGCAAAGATGCAGAGACAAAGAGTTTTAAGGCAGGTGGGCAGAAAAGGCTTAGAACGATCATTGTCCATGCCACCAGCTCTTTCTGGCCCCATATCTGCCCTTCCAAAACCCAGGCTCAGTCTTCAAGCTTCAGGTAAAAATCGCTGGAACGGGTACCCAGCAGATGGTCAGGCTTTCCCAAGGCAGCTGGGGAATGCCCATGCACAGCCCCTCCCCCACAGCAAGAGCCATCGAGTCAGCTGGACACAGGTTCAAATCCTGCCTGAACTCAAAGCCCTCCCACTATTTCACACAATCTCTGAGCAAAGCTGTCATTTAAAGCCGTGCAGTAATGACAGTGAGATTTGCACGTTTCTTTTTTGTAAAGATTTATTTATTTCAGAGAGAGAGGGTATGAGTGGGAGGGATAGAAGGAGAAGGAAAGAGAATCTCAAGCAGACTCTGCACTGAGCACAGAGCCCCACATGAGAGCCAAAACCAAGAGTCAGATGCTCAACCCATGTGCCCCAAGATAAACACATGTTGCTAAGTTAAATTTAATTTACCTCTGAGGGATGGATGATTAACATTTATGTAGCCTAAACAAAGACCTATGTTCTAGGGGGAGTGGTTATGAACATTGCAAGTCCCCTAATTAGGAATTCACTCTGAGGAAGGGTTAGAATATAAATGATGCAACTATAAGGCACTTCAAATATTGTTTTCTAATCTGCACAGGAGTGATTAATGAACATTAACTAACAATGGCCATTAGAAAAAATTCTCCATTGCTAAAATGAGCAACATTTAAGAGATCTGATTGGCTCGTAGCACTGTATGCATATCTCTAGTCTAGCATGAAAAGGACTTGGGAATTACACCTAGGTCCGCAATTCTCTAAGATCCTGTGTCCTCACCACTGGGAGTTTATCACCCGAGGCAGCCAGAAGACTGGTCAACTCAGACACTAGAATATTATTATGTTTGTCTCAGCCTAAACTTCTTATGCAAGTACGGTCGGTAGGCCTCCGGGACAGAGAGAATGAATTTCACAGAACCTAAAGGAAAAGGATTTATGATGGCTTTTAGGCTTGCTGGCTAACAAATGCTTATGCTTGTGAAAAATGTAGCCTATGACTTGCTTCCATTGTCACACAGGTTACTGAGGAGAAATACAGTTCCCAAACCAACCAAAAAGAACCTGACCACCCTTGAATGGACAAATTAACTTAGGTCAGTGTGTAGCAGAGTCCAACAAGCCAGAATCCCTGGCTTCAAAGTAAGAGGAAGACCCTTTGAAAATTCTAAAGTTCTGGGGCACCTGGGTGGCTCAGTTGGTTAACTGGCAGCCTTCGGCTCAGGTCATGTTTCCAGGATCCTGGGATTGAGCCCCACATAGGGCTCCCTGCTCAGCAGAGAGCATGCTTCTCTCTCTCCCTCTGCCTGCCGCTCTGCTTACTTGCGCTCTATCTCTCTGTCAAATAAATAAATAATATCTTTTTAAAAAAAAATTCTAAAGTTCTCTCTGTAGTCTCACAAAGAGAAACAGTTTATGTAGCTGCTAAAAGGTCAGGTTCTGGATCAGATTGTTGGGTGAGAATTCTAGCACGAGTTCTCACACTTCACTGTGCCTTCTGTCTCCACCTATAAAATGGCAACACTAGGGGCACCTGGGTGGTTCAGTCAGTTGAATATCTGCCTTTGGCTAGGGTCATGAACCTGGGGTCCTGAGATCAAGCTCCACATCGGGGTCCCTGCTCAGCAGGGGAGTGTGCTTCTTCCTCTCCCCTCTGCCTCTCCCCTGCTGATGTTCTCTCTTGCTCTCAAAATAAATAAATATAAATAGATAGACAGATAGATAGAATGGCAACACTAATAGACTTCCTCCTGGAGCAGTTCAGAGAATCAAGTGAGCTACTACTGAAGGAAAAGCGCACAGATCTCAAAGGAAGCCCTCTGTCAACATTAGTTACATTAGAGCATTGGAAGACTAAGAACTGCTTTTCCAAAAGCACTACATAGGTGGTAGCTCTCATTTCATTATTTACCATTTACATTTACTTCTTCATTCAACAAACAGGTCCTGTGAGCCCAAGCAGTAGGCGATGTGGAGAGGTAAAAACTACACAATATCCCCTAGACTGCTTGCCTGGGTCTCTGCCTTTAAGACACTCCCAGTCGAATATGCAGGTCAGAAAAGCAAACAATCACAGTCTCGATGAGGTTAAAGTCAAAGTTTTATAGACGCAAACACCTCCCCCACCCCACCCCCAAAAGAACAGAAAACTGCTGACAATGCAAGGAGAATACTGGGAAGGCTTCCTAGAGGAAGTGATACTTGCGATGGAGGTGGGAGGACTGGAAAGGGTCAACACCTCACATCCCCGAGGCAGGAAGTGTCAGTCTGGCTATTTGTGTGCTTGGTATAAACTGTAATGGGTCTTTTAAAATGTATCCTTTTTATCTGGGACTCCCCAGCTGTGTTACATTTCCAAACCCTTCCCTCTGACTTTTATGAGCTCCGGTCTCTAACAGGGGCCTATGTGAGGGCACATTGTTTCCTCTCATTGCGGGAGCAGTGGGCTACACCGCTCAGATTCTCCAGGAGTTCCCCAAAGGCCTCGGAGGAGGGAACGGGAGATGCGGTCTGGAGATCCAGCGACAGTTCAATGTCAGCCAGAGCTAGCTAGCTATTGAGCACTTACTACATGCCAGACTGTGCTCTAAGTGCTTTACCTGTATTAACCTGCCCAGTCCCACAAACAACTCCGTGATGCCAACATCCACCGAAGCCGTTCGCATCCCTGTGTTACAAACAAGAACAGAGATCGGTCTGTGACCACAAAGCCACACGGCTAGTAAGTGGCAGAACCAGAATTCAAACACTAAACCGTGTGACCTGGGAGAGACTGACAGTAAGTCTTTCCAGAAGCAAGAATATAAATCAGGCCTTAGCACCGCATTAGAGAAAGGTGTGCTGTTCTAGAATTTGGGACTTCTGTGGGATGCTGGTGGTATCCGCTCCTCTTAGCCTGAGAACCACATTAGCATCGTGAGCCTGCGTGTGAGGCACTTCTGCCTTGCCCACTGTGAAATGACTAAGTTGCTAATAAAAGCAATGAGTCTCACCGTGCCTGGTGCCAACCCCAGTTTCTAAGTGCCAATGGCCTGTTGGCTTTTCCCACTGACTTTACTGCATGGCTCTAAGCAGACAAACCACCCAGACTGCTGCAAATGTTACTTAGAGAAGAACACGTGCCAGGAGCAACAGGAAAGAGGGGCCCACCCTCATTGCAGATGGAGCTTTCCTAAGTAAATCCATCCTCCAAAATAAGTTAATTATTCTTACCAGGGATTCTCAAGAAACTTGCAATTGCCAAGTACTTCAAGATCAATTTCATGAGCATTTCCTCAACCGGCTCTATAAGATTGTATTGGCCATTTTACAGAGAGTTTTAGTGGCTTGCAGGGGTGTGGGGGTGCAGGTACTCACAGGCGACCTCAAGGTTCAAAACCAGGTCCAGTGTGCCAAATCACTAGGCTGGCTGGCAAAAAAGGACCTACTTGCATTTTGGTTTCTCACTTGCCAGGAGATCTCAGAGGACTATGGATATTGAGACATTTTGTTAGGACTGAAAGGAGCATCAGCCAACTTTTTAACTCCTAAAAATCCAGAACTGGCCAAGCGGGTGAGGAAATAAAATCAACAAGAGGGAATATCCTAAACCACAAATCCTTCACGATCACCAAGGAGTGGGTATACCTACAGTTGTCTTTAGCATGGGGCTTGGGGGTCATGAAGACATAGGGCCTCATTCACCACTTACTAGTGGCATGAACGGAACAATTACCCTACTTCATCAAGCCTCAGTGTCCCTCACATGCAATGAAGATACCACCATCCCTACACAGCCAAAGCTGCTACCTACAGACTATTTTATAAACAGAGGGAGAAACAGGTGTCTTCTGGGTGGGAGAATTCTGGGAAAAAAAAAAAAAAAAAAAAGCACACCCCTTTCCCTGGCCCCACCTACACAACTTTGCACCCTCTGCAAGGGCTCATTCTAAGAAATTCATGAGAAAGTGTGGGCAGAGTTAGACAACCTTGAGGTTTAGTTCAAGCCTCACTCCCTTGCATAGGCCTGCCCGATCCTCTGGAACAGACCCTCCTACAAAATGCTCCTTGTGCTTCTGCACAGTTCTCCTTGTCAAATACTTGTTTCTTCTGAAAAGGTTTGTGCTCTGTGCCAGTCATCTTAGACCAACTGTCAGCTCAGTCAAGGTTGGGCCTAGATCTCTCATGGTCAGCTGCTGTAAGCCCTGAGTTCAGCACACAGTCCAGCACGCAGCAAGCTCTTATTGAATAACTCAATAAATAAACAGGTGTGGTTGGAGACAGGGAGCTGATGGAGATGCCCTCCTACCACACCCCTCCTGCCCTGAAGATGGGCTGATTCGTCCACTCACTCATGCCCATTCAGCCTATCCATGGCCACCAGATTCCAAACCTCAGGTTGAATATAAATCCAGACGGTCTACCTCTTTTTTTTCCAGCTTGCTTATGGCTACTTTTAATTTATAATAAAGATGACATTTGTTCACTCAATCGGTAGATGTTTGCTGAGTAGCTCATCTCTACCAGGCAGTTTTCTAAGAACTAGTCGTGTAACCCTGAGCAGAGTCATGGAATTTACCTTCTTGTCGGGGGGAGATAAACTACAAATGATTAAACAAATGAACAAGAAAATTTCAGGTCATGATGAGTACATGAAAATTAAAACAAAGTGGCATATTAGAAAATAATTGTGGAAGGGGAGATGGTGACTTTCTATTGAGAAGTTGGGAGGGTACTCTAAGTGACAAAACATTTCCAGCTATGCAAAGATATTAAGAAACAAGATCCCCTCTAACAGAGGGGACAAAAGCAAGTACAAAGGCCCTCAGGCCACTGAGCTTGGCACATCCATGGAACAGAAAGCAGGTCACCATGACTGGAGCACAGTGGGAGAGGGGCTGGTGGTGAATGTGGGGCAGTGGGCAGACTTCATACCACATAATGACTTGCAGGGAAATGGGGTACAGAGCGATTCTAAGTGCAATGGGAAGCCATCGAGGGGGGAAGGGGTTAAGAAAAGGAATGGATAATCCTGCCTTTATCTTAATAAAATCACTCCAGATGGTCTGTCAAACAGGAGTACAAGTGGGAGGCCAGGTAGGAGGCTGGGAATCTGGGCTAGACATAAGGCTGGTTTAGACTGAGATGATAGCTGGGTACCAAAAAAATTTAAGGCATCATTTAGAGATAAAGTGACAGAATGTGTTGTTGGATTGTAAGTGAAGACAAAGAGGAAAAATCAGCCTTGATATAACCCAGAAGAAAAAAAGGTACAATGTTTCTCTTTGACTAGAACCTACTGCGGATCAGCCACCACGGGCTCATTTAAACCGCACAACTCTGAGAAGGAGGTAACTATCGTCCTCTCCCACTTAACAGATGGACCAACTGAGGCTAAGAGAGGTTAAGTAACTAGCCCAAAAGAAGCTAGGATGTGGGCCTCCAGTGATCTGTGCCTCTCAAGAGTCCACAGAGTCTGGGATCCCATTCCAGGGGAAGTTGCAAAGTCATACTGCCTGCAGGATCTAAGTCCTCTGATGGTAAATAAAGCATTCTTTGAGCTCAGTGGGGCTGAAGAGCCACGCTGAGAAATCCAAGGGCCGGTGTCACGTGCAATCTGTTGCACAGCGTTCACCCAGAATTATTTCAGCCCTGTGAGCTCACATGCCCTGTGAAGTGATGGGATGTGACAGGGCCTACACCAAGGGGACCCTACCCTCAAAGGAGCAAGCTGGCCGTTGTTCTAGCAGTAATGGCAGTGCTAGTTGTTTCGAGCAGCTCTTTCCCACTGGAGCCACTGCCAATTTCTAAACCCGGATAGTCAATGACAGTGGTTCACCCATTGGCTATGGTGGCAGGCGGAAATGAGCGTTGGGTGTGAGGACCTAAAAGACCTACAGCCCAGGCTGACCCACCTGGGGGGTGCTGGGCCTTACAAAGTTTCTTAACTCTTTGAGCCTCCGGCTTCTTCTCTGAACCATGGACAACAAAACCACCAATGTCACAGGGCTCTATGAGGATTTACGTGAACGACCGTGGAAGAGGCTTTGTCCTGCAGGGCCCATGAAAATGACTCAGTAAAAACTCAGCATTATCATCCTCCTCCTCTAATACTAAAAAGAACGAGCCACTGTCTTCAGTTACAGCCCTCCTGTATCCCGAGGAGAGGTGAGCTGTGGAAGTCCTTGTGAAAGTCTGTGGATTTTAAATTCAGAGCATTCTGCAATAGTTCTCCAACGCTGCAACCAAGAGGTAGGCATCTACCACAAAATCCCTGGCTTCATCCTAAACTCATGGTGTCTACATGCATGGGACAAACTGTGAAGATACCAGAGCTTGCTAACTTTACAGCCTTGTGAATGTGAAGCAATCACATCTTTAGAGCTACAAAGTTGAAAAGGCTTCTCTTTTATTAAGAGAAACAAAATGAAACCCCAGGCAAATGAGCTTGTCTGGGCTTTAGGTGTCTCATCTGTAAAACTACAGTAATACCTTCCTCCAGGAGTGTTGTAAAGACTAAGCAAAATAACTCATAAATGTTACCTTCCCTCTGCTTCACCCTCTCCCCAGCTCGGTGTAAGGAAGGACAAGTAGTTAGAGTCTAAAGGTTTCCAGGAGTCAAGTAGCGGCTGAGATGGCCAGTACTTGAACAGCACAAAGTTAACTTCCATAGGGTTCTGTATGTGCCATGAATCAGACTAAGCTGAGAGTCATAAAAATCCCCCAGAGAGATATAAACCAAAGTAGGAACTCATAAGACACCTTCTCGTTCCTGCCTACTGCTAAAGACCCTATAATTTTTAATTATAAAAAAGCATATTTGTAACATTCCTTTGGTTTTTCCATGAGTGTTGATTTTTTGCACACCCTATCTCATCTACTAATGTCACAGCCCAGCAGGGGCAGGGCAGCTGTTTCCGGTCTGTTTTACAGGTGTGGAAACCAAGACACAGAAAGGCTAACTGATTTAACTAGGGTCACACAGTGAGTCTATAAGTGAGGTCTGACGAGAATGCAGGTTTCCTGGCTTCTAGTCTACCTCCTTCTCAGCCACACCCTATCAGGCATGTTCCTGGAAAAAGAGCTTGCTTTGCTCCTTTAACTTCAATGAGTGTTAGGAGTTGTAACTGAGCTAGTATGCCTGGACGGTCCAATCTCTTACATTTCTGCAGGTGCCCATGGTAATGACAAGTAATAATCAGATAAGTGCCCTGCTGGGGTCTATGGCCGAATCCAGGCCTGCTGCCTCTTCTGGTGGCAAAGTGACCATATATCCCTGCCTTTATTTTTCTTGTGTTTCCTCTGCCATTTACTCAGCTCTCTAAAATCTTGCTATTTAATGAAGTCACTTGGATGAGAAGCATCATCACCCCTTGGGAGCTAGTGAGAAATACAGACCCTCAGTTTTCACCACATAGTTTCTAACTCAGAATCTGCATTTTAACATGATTCCCAAGTGATCTGTAGGCACATTAAATTACAAATAAGCACTGCTCTCAAGAACTCAGTATGTGTTCAATAAACAGTCAACCCAGAATTTGGGATATTAATAAAATACCCATTGTGGCTGTTAGGATGCGATTTCTGAGTTGCTTCCATCTTCAAGTATCTATTCATTAATTTCATCAGCATTTAATTATGGTACCTGGCATATAATAGGCACAAAATTAATTATCTATACAGCAAATGGGTTAATTTTTTAGCCCATTAATCCCTGTGTGACTCCATCTCCCCTTTCTCTTCATGCTCCTCTATTCTGGAGAATCCAGTGAATTAGTCAGTATACATGGAAGCCTTAGAACAGTGCCTGGCACATAGTAAGTGCTCAAGAAGTCTCGAACATCATTATTAACAGGCCCTAAAGGTAGCTACTTTCAAAACTGGCCACTTTGACTTTGAGAAGGAACATGTAACATGGGCCACCTTGGATCTTTGTGGGAATGCCACTTGAAGGAATATAAACTTATCTTTAAAAACAGACCCTCTGAAGCCTACTTTGTAATGCACAGAAAAATTATTCCAGTGGATTCCAGGAAAATGATTAAGTGTCCTGGAGAGGTGGGCTGACAGATTATCAGTGTTGGTATGTAAACTATGTTTGGCATAGCAGTGAAAAGCAAAGTACTTCCTCCTATCTGTATCTGCCTCTCGTCTTACTTTTGATATAAAGATAAGAGGCCCTGAGGTAATGGATCATGGTGGTGGAGAATGGCTTGATGGACAGGCGTGGTCCATCTACTCAGATACTTCTGGTTCAAAGGTAGCTTCCAAAGTTAATGAGCCTGCACTTGCCAACCGTGTCTCCTTCCTTGTGCCTTGCTTCTTTCCCACTAGACTGACTTTGCTCCTGCCATTAACCCATTCCTGTAAGAGACCGTCCCACTTCTTCTGCTTCCCATCCTTTCCACATCAGCTCAAATCCATCCTACTTCCTATCACCCATGTTTCAGCCTGGGGTCTTTCCTTCCCCACATACTTGGCAGCGAGGTGTTGTTAGTCAATTCCCCCCAAGTTTCACTAAAACTCCCACCAGCGCAGGGATTGCAAGTCACAGTTCTAGGAGCTCTCCCATATGCCTATCCTGGTCCCTCGCACCGAACAGTTGCAGGGCTTGTGGACTGCACCAGCTCATTTTAGAAACAGCTGAAAGAAAGGCAAGAGCTTTCATATGTATATCCAATCACTTTTAATAAAATAATTGCATTTCTATTTAAGAAACAAAACATTCAAGAAACAAAATCTGCTCTCAGTATCTTAAGCTGCATTTAATTTGCCCGTGCTAAACTTATACCGGGTCGTTTTCCCGGACGATCGAAACATCTTATTTTCTGCTCACTCCTTCTCCCATCAAATCATAAGAAGGCCTTTCTCTGAGGCAAAGTGCTAAATTATATATAGGGCTGTGCATCACCAACCTTTAGTGCTAAAGGCTGCGCAACTTGCTTTTTTGGTGCATTAACCATCACAACAATGTGATGACATCGGCACTATTATTGTCCCCAACTGCAAGAAGAAACAGGCTCCAGGAGGGTGATTTACTCAAGGTCACAGAGTTAGGAAGCAGTGGAGCCAGTGGTACCTATATCTGGTTCCCATAAGAACCTATGGATATGCTCACCCATAATGCTCTGTTGTCGCTGCTTCAGTTTCTTTTATCCTTCAGAAACACTGAAAAGGTGATCTGGCAAATTGATACTGGTTGGCTATCTGATGCAAAAAAGCCAATTCAATGAACACTACTCACAGGAAAACTACCTGTAGGGCAATTCAGCTCAGGCTATAAAACACACTCTCTAGGCTGATTTTTGGCATAAAATGTCAAGGACAAAATAAATTTTTTGCTGATTAAAAGAAAAAACTCTCTGTGGCAGCTATTAAATTTTGTAGCTTAAGAAAGGGGGCATTCATCAGAGTTGGCTCTTTTTGGTCCTTAATCATAATGCCTGAGCTCCTATTAGTTTTAGAAAAACAAAAAGTATTTTTTTTTCTCGGTGTGTCAGTAGAATGCAGTCCTTCCCAAAACAAAGTAAAATAAAAATGAGGCATTTAAAAAAAAAAAAAAAAAAAAAGGCTTGAAAAAAACCAATTCCACCCTTTGACCCTGTGCGCTGAACCATCATTTCCAAGATGTTTCAAAGCATTTTTGTCCTGTTACTTACTCTCTAGATATTTTTGTCTTTTGTAAGGAGTGTCAGTTTAAAAAAAAAAAAATTATCAAGATGTACATTAACATTAGTTAAGATTGCTCCTTCAAGACTCACGGGTTTTATTTCCTTGGCAAATTTATCTGTTTTAACACGAATGGTTAAAGATACTTCTTCACGCTGGCCCTCGTCTCCTGGCTGGAATCTACGACACCTACAGAAAAAAGCCAACTTGGCCCCCGCTGGCATTGTCTGTCCGTGGATCTGCAGCCCAGGATGAGGCCTCAGGACACTCCCCGGAGCCCTGGGCCAACCGGGAAACTATTCCACACGCTCGGCCTCGAGCCTCACTACTTGTGTGGGCAGCATTTGGCTTGCTCTCTATTTACACAAACTCCCTAACGGTCTCTGGCACCACTGACGTCTCAGAGGGAGGCACAGTACATAGAGTGTTTCACATGAAAATCTTTAAACAAAAGGAATTAAAGAAAATCCCTGTTTAATAGTAAGTTTTTACCAAGCTCCTAAATTCTCGAGAGCATGTGAAATATTAACCTTCCCCAAAAGGGAGCACAGAGCTCGCCTTGTTTCAATTCATACGGTTGGGTCACAAATGCTCTAGAAAGTAGCATGACTCGTGCTTGAGAACCTACTGTGATTCTTCAAAAATAATGGTTAAAAAAACAGCATAGGGTCTGGAGTCAAACAGACCTGTGTTCGGATTCTGATTGTGACACTCTCCAAGTCTCAGCTACTTAGTTTACAAACTGGGGATAACGGTGGGATCGACCTCATTGGATTGTTGTGATCCTTATGGGGTATAATACGTCTATTCATAATAAGCATTCAGGGTGTGGTGGTGGTGGTTGAAAACACAGTCAGCCTTCCACCATCCTAACTTGTGGAGGGACCCTTCAGCACGACGTACAAATGGGTGCATCACTAACAAAAATTCCTAAAACCTCTTCCTGCTCCAACCTGAGTGTCACCTGGCTTCACCACCGTACCAAGGCACCCAAGTCGGAGTTAACTCCAAGAGCAGCCACAAGGGGGCACTAAATAAGAGTCACAGAGAGGGGTTGACGGTGGGGATTCCCAGCTTGGGGCTGGCTTTCTCATCTTCTCTGCCCTGCACTAGGCGAGCAAAACAGTATTAAGGGATTCTCTCCCCACACTTAGTCCCCACCCCCTCAGCCCCAGAAGTTCCCAAATAATGCCAAGGCAGCCATTTTGCTCACCCACATCACAGAGCCAGCAAAGACCCCGCCTGCCATAATGCACTGTGGCTTTCCCTACAAGGACGCTAGGAACAGGTGGCAACTCCTTAACAGCCCCACCACTTTCCCCTCCAGCAACCACAGCCATTTCCCGTGGCCAGGGCTCTCCCCCTGTGGTCTAGAGTTCCATCTGCCACATGGCTCCCATGTTTCTGGACAGCCAGTCCCAATTTGGCATTTTATACTCCTTCTGGACAAGGCAGAATGTTGACCGGGTGAGTAAAACATGCCACAATTATTTATTATTTTCCATCGGTTTCCACGGAGTGTAGAATAATCAAATTTGGATCTAACAATACAGGATTAAATAAAATGATGCTACACTAAAATAAATTTAATGGATGTTTAATCTTGTTTACAATATTATCAAGGGAAAAATAATCATCTTTGGTAGAATGAAAAAAACAGGAAAGGTATACACACACAAAATTGAAAGTGTTTTCGCTTTGATTTTAAGATTACAACTGCTTTTAATCTTCTTTCTTCCCTTCTGCTCATTTGAATTCTCTAATCTATCTGCAATATATTCAATACCTCACTCATTAAATGAACATTGATTGATTACCTACCACATGTTGGGCTGGTGCCGACTGCCAGAATGACTACGGGGCCCACAGCAGATTTACCATCATGGAAACCACAGTCCAGTGGCAGAGGGAGGCATTAATCAAGTAATCACACAAATATATAATTACCAACTGGGATAAGAGCCATGAAGGAAAAGTAGAGAGCACCACGACCAAATACAGGAGGGGCCCCAATCTCTGCTGGTGTGAGAGTAGGCTCCGGGAAAGCATCCCGTCAGGAGTTCCATGTCAGGCTGAATTCTGGACAGAAGAACGGAAGGGGGACGGAGGAACGGGGAGAGAGCATGGCAGAGAGAAGAGCAGCAAGGACACTGCAGCTAGACGGGACCCACCAACGGCCCAGGAAATGAAAGCAAGCACGTCTGGGCGCTGGGGCTGAGGGAGGTGAGGAGAGGGTGGTGGGACTCAAGGCAAAAAGCAGACAGGAGCTTTGCAGAAGAGATGGAGGTTTTCACTCTTCTGCTTAAGGCAGGGGGAAACTTTGAAGCAGGAGAGTAAAATGATCTCCTTGGCACCGAGCACGTATTACTCCTGGCCAGCTGCCTCCCTTCTCTCTGCTCTGTCAGCAGCCCAGGAACCTTAGCTGAACGCTAGAAGCAGAGCTGGCTAAGGAAAATGGTAGGAGGTGTGACCCGCGAGGTAGCCGGAGCAATATTTGGTCTCTGGGGACTGTTTGGGAACAAAGTGTACAGTCAGTGCACGGGCAAAGGCAAATTACACTGGCACAGTGTTCAAAATTCTATTTTATCTTAAAACCTGGAACCAAGGCTTCAGAGAACAAATGGCAGGTGTATTTACATTAAACACGAAACTCATTCAGTTCTGTATTTGTGAGGCACTGGGCTCTTTTATTCCCAGCTTCACTGGGGTTTCGTAGTCTGATATCTCTTATTACCATGTTATTAAGGCTTTTCCTCCATCCCTACAGCTCCCCCACCCCTACACCTTTCATACGTTCTCCACAAGTATGTGCCACTTGGTTTTCCACCTTGATGAGCCCTTGTGGAGAAGAGCCCGGCCCACTGAAGGCTCGTTTTATCCTCTTCCCAACCACAAAGGTAGCCAGATCAGACGGATCATTTTCCAGTTATTGTTCATACTAAGAGGAAGGTTCTGGAAACCTTTCAGGGCAGTACTCTCCTTACATGGCCTCTGCAGCAGAGGAGACTGCAGGGGAGGGGAAATAGGGGAGGCATTTTTATTTCAGTTCTAAGCCTGGGAAGCAGCATAAATAGCAGTTTCTGGAGGTTGGTCATGGACTGGGAATAAAATACCCAGATCGTTGTAGGGTGTCTGACAAGGGAAAGATACCAGGAACAGAATCAGGCCTCCCAGAAGGACACTGCATGGTTCAGGGTAAGTCTGCCCATGCATGCTTAGAGGCTGAGGTCACACTATGTCTTAGCTGAAGATACAGGCCTTTGGAGTAGGAGAATTCTTCCTTGGGCAGGACTGGCCTGTATATTGTGAGATATTTAGCATATTTTGTTGGGGGGGGTACCAAGTGCCCAGCACATCTCTTCCCACACAATCAACACACCCCACCCCACCAACCACTGTGACAATCAAAACGTTTCCTAGGCCAGGGAAGCAGTAGCACCTCCGGTGAGAACCATTCTAAGAATTATTCCTACATGCTAGCGGGCAACCATCTTCTATCTTGACGAACAGGGGTGAGGGGTGGTAGTAAATGTCATGAGCTCCAAGTCCTTAATAATAACAAGAAGTGGCTGAAAGAGCCTCATGCTCTTACCCCACCCCAGCCTTTATTCATGTAGGTTCTTCCATTCTTTGTTCTCCAATTCTGCTGTATAAAACCCTACCGGTTCCTTAAGGTATAGGTGAGGTGAGCACTCTCCACAAAGCCTGTTTTTCTCCCTAAAATGTAACTCCGATCTCCAAACAATTTTTCCGTGCACCTTCCTGGAACCCTTACACCACCCTATGCTATATGTTGTCTGGCAGCAACTGTCTTACTTCTCCACCCCAGCTTGGATGCCTGTGGTAGGCTATCTCTTTGCTGTTTGAGCTCTCCATTGGCCCAGCAAGATGGTGCTGTGGGGTCAAGACCACAGAGTCAGAACTGGGTTTAAATTCTAACTTTGCCACTTTTATTGTTGTGGCCTTAGGAAAGCCACTTCTTAACCACGCTGAGACCCAGCTCCCTCGTCTTGAAAAGGAAGATGATTATAATCCCTACCTTTAACCGGTTGTTGTGAGGACTTACTGAGAAAATGCTAAGCACGTATTCATAAAAGGTAGTGATGACCACACTATCACAGTGCTTTACAATTAACACCCCCCCCCCCACCATGTATTATCTCATGTGATCCTGCGCCAGTTTCCTGGAGAGGCTCTCCCAGACCCCATCTGTTCCTCCATGCTGTGACTGTCAGTTCTAACAGTGGTCATGAGCCAAGTCACACGGAAGCAGCATGAGGAGTGATGGACTCTGTCCTGGGGAAGGATGGAGAGGGGATGAAGAGAAAGAAGGGGGCCAGAGTTAAACCATTCTTTTTTCAAAATCAAATTTTTTTTTAAAGATTTTATCCATTTATTTTACAGACAGAGATCACAAGGAGGCAGAGAGGCAGGCAGAGAGAGAGAGGAAGGGAAGCAGGCTCCCTGTCAAGCAGAAAGCCCGACGCGGGGCTCGATCCCAGGACCCTGGGATCATGACCTGAGCCGAAGGCTGAGGCTTTAACCCACTGAGCCACCCAGGCGCCCCCATTCTTTTTTCAAATGGTTCAAACTTCACTGACCACTTTTGAACTTACTCTTGAAGGAGGATTTGGAGTTTACCAAAGACAGAAGAGGAGCAACATTTGGTGCTTGGACAGGTGAAGAGAATGATCTGGAAAGGATCAGACTGTAAAAAGCCTTGAGATTCGTTGAAGGAATTGGGACTATCTTCCTGCCTCAGCGTACAGGTCCCTAGCTTTGCCTACCAGCAATAGCTCACTCGCTCTCTCCATGCACTCTCTCCGTCTTTTGACCTCCGACGTGAGCTGGGATGCTGGGGATGGCCACAGCCTGACCTCAGCAGTAACCTGGAACGTACCCCCCCTCTCGCTCTCCTCCTGCCTACCCTCTCCCCCAGGAAGCAAAACCACATGATAAACCAGGCAGGGCAGGTTTCTCCTTGCGGCCGCACTTGAACACACTTGAAGCCATCACAGCCTTGTAGATCTGTACCTGAAACTTCACATATAATTTGTCACAACTAAAAAGCCTGTTTTTAATAAAACATTTCCCTCTGTGCTTCACCTTCCTGAATACTCTGGTTCACATCAGGGTCCTGGTTATTCAGCTGGTGCTGAAAAAAAGAGAGAGTGAGAGCTACCGGTAGCCAATCGTTATTTTTTTCCTAAAGCTTCCTTCAAAACGCCTATTTTTAAAACACCCCCACAGCCTCTCAAACTTGGCTGTTGCTCGGCACATCTAACCTACAGCCCCTGACGCAGGCAGAGGGGCCTCTGGTATTTATGTTTGTTCTCAGAAGAAACAACCAGCGCCTTCCCTTGAACTTGAGGCTGCTCGGTGACAGAAGGCTCCCAGGAGAGGTGGGCTTTTACAGGGTGGTCGTGTGAGGATAGCGTTTTGAAGGGCAGACAATAAAGTGCTCCTCATGTGTGAAAACCCATTAAAAGCCTCAGTGTGAACCACCTTGGCCATGCCATCCTCCTGAGTTTATTATTGTCTTTTCCCTGCTCTTATCCAAACAGCCCGGACAGCTTGTTTATGAAGGGCTCCAGAGTGACCCCTCACAGCAAGAGAGGCGATGACAGAATCATAGGGTGTTGTGGCCGCACTGAGCCCAGCTAAGAAAACCTCAGGGGGAGGCAGCGAGACTAGCCAAGGAATTGGCTTTCTATCTAAAATAAGCCTGCCCAGAAAGGTATGGCTGGTTGCTGAGTAGCTGCTTAATAAATCCACATTGAAGGAAGAATGAAACAACCATCCAAATCCTTAGCAACAGCTCAGTACAAGTTATCAACAGTGGACGAACCAAACTCTTCCCAAAACACACAGCAGACCTCTAATTCTAGCCTTCCTCCTCCCAAGAAATTTGTTTTTGTTTCTCAGGTTTAGGACAGGGATGACACTGAGAACTTTTGTTAAAATATGTAAGACTGGGGAATGCCTGCGTGGTTCAGTCGAGTTTGTGTCTGCCTTTGGCTCAGGTCATGATCTCCAGGTCCTGGGATCGAGCCCCCGGACAGGTATCCTGCTCAACAAGGAGTCGGCTTCTCTCTCTTTCTGCCTCTGTCCCTTCCCACCACCCGTGCTCTCTCTCTCTCTCTCAAATAAATAAATAAAATCTTTCAAAAAAATAAAAATACTTAAGTTTCATGTGCTCCCTTAAAAAAATGTAGAAAATAGAGAAGAAAATCCTATAACCCAAAAAGCAATTTATACTACATATGCATACATAGTTTTTCTTTTATAATTTTGTGGTCATGTTGGAGATAGAGTTTTGTAATCTACATTTACACATTATGCCCTCTATCAAGCATAGAAAAATCCAGAAGCTCTATTTTCTTCACTTCTGACGAGAAGTAAAACCACACTGCATTCTGGAACGTGGAAGCTTTTTTTGAAATACAATAGTTTTTTTAAAAGAAGGAATAAAGTAAAAATAAAAATAAATGGCCCAGCCAAGTAAAATTAGGGAAGATTGGGCGTCACTACCAGCAACCTCACTGGAGTTTGCCCATTTTTCATCTGAAGGGCTTCTCCTCACACCCGAAGTTAATTTATTTTGTTAATCTCAACCAAGATAAAGAATATCTGTGTTTCCCATGACTGCCAGAAGATCTCTCCTCCTCTGCCCTAAGTGGCAGCATTCCAAATCAAAAGAACGGGAGATGAGGAGCACGAGCGTCAGATGAGAACTGCCCACATCATTCCCTTCCTTTAAATGGTCCTTGGCCCTGTCCAAATGATAAAGGGGCAATCCAGCTCTGTAAACGACAGCACCACAGACAACATCTGCAGCCTCATGTCCCTTAACCCTCCTCTCCCACCTCCTGAAATGGAAAAGGCCAGCCGCAACCATTGTCATGTTATTGCTCTTTTTTGTCTCTCTCTCTTTGTCCATGTGATTGCCTCTTGTTAGACTGTTTGCGCCTTCTGGTGAACTCCTACTCATCCTTCAGAATGCAGCCTGAAGGGAAACAGGTCTGACTTTCTTCGATTCCTTCAGACAGACCCCTGTGCTCCCATGGCATTTTGTGAATGCTGCATTTAGAGCAGTTTTCTCCTTGCCTTATAATAATCTTCACCTTTCCCATTAGACAAAGGGCTCCTGAGGGCAGAGATCAACACTATGTCTTCATTTATCTCTGTGTGCCCTACACACATGGCATATGGGAGGGGTCCAAGAAATGTCTGCTGAAGGAGCAGAAAAATCCAGTTCTGTCCCTGATACCCACAGCTTGAACAGGACTTCCTTCTCCAGCCCCCTAAGTATATCCCTCGTAAAAGTTCAAGCATTTCTTTTAATGCTTTATGGCATAAACTTTTTATTCATCCAGCTTTTGTTTCCTTCTTTGCTGGAATAGCAGCCTTGGTAATTTCACTAGTCCAGACAAAATAAAAATATACCACTACCACAGTATCTCCTGATAGACATGGTAGCACTCTGATGCACAGAATGACAACCCCCAACAGGTGGGTACCCTTATCTCCATGTTACAGAGGAGAAACTGAGGCTCAGGGGGGTTATGCCAGTCCACAGGAGGGTGGAATAAGGTCAAGGTTCAAACTCAGGTCTGTTTAACTTGAGAGTTTATGCCACAGGCTTCCTCAGTTAAAATCAAGACCACAGGTTTTGAAACAGCACAGAGGCTCAAAGTATCTCTCGTTCAGTTGCTGTCCCCTCAGAGCAAATAAAGTTCCTGCAGTCCCAAAGTTGTAGCGGTGACAAATCACACACCACACACCACACACCACACACACACACACACACCCTCAATAACAGTGGTTCGTACAAGCACTTTATTTCCCTCTGAAACAAAAATCTAGAAGCATGCAACTCAGCGCTGGAAGGACGGCTATGCTGCACACAGGGACATGTGCTCAAGTCACTGCTCACCATCCCTACGTGGGACTCTGGTTCTCATGGCCCAACGTGGTAGCACCTGTGTTCCAGGCAGACAGAAAGAAGAGTGAAGAAGAAGGGACAAAGGGCATCTACCAGCTATCTTTTAAGGAATGCTTCCAGAAGCTACCTCACAACATCCCACTTACAGCCCACAGGCCAGAACATGGATGCATAGCCCTACCCAGACTGAAAGGGAGGCCAGTCAAAGATCTGGTGTTCTAGCATCACTAAAGAAGAGAAGAATACATCCTGGGGGGAAAAACTAACATCCTCTGCTACAAACAGGAAAATAAGGATTCCTATCTCACACTGAGGTCTTTCATCCATTTTGAGTTTATTTTTGTGTGTGGTATAAGGAAATGGTCCAGTTTCATTCTCTTGCATGTAGCTGTCCAATTTTCCCAATACCATTTGTTGAAGAGACTGTCCTTTTTCCATTGGACATTCTTTCCTGCTTTGTCGAAGGAATCTAGATGTCTATCAACAGATGAATGGATAAAGAAGATGTGGTATAGGGTGCCTGGGTGGCTTAGTGGGTTAAGCCTCTGCCTTTGGCTCAGGTCATGATCTCAGGGTCCTGGGATCGAGTCCCGCATTGGGCTCTCTGCTTGGTGAGGAGCCTGCTTCTTCCTCTCTTTCTCTGCCTGCATCTCTGCCTACTTGTGATCTCTCTCTGTCAAATAAATAAATAAAATTAAAAAAAAAAAGAAGATGTGGTGTGTATATATACACAATGGAATACTATGGAGCCATCAAAAATATAAAATTTGCCATTTGCAACGACATGGATGAAACTAGAGGGTATTAGGCAAAGCGAAATAAGTCAGTCAGAGAAAGACAATTATCATATGATCTCGCTGATATGAGAATTTGAGAGGCAGGACAGTGGATCATGGGGGGTAGGGAGGGAAAAAAATGAGACAAGATGGGACGGGGGAGGGAAACAAACCATAAGAGACTCTTAATCTCGGGAAACAAACTGAGGGTTACTGGGGGGTTGTGGGGAGGGACAGGTTGGCTGAGTTATGGTATAAATAAAATTTAAAAAAAAACAGAAAATTAAGGAAGAACAGAAGTGTGTTCTGGAAGCACTTCTGCTCTTAACCAGCAGATAGGGAACTTCAAACAACATGGAGGAAAGAAGGGAAAAGGAATTAACATTATGAATCTGTCATGCAATTAGGCACAGGGGGCCCCCACTGGGAACAAGACAAACATAGGCTTTACCCTTAAGAAATTTATAGTTAGGGGTAAAAGAGAATTTATATAGAGGTAGAATAGAAATTTCAAACCAGCCTGCATGTATTCATTTCCTAAGGCTGCCATAACAAATAATCATAAACTTTTTGGCTTAAAACAACAGAAATTTATTCTCTCAAAGTTCTGGGTACCAGAATCTGAAATCACAGTGTCAGAATCTGAAATCACAGGACCATACTTCTCCCCAAGGCTCCAGGGAAGGATACTTCCTTGCTTCTTCCAGCAGTGAGTGGCTCCAGTCATTCCTTGACTTGTGGCTGCAACACCCCAACTTTTGCCTCTGTCTTCCCATGGACTTCTCTTTGTCTTTTCCTCTTATGTCTCTTATAAGGACACTTGTCATTGGTTTTAGGGCCCACCCAGGTGATTCAGAATGATCTCATCTTGAAAACCCTTAATTATATCTACAAAGACACTTTTTCCAAATAATATCACATTCACAGTTTCTGGGGATTAGGACATGGGGAGCCACCACCCTACCCACCGTAGTTAGTAAGCTGATAGAGACCAACATCATTGTCTCTTGTGGTATCAAGGTGTCACTCAGCATCACCATTCATAATTCCTACTGACACTAAGCATAATTAATTATTTCATGGTGAGCTATTCAAAACAAGGATCATTAAACCCATGATTATGTATTGTGAAGGATAACGACCACAGGGAAGAGTCCAAAGGCACAAATCCTCAACTTCCTCTTGCAAGATCCTTTTTTAAAATAAGGTCACATTCACAGATTATAGGATGTAGACCTATCATTTTAGGGGCCACTATTTGAGCCACTGCATTACAGAATGGGATGAATGTCCTTATCATTCTGAAACTCTGGGTTGGTAAGTCTGCTTCTACAAGCATCTGTGCAGTGGCCTGAGTAGAAAACACTATGCTAGGCACTCTAGGGGTCAAATGGATAAGTCAGGAAGAGTCCAGAACTTATTCATAATCCAGTGGAAGGAATCAGACAAGAACACAAATGGCCATATGGGAGCAGAGCCAGGAGAAAGTCCCAACACAGAGCTCTGAGGACCCAGGAGGTTAATTATCTAGTTCAGGAATCAGGAAAAGACTGATGGAGGTCCCAAAGGCTAGACCAGGTTTCGAGAGGCAAGACCGGAACCCAGCATTCTGAGACCACAGTCCACTGCCTCACCCTCGGCCACCCCCATGAGAACCTGGGACGCAAGCCTTCCTTCACCATTTCTACCCTGACAGATCTCTCTTCTCTGTTTCTGCCTAAACCAGCCAATGAACCCTTACTGTGAATACAACCAGGGAGCTCTGTCTGAAAACAGTACATTGTACAAATACACTGTCTTGTTCCCTCATTACTTATACATAAATTGTGTTTCTAGCATTTGTTTTTTGCAATACGGACAGCTTCTGCAACTCACCATTATTTAGATTGAAAAATTCACCATCCACCTCATCGTTCAAGGAGCTTGGGCAGTGCCTATTAGCTATGTCAGCACTGCCGCAGAGCACAAGATGTACAAGATAGAATCCCTGCCCTAGAGAAACAAACAGGGGCCCAGTGAATGCTGCTTAATAGATGAAGTGCCCTGAATGATGATGTCACAGCCTAAGTGTCTTATTAAGAGAACGTGAATCAGCACGAGAGGCCCTGTCCCTCGAGACTAGTTTTCCCCTCACTCCCATATACTTTCAAACCAGGAAACGCAGTGTGGATGTTCTTTCCTATTAGAGAACAGACTTTTTTTTTTTTTCTGCAGCACACCAAACACTCTATGAATGCTTAAATATAAGCCCAGGAATTGAGAATGAGGAGAATAAACAACCAGAGATCACTTTCTAGCATTTCTAACATGTTTATTCCATTTTCTTCACAGTTTCATGTTGCAGTTACTCACACTGACTGACTAAAAAAAAAAAAAAAAGGAAAAGAAAAGAAAGGAAAGAAAACTGGAATAAAGCTGACCCAGATGTGTACAGCACCTCGCTCTGGGAAAATGTGCACAGACTTCGATACTTCACACACTTGAAAGGCGGCAGGCGGGCGAGGCTGGACACACAACGCACTTGTGTCTGAGAGTATTTAACTGCAGCAGGAAGGTCAAGTTAAGGGTAAAAGAGCTGGGGTGACCTGTATCTCACCTAAACAACCCAACCAAGGATTTCAGACCTTCCTGGGGACCCAAAGTGTAGGGAGAGGCAAGGAGTGGTTTCCAGAGGTCCTGTAATCCACCAATCACTGAATGGTATCTGAAGAGAACTTTGATACACGACTTTTCTTCAAGAGCGTTCAGATGCTGTTGTCATTAATAAGACCCACATTCACTAAAAGTGCTCGCATTGGGGGTATTTTCTCACACACGCTTACTGAGCACAGAGACAGGACAAAACATGGCGGCCTTCACTTCAGCTCAGTTTCCTCAGTGAAAACAAAAGGACCTGCGAGAGAGTTTCTATGCTAAAGTCTTATGGGGGGGGGGTGGAGAGAAGGTGTAATTCAGGGCAGAAAGCTGGAGAGGAAAGAACGGTAAGGCAGGGAGGGAGAGCAAGCAGAAACAAGGTGACATATTAATTACAGAACTGTCACCACCTCACAAGAAGCTGCTGGCTGCTTGGTCACCAGGACAAGCATGTGTAGAACCCACCATGGCTCAGAACACTCTCCCCAGCTTCTGCCTCCCCCTGGCTGAGGTTCATGCATAGACCTTCTGGGGGTATCAGCCAGTCTCTATGGAGAGCTCCTGGAGAAGCTAGTGCCCACCCCTGGCACCCCACCTCACCTGAGTCCTGGCACAGTAAGATAAGGGAGGGCTTCTGTGGTATGAGTGGAGTCAGGCGTGGGTGCTGATGCTGCTGGGTTCAATGGCAGCAGCAGCTACAGAAGCTGAGCTATAGGCTTTGTCCCAAAGACTGAGGCGGAGGGAACAACAGCGAGCCCTCCACAGAGCAAGGAGCCTAGGGCCCAAGAGGCAGGCAGGGGAGCCATTCTAGGGAGACACATGATCTGGGTCCCCTCCACCTGTCTGTGTGCAACCTTTATTTTTTGTTACTGAAGATGATTCTTAAATAGTACGTGCATCTTCTTCATATACACATCGATATAGAAATATGGGAGAAAAAACCTCTGGAAAGTTATTATATTAAAATGTTAACAGTGGTTATCACTGGAGTAGGAATCCCTTTTATTTATCTTCGTTTTTGTTCATCTGCATTTTACACATATAACAAAATAATAAACTGTGTGCCAAAAAAAAAAAAAAAAAAAAGTCCTCCCATAAAAAGATGTTGTGAATCACAGGCTTGAGCTTGTAAGCCATGAAGGAGTCAGCATTTCTATAGACTCTTTCCAATTGTGACTTTACCCTTTTCTTTGCCTCTCCTCCTCACTGATAAACAAAAGGCTCCGTTACTTTACAAGGGAGACTTGCTCTGTGGCAGAGACGTGTTTTTGCAGTAAAAGACCTGAGTATGAACTGCATATCTGCCAACTCTTGACCCCATGATCTCAACAAATCCAGACCTCAGTTTCCTCATCTGTAAATTGGGGATGGTAATGAATGTGCCCTGTAGAATTGTTCTGAGGAGCCAGGGTCATAATCTACACCCAGATCATCTGGAAGCAACAACGTACTATCGACACATTAGACAGTATCTTCAAGCAGCAAGAAAGATCAGAAGTTAGAGATGCAGGAGAATACAGATTTGGAATATGGGAGGATTTTCAGATTTGTAATAAGACTGAGGAGCAGTAAGAACAGATTTCTTTCTCCTGCCCCGATCCCAGGATGATGAGAACTGCCTAAGATCTAAGACAAGTTCTGAGCACCTTCTGTCGAGAATTTAACCTGAACTCTGGCCACTTTGCCCACTGCTAGGCACTGAAAATATTCTTAAGGGTTCACCCAGGTTTCAGAGGGGCCTCAAAGATTCACTAAAATTTTGGAACTAGCAGGAGCTACAGCTTAAAATTTCACATTTTATAGATAAGAAAACCAGAGGTCAGCCACCGACACAGCATGAATTACCCAAGGTCACATATCTGTTGGTGGCAGAGCCCTCTTTTGTAAACATAGGATAAACAGCTTTCACTTGATTGTTTGTAATGTGCCTGGCATGTATTACACCCCTGACATTGTTGGTTTCACTTAAATTTTTTTAAGTTAACTCAACCCCACCCAACATGGGGCTCACAACCTCAGGCTCAAGAGTCTCATGCTCTACCAACTGAGCCAGACCAGGTGCCCCTCATTTTCATTTTTACAACAACTCTATGACATGAACATCCACACCCCCTTTTCAGAGAGGGAAACTGAGACTCAGAAAGCTTCAGCAATTTGCCTGAGGTTGCACAACAGAGCCAATAAGAGGGCACCCAAACCCACGTTCTTCTCCTGTTAGACTCCACCTCTGGCGAATCCCCAAGTCCCTGTCTAATGTGCTGCTAGGCCACCAGAGGCCTGGATGAATAAGAACCACCTTCCACCTAGAAAGTCCTAGGTCTATGAGACCTGACCTCATTTCCAGCATAAATCAGACCTGGGGCATCTAGAGGTGAGCATTATGGAGAGTTGTTCATAATTAGAGTTCATGTTTTGTTTTTAACAATACTTCTTTTTTTTTCTTTTTTTTTTTTTTTTAAGATTTAATTTATTTGTCAGAGACAGAGAGCTCAGGCACAAGCAGGGGGAGTGGCAGGCAGAGGAAGAAGCCGACTCCCCACCAAACAGGGAGCCCTACGCGGGACTTGATCTCAGGACCCTGAGATCTGAGCCAAAGGCAGACATCTAACCAACTGAGCCACCCAGGCATCCCTAAAAGTAATTCTTACTTTCTCTTCCCCTAAAATCCAGCCAAGGGACAACAGCTGAATACTCCTTTCTGGGCAAGTCAGTTTGGTTTCCTTCTGGTCTTCCCTGAATTTAATTTTTACAACCTTCCCCTCCTGCCTTTGGCTCTGGATGAAGTGACATTGCAATATTCGCTTGTATTTTGATTTGAGCAAGTTTGTGGCTTTTCTTCTGACAAAATAATAATAACAATAATAATAAAGTTTCATGTGTAACCAAAAGAGGGTGTTCTCTTTGTGTGTGCACATGCCTCAGCGGCGAGCAAAATGGAGAATGCTATTTTAGAAACTTAAAATAAAACTAAAGCACATATGTTCTGTAAAAGGCATTGTTTGACAAGATCAAGTTACCTCAGGAGAGAGAAGTGATTTCACTAACTATGCCTCTCTTGAACATCTGAATCTCCCCCATGACTCTGGCAGAGAAGGTGGGGGTGCAAGGGTGTTAAACCCCACCCAGGTGCATCTGGGTAATTACTCTCCGGACACTTAGTAAAAAGCTGACGCAGCAACACTTAAACTTGGTCAGGCACAGGAGGGGTTAAGGGAACTCACACAGCTGGATTTGCATTTAAGAGAAATCCAAGGAACAGGCCTGAATGTCCACAAGCTGTGTGAGATTCTTGGAAGGGTCACTCCAGGCATACATGAAATGTCTTTTACACACACATACACACATACACATACACATACACACACACACACACACACACACACACACACACACACACATCTTGATAGCACATGTGCTCCTGAGATTAAACCATATGTTTCCAAAACGATCTTGGCTCTCTACAAAAGAGGACACAGGAGGAACGATCACTCCTGCAATCAGTACCAAAGAGGAGGTCTCAGGTTATCAGTACCTGTATCTATGAGGCTGAGCACATGTGGGAACAGGCAGTTTACTCTAAAATGTGCATCGAGGTGGATGGATTTTCATCACCAGTTTGTTTTGGTCAATGATCTAGAAAAAGGCCTGGAAGCAATCCCATTTGCCAAGATCTGTTCTTCTTCATACTACAAGGGCGTTGTATTTTACCTGTGCTTAGACGAGATCTACAGGAAAAGACAAGAATCCAGATTCTCAAAGGGTATTCTAAATGGGAAGGTTTGATTACATTTGGCTAACAGATAATAACTATAATATTCTCTTGCATACATAGTCTTAATATTGTCAAATGCATTACTTTAAGTATGAGTAACTTAAATAACAGTAGCTTGAGAAATTGCACTTCAAGTTATGGCAAAATTTGCTCATTTTTCTTATGAGACCATTTGGCTGTACCTATAATTTCTGAATCCAGTTCCTTTTTCTAATTTTATTATTATTATTTTTTTGGTGGGGGGGAATTAAGAATATTGTTTGATCCAATAATTCTTCTTTTTTTCCTTTTTTCTAATTTTAAATTATACTGTCATTTTCACCCTCTTCGTCCTAAGCACAATCAAGGCCAAGCCAGGATATCAACAGGAGTTTTTCCACAATGTTGCAAGTCAATTATCACCTACCCTTTGTCATAAGCCAAATAACAAATCATAGAATCTTGTGATAGTTTTTTCTATTTTCAACTTGACTAATATTTTCGTATTTTATTACTTTTAGATCTACATCCCCTTTTACACACTGTATGTCAATTAATATAAAATCATGTACACTGTTGCATTCTATTAGCATTAAAAAGATGATTAGTTTTTCCCATATAGAGAGCAATTTTTAAAATACTAAATATTCATGAATTCAAGAGCTTAATACACCCTGTGCCCTACAACTTTTCTCATTATTCATTCATTTTAAAAAATGTGCTTTCTTCCTCTAGAATTCCTTGAAGTTAAGTAGATTCATTTATTCTCATCAGGCTCTAACACAGGATTGCAATTCTTTTCACCTTTAAGATTCACACTTCCCCAATCTTGGCCAAAAAAGTCAGGTACATTTATTAAAGAAAATTTTGAAAATCTAGAAAGCCATAAAGAAGAATATGAAAATAAATCATAATCTCACCACCTAATTTTAAAATGTTAATATGTTGGTGTATGAAAGTCCATAGTGAGGCAGAGTATTTGAAAAAAAGTATTTCAATTTAAAAAAATAATAAATTCTAAAGTTTCAAAATTTTAAATCCCTGAATATGCATTTAAAACCAATGAAGAGTTTCCTTCTATAGGACTTGTAGAATCTAGCAGTTGGAAATTGTTTTAAAGACACCTAGATCAACCACACCCTTGAAACCCCGTGGTTAAGGATTTGGTTGAGAAAGGCTCCAGCAGGATCTGCCCTTTGCCCTTCTCTGCACCACAAGAGACTCTCCTCCCCTGTCCTTTGTCTCTGGGCGAGGTGGCTGAGTGGGTGACAGACGACAGGGTCCCACACGGGGAGGGTGACGAGCTACAATAATCAAGGGCTGAGACAATGGGCTGCTGTGAGATCCCACCAGCAGCCTCTAAGAGCTGGTTAAGGCTGTGTTGCAGTTTGCTCCCACTGCCATAACAAAGTACCACAGACTGGGGGACTGAGACAACAGAAACTTATTTTCTCCCATTTCTGAAAGCTAAAAGGCTCAGATTGAGGTGTCTAGATCAAAATTTGTTTCTTCCAAGACCTGTCTCCTTGGCTTGCAGATAGCTGCCTTCTCTATCTTCAGCTGGTCCTTTCTCTGTGCATGTCTGTGTCTTAACCTCCTCTTCTTGTAAGGACATCAGTCATATCGGATTAGGACCCTGCCTAATGACCTCATTTTAACTTAATTTCCTCTTTAAGGGTCCTACCTTCAAGTATAGCCTATTCATTCATAGTAAACTCTGTGAATTACACTGAAAACGTTGCCTATCCCAAGGCTTCCTTCTTTTCTCTTCAACTAGATAATAGAGAATGCTTGTAAACTGGGGATAAGCTCCTCTCCCACACCTACAGACTCAGACTACGCATATTAAGAAAAGCCTTGAAGGCTAATCCTTGAAAGCATAACTTGAATTTATCATGGTCTGGATGCTTTAGCAAAAGGATACCATGCCACAAAGAGGTCCTTCCATACTCCCACCTTCACACTCGTCTTCCTTCTCTGTGCTTTACCTCAGCACTGAGAACACTGTGCTGCAATCCTTTGGCATTGATCTTCACCCTCACTAGACTGCTAGCTTCTTGATGGCAGGACGTTAGGTCTCGTATGCCCACTAGCTAGCATAATGTGCATCTCAAGAGAACTGTCTTCATCAATAAACGGATGGAAAGAAGCGTATGTGTTACTTAGAGCAGGAATTATTTGGAACCTCAGAGAAGCAAAACACAGAATGAGAAAGATGAATTTTGTGCCCTTCAGAAAGCACAATTTAAAAAAAGAGCTGGGCACCTGGGTAGCTCAGTAGGTTAAAGCCTCTGCCTTCGGCTCAGGTCATGATCTCAGGGTCCTGGGATCGAGCCCCACATTGGGCTCTCTGTTCAGCAGGGAGCCTGCTTCCTCCTCTCTCTCTGCCTGCCTCTCTCCCTACTTGTGATCTCTGTCTGTCAAATAAGTAAATAAAATCTTTAAAATAAATAAATAAAGACCTTTGACTCCAAAGTAAGGCAAGTGTATCTGGAGCTTCTTTGGAATTAAAAACTGTATTTGGAATCAGACTCTGTTCATTGATTTGAGAGAAAATCTTCTCACTAAAACAACTCAAAGACATTATTAGAATTTAAAAAGTGGAGTAATTTTTACAGAGTCCCTCTGGCTAGCTAGAAACCGCACGCACATCCAAGAGCATTGCCTGCCAGGCAACACACTGCTATTCCCTCCTCTGTTCCAGCTACCGACACAGGAAACCGGCTTCGGAAAGGAATTAAGTCGGGGTCAGTGGGAGCCAGACAACAAGATCCAAGGCCAAATGCAAAGTGGCTGTGTTACAGCTTCTGCAGACCCATAGGCAATCCACTGCTGGTTAAGAACCCTTGCCGGAATCAAGGCAGAGAAGGGCAAGTGCGGAACCCACACGACAGGCGTGTGTGGCCATTGTTCCTCAAACCAGGAGGAGCTGCTGCTCCTTCGTCAAGCCAGTCTTCTCAACACCAACTCTCCCGCAGCATGTAGAGTTGCTAGCTTCCTGTGGGCCAGGAGCTGTGCCAGATCCTGGGGGACCGAGAAGCCACACCCCACGGGCTTCTACTCTGGCTCTGCCACTTCCTAACTGTGTGACCCTGTGGTTCGTGTAACTCCCCTGTGCCTCCATGTCCTCGGCGGTAAAACAAGGGTAATAACAGGACCACTGCCTCCTCAGGGTGGCGTGCAGATGAAACAAGTCCCTGTCTATCATGTGTATAAAGAGTGCAGGCACACAGGAGAGCTGTGTGTTAGCTATTATCACTAATAGTCAAATGAAAGAATTCATATATATTTAAATTCTCAAAAATTACATTTCAAAACATAGGTATATAGTGAGATTCGAATTAATATAGAGTAGTCCCCCCACTTCTCCATGGCTTCATTTTCTGTGGTTTCAGTTATCCATGGTCAACCGCCAGAACCAGATGACCCCCCACCGTGTTGTCTCAAGATCAGGAGGAGCCTGACATGACGTCCCTTCATCCCCTCCCTTCATCTCATCATACAGCTGCTCTACTCTCCTACATCCTCACGAGAAGGGTGAGTACAGTGCAAGATACTGAGAGAGAGACCACATTCCCATAACTTTTATTATAGTATACTATTATATTTGTTCTATTTCATTATAATTATATATAAAATATATATATATAAAATAATTGTCATTTATCTCTTACTGTGCCTCATTTATAAATTAAGCTTCATCATGGGTAGGTATATATAGGAAAAAACATAGTGTATGTAAGGTTCAGTACTATGGTTCCAGGCATCTTGGGATATATCCCCCATGGATAAGGGGGAGAGACTCCTGTGTAATGTGTATAAACAGAAAATAAGACCAGTAGCTCCCTCCTAGATTTGGGATTAGAGACTGTTTCATTTTTTATCTCATTCTCTATATAACTTGCTTTCTATATAACTTGTACTATAAAAAAGTTTTATTAGTATTAACAACACAGGCCTCAGTTTCCTAATCCATAGGATGGAGAAAGCACTGCCTGTTCTCTAAGACGCAGTGGCTCTCACCATCCACAGCCTTGCCCTCTGATACACGGTGATCAAAGGTGCAGCCAAAGAAAATTAAATCTCACACAGCTACTTTTCATTTCCATAATGGTTAAGAATGTCCTCTTAGAATATCTTCCTTCAAACCAAATCAGAGCCAGTGGTATGCATGGGAATTAGTATAAAGAATAAACAGACTTCTCTTACAAAGTTAATTTCAACAATGCCAATCTCATTGAATCCTAAATCCCTCGATACTTCTCCCAGCCCCAGATTATGTGGTGACAGACGGTTACTGGAATCCAGAGGAAAGAAATAACACTCTCTTTAAAGGAAAAACAAACAACAAAACACTGCCATATGCTGTCCATTCTGCTGTTTAAATGATTTCCCCTTTCCTGACACTGGGAGTTTCCCAACCCCCTCACCTGGTTTGATATTAAAAACCAAGAGTAACAGCTTATGGTTTCAGCAATGTTATAGCGGCATTAAAACGGCTTCCTTCAATCCTACATGTAGAAATTAGAAGGATGTTGTGAAATCCAAGCAAACAGAAGAAAATGACTATATAGTGGACAAACAAACAAACAAAACCAATTCCCTTCCTCCTCTCCGTGTTAAATTCCCTGCTAGACCCCGGTCATGCAAGTGCAGCTTGGTTTCCCACTGCCAGTGTGACCCACGACCGTGAGTGCCCTTTAGGACTCACAACCCCATCCCTGACAGCAGGGTCGAAGCATTGTTGGAAGGGGGCCTGGGTTGGTAAAATGTAGGGCCCTCTACAAACGGGCAAATGTAGGAGACACAAAGGGGGAAAGATGTTCAAGGCACAGAAGGACACCAAAAGCAGAGATTCCAGGGTGTGTGGATGGTGAGGCCGCCACTAACAGCGCTGGGTTTGTGGTCGGGGAGGCTCTGGGAGGCGTCTGAGCGCCACATACCCAGGCCTGTGTGTGCAGCTGCCATCAATCAAATCACCGAAAAACTTCTGAATGTGCATCTTGTGGAGAAACGCAATGAGCCAGAAGCGAGAGAGGCTGGTTAGAGAGGCAAAGTAAACACAGGACTCTCGGACCCTCGGAGGCCACTGGTCCACACCCCAGACCCGCACATAGCAGCCTGACCTGGGGGAAAGAGTGCTGGAGGGAGCAGGTCGCGTGTGACTGAGTGTTGGCCCCCCCTGGGCCTTCTCCGTGGATGGCAGGGGTACTTTCTGTACCGTTTCCATAGAGAAGCACAAACTTTCCAGGAGATTGATGAACGTCATTTCTCCATCAGAGGACAGGGAGCTATTTTTGTCCTGTATTAGGTGGGCAGATCATGAAGTCCCAGACGTTAGGCAGAGGGACCAGGAAGAGCGGAAGCCAAACACAAGACTGCTCTGGGAAGCCTTCCCTGACCTCCTCAGGGGAAACCCTTCTCTTCATGAGAACGATCCAACAAAACTTACCTCTTAGGAACCTCCTGTGTTCTCCTTCTCTCTCCTCCCTCCTTCCCTTCCCGTCTCTCCCTCTCACTGTTTCTGGGGTCTCCCTCCTTCTCCCACTCACTCCAGCACATCTCCTTCTTCTTCCTCTCTCACTCAGTCTCTCCTTTCTTCTCTCTTCTTTATGTCCTTCCTTCCCTTCCTTCATGGCTTCCTTCTCGCCTTCCCTCTTTCTCTGTCTTCTTTTCCTTTGTCTTTCTCTTTTCTCTTTTTCTTTTTTGAAAAAATTTTTTTTTAAGAGAGAGAGAGAGAGCACAGGCAGACAGAGTGGCAGGCAGAGGCAGAGGGAGAAGCAGGCTCCCCACAGAACAAGGAGCCCGATGTGGGACTCGATCCCAGGACGCTGGGATCATGACCTGAACCGAAGGCAGCTGCTTAACCAACTGAGCCACCCAGGCGTCCCTCTTTTTTGAAATTTTACTGAGAGGCGCCTGGGTGGTTAAGTGTCCGACTCTGGGTTTCAGCTCAGGTCACAATATCAGAGTCCTAGGATCAAGCCCCCACGTCAGGCTCCCCCACTCAGCCATGAGTCTGCTTGAGACTCTGTCTCTAAAATAAATAAATAAATAGGGGCGCCTGAGTGGCTCAGTGGGTTAAAGCCTCTGCCTTCAGCTCGGGTCCTGATCCCAGGGTCCTGGGATCAAGCCCCGCAGGCTCTCTGCTCAGCGGGGAGCCTGCTTCCCTTCCTTTCTCTGCCTGCCTCTCTGTCTACTTGTGGTCTCTGTCTGTCAAATAAATAAATAAAATCTTTTTATTGATTTTGTACTATGTTCAATTAGCCCACATATAGTACATCATTAGTTTTTGATGTAGTGTTCAATGATTCATTAGTTCCATATAACATCCAGTAGTCATCAAAAATTTTTTAAAAAATAGAGATTCTAAAAGATCCAAAAATAAAATAAATTAAATAAAAAATAAAATGAGGGGCGCCTGGGTGGCTCAGTGGGTTAAAGCCTCTGCCTTCAGCTCAGGCCATGATCCCAGAGTCCTGGGATCGAGCCCCACGTTGGGTTCTCTGCACGGCAGGGAGTCTGCTTCTCTTCCTCTCTCTGTGCCTGCCTCTCTGCCTCCTTGTGATCTCTGTCAAATAAATAAAATAAAACCTTTAAAAAAATAAAATAAAATAAAATAAAATGAAGTAAATAAAATCTTAAAAAAAAATTTCTTGAATACCTTCCATTTTAGCACCAGTTGTTGTATTTGGCATACCTTTACTGTAGTGAATGGTTTCTTATTCCTCTATTCTTTCCCTTTTTTTTATTCTTTCAATAACAACAAAAATTAAGCATCTATTATGGTGCCAGGTACTACACTGAGATGCCACATTTCACCATTTAGAATGGCCAACATTAACAAGGCAGGAAACAACAAGTGTTGGAGAGGTTGTGGAGAAAGGGGAACCCTCTTACACTGTTGGTGGAAATGCAAGTTGGTGCAGCCACTTTGGAAAACAGTGATTTTTTGAGATTCCTCAAAAAATTAAAAAGAGGGGCGCCTGGGTGGCTCAGTGGGTTTGGGCCTCTGCCTTCGGCTCGGGTCATTTTCCCAGGGTCCTGGGTATTTACCCCAAAGACACAGATGTAGTGAAAAGAAGGACCACCTGTACCCCAATGTTCATAGCAGCAATGTCCACAATCGCCAAACTGTGGAAAGAACCAAGATGCCCTTCAACAGATGAATGGATAAAGATGTGGTCTATATATACAATGGAATATTACTCAGCCATCAGAAAGGATGAATACCCAACTTTTGTATCAACATGGATGGGGCGGGAAGAGATTATGCTGAGTGAAATAAGTCAAGCAGAGAAAGTCAATTATATGGTTTCACTTACTTGTGGAGCATAAGGAATAACATGGAGGACATTAGGAGAAGGAAAGGAAAAGTGAATTGGGGGAAACTGGAGAGGGAGATGAAGCATGAGAGACTGTGGACTCTGAGAAACAAACTGAGGGTTTAGGAGTCCCCTAAAGGTGGGGGGATGGGTGAGCCTGGTGGTGGGTATTAAGGAAGGCACATATTGCATGGAGCACTGGGTGTAGTGCATAAACAATGAATCTTGGAACAGTGAAAAAAACAATTTTTTTTTTTTTAAATGGTGCCAGGTACCCAGCAGAAAAGCTATATCTTTATTTCAACTCAAAACATTTACTGAACTATTAGAATATGCCAAGATCTGTAAATAATTGACTAAGATATAGCCTTTGCCCCCAGTGAGCTCACAGGTTGTGGGAGACCCACATGTGAACAAAAATAAATGGCATTTGGTCTATGAGGCAGTCATGGCTAGCAGCCCAAAGATTCATGTGATTCTTTCAAAATGGAAACTTACTGCTAGGAAGTAGCCATCAGGAATCTACATCTCTTGCCGCAATCCCAACCCAGATGTCTAAATGTGGTCAGATAACAAAGTGAGCTCTGGCTAAAAACACACTCTTTGTAATGCTCCACATTCTCCCTTCTTCCCTATCTGAAGACTAACATTAAGATAACCATAGAAGCCATTGGTTAAAGATGGCAGAATCCACATCAGCCTGCTGTGTGGAGCAGAATCACCTAATCCACAGCAAATTGGTCTTTACATGAGCAAGAAACAAACTTCTATTGTATAAGCCCCTGAGTTTTCAAGGATTATCAGTTATGTCAGCTGTGCATTATCTTTTAACAAATATAATGTGATATTTCATTTGACAAATATTTTTAATATATTACATGTTATATGCCAGATACTATTCTAAGGATATATCAGTAAACAAAAGAGACAAAGATCTCTGCCTTCCTGGAGCTAACATTCTATTGGATACCTAGCACCATATGTAGATACTCAAAAAATATTTATTGGGGGCACCTGGGTGGCTTAGTGGGTTAAAGCTTCTGCCTTAGGCTCTGGTAGTGATCCCAGGGTCCTGGGATCGAGTCCTGAATCAGGCTGTCTGCTCAGTGGGAAGCCTGCTTCCCCCCACATCTGCCTGCCTCTCTGCCTACTTGTGATCTCTGTCAAATAAATAAATTATATCTTAAAAAAAAATTTATTGAAGGTATAACTCCAAGACTCACTGAGCTTACACTTTAGAAAAAAGAGTTGGGGAACTGAAGAATAAGTAAACAAACCAAAAAACTGATTAAAAACAGCAACTTGATCTAGGGTAAGAACACTTTCATAAGCATTCAATAAATGTTGAATAAAACCTGGTCTTATGCTTTAAGATTTATGTATGTTATACATATCCTTTTATTTTATCAAAAGATATTTTATATTTTTTAAATAGTACAAAACCAATTTAAACTATTAAAACAATAGGCCTGGGCGCCTGGGTGGCTCAGTGGGTTAAGCCGCTGCCTTCAGCTCAGGTCATGATCTCAGGGTCCTGGGATCGAGTCCCACATCGGGCTCTCTGCTCAGCAGGGAGCCTGCTTCCCTCTCTCTCTGCCTGCCTCTCTGCCTACTTGTGATCTCTGTCTGTCAAATAAATAAATAAAATCTTTAAAACAATAGGCCTGCCAGAGAGAGCAGCTCTACCCAGGGGATGAGTTTAGCAGCATCACAGATGGACACATGAAAGGCCCACAGGGCAGTACCAACAGTGAGTTCAGAGAAAGGCAAAATCCTGAGAGCTGAAGTAGCCAGGAAAATTTTACAGAAAATACCATTAACAATACCGGCTCACCTATTAATGATCTTGTAGAGCTTACAAAGCATTCTCACACATATTACTTCATTTGACACATTTAATAGCTCTCTGGAGTAGTTATTATTAACCTCAAAGAGATTACGGGATTTGCATAAGCTCAAGAGCTAATAATTAATAAAGAGTCAGAATTTGAACTCTGGTCCTTTTATTCTACATCTAGAATAAGGTTCCCAGGTGATATGGGAATGTGCAAGGCATACTTAAGGGGCTTTGCATAGGACAGGCTCCCTGGAGCAGAGGGTTAGATGTGTTCACACACCAGTCAATATTTCCAGTGACTAACTCACCTCTACTTATAGAGAGGTCACTCTCGGGTTGTCTCATAAAAGAACTATGGACTAGTCAGTTTTTCCCCAGTGTCCTGCCAATCAGTGAAGCCAATGCTTCACCAACATCATCATCTTACCCTGCTTGTATTATTAGGTAACAGAATCCACCACTTCTGGTTAGCTGAGGAAGCAACGCATAATTTTAACAAGTCCATTTTAAACTGAAAGGGAAGGGGGAGGAAGCATTCTTTAGTACCTACCAAGTGTTAAAGAAAAATTTCAGAGTAAAGGAGAAGCTAGTATACATTGGAGGTTTCAGATAGCACAAAGTTCAAGTCATTGAATGAAAAATTATATAACACCAGAGGGTTCGTGCTTGTATTTCCAGAAATGCCATCACAATCCAAGCAAAACCTGGTGATTCAGGTCCCAAAGAGCTCATGTAAAAATTCCACCTGCTATCAAAATGACTTCACATGTGTTGTTTATTTGTATGTTTCTTTTAATAATATGGTAGGAGTTACTGAGTGAAGGTGACACAATACGAAGCCAGTTTAAGAGAAGGCACACTGTGAATAAAGACTTCAAAAATTCAATCCATCTAGTACACCGTAGATGGAAGCATACATCATGTAGGAGGCTGGCTACCATGACCTCTCAGTCCATCTAGTGACCTTGTGATCATCTGTACTGAACAGAGATATCCAGGACGTAGAGGAGTCCTAACTCTTAATGTATGGATTCCATCTCTAAGACCTGTCTGGGTATTACTTTCTGAGCAAAAAACATACCCAGTATCAAAGAAAATTAAAAAGATAAAAGAGAAAGGAGAACATAGTATGTCTAGAATCAAGATGAAGAGAATAAAGTCCTAAAAATTTTCCAGCAGTGTTCAAAAGATCCAGTGTATTTGCTAGCTGATGAAGGGCTCAGGACCAATGATTTTTAACTCTCTGAGTCTTGGACCACTTATTGCAAAATCAGAGAGAAGAGCTCAAATAGTCTGTGATTCAATGATTCAAGAAGACACTAATGGTGCACTGGCTGCCAATTCAAGATGAGTAGATACAAATTCTCAATCATTACTCTTTCTATCTGGGAGACTCCACATGTCAAAATCTCAGGCTGACTCCATCCTGCCTCAACTTCAAAGCTCCAATTGTGGACTAACAGAGGTGGTTCTCTTCCTCCATTCTAACCATCTTTCTAAGGAGACCTAGATACAGAATTTATTTTCTTGAGTGGGTGTTGCCGGTTAGGCTTTACCCAAAGTTTCTAGTCCAGAAATGTAGCTTACAATATCCCACTACCAAACCAGACACAATAGAGAGAAATGTGAGTAACTACTATTTGGTTTTCTAAATCCAAGTAATAGGCCTGTGTCCAAAGAAGAACATGAACATATTACAAGAATGCAACACTCTGTTGACTCTGTCCAAGGCTCTTCATCTGCCAACCACCGCATTGTTGGCTGCCATCTCTACCTTCAGAGATTACGACATTTTTCCTAAAATGCTTTATAACTTTACCCAACTCTGGTCAAATCATATATTTACATAAAGTACAATCATGCCATGAGACTTTCCAGTGTTATGTGTCCTCCAAATATGTTTTATAAAAGGTATTCGAAGCTGGCTTAAATAATGTGACCTAAAACCTCCTGTAATTCGTGTCCAAGAATTTTCTGGACCAAGGGAAAATAAGTACTGTAGGATTTCCCACACTCCCATCAAAGCTTTGAAGGACCTCAGTCTACTTGGCAAAATAAAGAAAATACATTTAAGATGTAATGGCTCTTGCCAGAGAAAGGGGTTTGACCTTCTGGCCAAGCAGATTCCAACCTAATGGCCAACTCAAATGAAAACCAGCTTTTATTCTACAATTTGTAGAATATTTGTAACTACCATTTCCGTCCTTCCCACTTTGCCAACTCATAGTCCATTGCCCTGAAGGGGGGATTATACAGAGGGCAGCGGTTTCTGTGTATAAACAATGAACAATCAGATCCTCTTTGCTCCTCCTTAGCTTTTTTTTTTTTTTTTTTAAACTCACCTAACCCAGAAATCTCCCCTGTATTCTAGAGGCCCAATCCTGAGTATGACAGGAATAAACATCAGGTTCACAAAAATCAATCACACTAATGTTAAACACACGTGATGTGTGAAGGGGGTGAGAGGCTATATGTACATGAATGAATGAAAGAATGAATGGGAGGGGTTACTGCAGAGAGCAACACAATGACATCTATTATAGCCAACAAATTGCTTTCTCTTGTATTATGAACTTGTAGAACACATCAGCCAACCCAGCTGGGATAGCACTATCCAAAGATTATCAATACTTCTGATGTCATTAATTGAGTGAAAAGATCGCTATTTCCCTTATATCCCAGAAAAGTAGAAACCTATAAATTCTAGCAAAGAAGACCAGAAAAAAAAAAAAAAAAGTCTATATTCAGTCAGTAAAAAACAAAACAAAGAAACCCACAAAACCCAAAAACCCTTGTTTAGACATCATGGAGATATATTTGAAATAAAATGGTCAACAATCAGCCCCTTTTCTACTCAACCTGACATAGAAGCAGTCACAAACAAGTGAGTAATTACCTTCAAGGATAAATTTAATGCATCCTTTTTCCCTTTCTCTCAGCACCACCTTTAAGCATATGCCTCCGGCTCCTGTCCCCATCTCAGGGAAACAGAACCTGAGAAATGAGGACCAGAGCTGGGAACTCTGAGCAGCAGGCCTGTGACATCACTTTGGTAGCAGGAAGTGCCGCAGAAGTCTGTGGTTTCACGCCTCACTGCCCTCTCCACACAAAATCCTTCCAGTGACACTGTGCCCAGAAGATGTTTGCTGCCTAAAGGCAGTCAATGGGCCCTCAAAGAAACACTCTTCCTGCACACACCGTGTCCACCGCCACTGAGGCAGGGAACTCGTACCCTCTGTGGCTGACGCCATAAAAATGAACTCATCTCGAAACACACTGTGCCGCTTTCTGCTTTCTTCTGCCAATTGGTCCTTGGCAAAAGTACCTCATAAACTCCAACACATCCCATTTCATAGCACCAGGGGTGGAGAGGCAAGGATGGGGAGGGACTGTCCCTTTGGGAAACCAGACTTGCCACAAAGCGACTCGTTGTGCCTGCAGCTGCTGGTGTTTCCTGCCATCCCTTCAGCCACCCCCATTGCCCTTTCTGGTTCTGTTCCTAGGAGTCACAGGCTGCCTCATTGGAGGTCCTCAAGGCCTACTCTCTTCATTGTGCCCAGGAGAAATCTGGCAACTTGTCCAAGCTCATGGGACTCATTAGTGGTGGCAGAGCTAGGCCAAGTTCTAGTCCAGTGCTGGTTCTAGTCCAGTAGAGACCTGCACAAGCACGGGATTTATAGTAAGAAGAAGAATGCCAGGTTTCAGTCCTGGAGTGGCTACTCGTTGATTGGTGACACTAGGGAAAGAACATCCACCTATCTCTGCCTTCTCAGGCTCTCCTGTCTCAAAATAGATAATAAACACCAGTACAACTCCATAAGTACATGCTCAACTCCAATAATACATTTGAAAGTGCTTATAGAAATGTAAAATGTTATAGCTTTGGGGACAAATCGTTCTTCATACATCACACCAACTTTATTCCATTTGTTTAAAGACCTGTTAGGTCTCTGGGTCAGATGGGTTCTTACCCATCTTCTCAGGTTCAGCCTGCTATCAACCCCTCCAGGGCCTCCCCTGCCCACCCAGATGTAGTGAGAGGCACCCTGGGTGCATCTCTCTTGCCCAATACCATGATGATTTTTGTGCCTTCTCCCCCATTTTATTATGACAATCTCAAAAAAATGGACTTAATCATCTTTGCATTTTGAGCACCTAGGACAATTCTTGGCCCCTAAGAAGTGAACTCAATGATTATTTTTGAAATAATAAAAAAGAACAAAATCACTAAACGGCAACATGATTCGAGACAAACTGAAGGTGACCACACAATCTTCCTTTGACTTATAAATCCTGAAATGAAACTCCTAGGCAACCACTCACACCACCAAGTCTGCCTATGAGGCAGGTGACCCACTTCGGCAGCTCTGAATGCCTCCCACAAAGGACTCGGCTCCTACTCTCCTGTCACTGCCACTGGACTAGTAATAATCTCTCCATATAACACTCTGACAGCCTCTGGGGTGTTCCTAACTCACACCACACACACACACACACACACACACACACACACACACACGCGCGCGCGCGCGTGCACACGAACTAAATTTTTAACAGAGCCTGCATGTTGCAAAAAGATGGAAATCTTCATGCTATAAATTGAGCACAGGAGAAGTTCCCACTAAACCGGGACTTGTGACTGTTGCAAAAATCTGAAGAACGTTGAGAGAATCAGCATCGTGGTGGGTCTGATTAACAGGAAGCAGTGTGACATACCACGCTCCCATGTCTGACTCATGGTGGGCCCGTACGAGGTGTCCTTAGAGGTGTCTGTCCGCAAGGGTCATGATGAGCACTAAGCAGAAAATGTAGTTTTAAATTATCAGTCATGGTGATGAGAAGAGTAGTAAAAGCTGCCATCTTTTGAGTTTTTTACTATATACCATCTCTTTTGCGGTAAATGATACAGCATTTGTATTTGGACTAGTCCTGGAGGAATACAGCATTCTGATTGTTGAAACTGTAGAAGTAGAGAGACATTACCAATTAGAACCCAGACAACTTGTTCCCACATGGGCCATGCTGTCTCTCAATTTGTGTCTTTGTGAATGATTCTCTATGCCTGGAATTCCTCCGCTACCATCCTAACCCTCCATTTTTCCTCCCTTGCTTCCTCTTTTAGCAAACCCCTCCACATCACCTCTGGGAAATCCTTCATACTTCTTATCTGGGAAAAAAAAATACTCTTTTCCCTATGATTTATAAGAAATCAAAAATTACCTTGGGTAATAGCCATTGTTCTCTGTTAGACTCTCCCATTGGACTGTGAGCTTCGCAAGGGTAGGAAATTTACATTTTTTCATCTTTTTTCCCAGTATCTATGAAGGAATTTTATACCTATTACTTCTAGCACAGAGTAGGTATAAAATAAATGTTAACTGAACAAACGAGTGGAATGAATAAAGAGTTTCCTTTATTTATTTATTTATTTATTTATTTATTTATTTATTATTAGGACAAATTGGCAAATTAATAATAAAAAGAAGGAACTGGTGAACAGGACTAGGAAGGTGACATTTTCGTATTTCTGTAAGATATCCCAGAGTCTCAAAAAAAAAAAAAGAGAGAGAGAGAGAGAGATCTTGAGAACTATGTGTAACTTTTATTATTAGCTTGGTATAGACATTAAAAAGTGGATAAATGTTTACCTTCTTAATGGGCCAGCTAGAGACCATGTAATCTCCCCGAGTTCTTTCCCTAAAATGAAATTCCCTTAAGTAGTTCATGACAGGGAGATTTATCTCAGTGGTCAGGTCCTCTTGCAGGAGAACCAACTATAAAAATGTCCTTTCCTGGATGTGGTAAGCCAGGGTGGCTTGGGATGGTCTGCGAAAACACCATCAACACACCAACTCCCTAAAATCTTAAACATGACTAGACTTTCACATGGTTTATTAGTGTCCTCCATGGATCTCAAAAGAGTTTAAAACAGAATCTAATACCACACTTACCCTAGAAGAGGAAAGCAAAATCTTCTTCTCAGGGTAGTTCCATTCATACACAATTAGAATACCACTGGTGTACTCTAATACCTGAACATTTATTTAAAAATCAATTACAAATACCAATAGAGTGCTACAGAGAGATATAAGCAGAAATCTTTTAAATATTGAACTCCCATCATACATTTTTTAATAAAACGGAATTTGGAAATCTTTGGTTATGCCAAGCTCTTCAGGGACATACTAACTCAAGATAGGTATCTTTGAGCAAACAGCAATCTAAGGCACCCTCGGGAACAAGCCAGGTGTGCATGCACTTTGTTCTTTCTTCAGGCTTCCCTGCATTGGACCGTCTGGAAAGCACATAGGCAATGCAGTCAACCAGATCAGTGTTCAAATTTCAGCTTACTCACTTCCTAGATACATAACTTGGGGACTCACTGATCCTCTCCGAGCATTCATTTCTCATCAGGAAAATGGAGTTAGTAATGCCTAGCGTAGCCAGCCTCCAAGATGGCCCCAATGATCCCTATCTCCTTGTTGTCACACCCTTGTATAATCCCCTCCCACCTTTTACTGTATTATCAGGGTCTATCTCTATGATCAATGTCGTACAACAGAAGTGATATATCACATCTCAGAACAGGTTATAGAAAACTGCGACTTCCATTTGGGCGTCTTCTCTCATCGCTCATCCTGGGAGAAGCCATGCTGTGAGTCACCATATGCAGATGCCCACATGTAACTGAGTGAACCTGGAAACAGAACTTCTAGCACTGTCAAGCCTTCAGGGGTTGCAGACTCAGCCAACAGCTTAATGGCAATCTCATGAACCACTGAGCTAAGCCGCTCAAAACTGGGTGAGATAATAAAAGTTTGTTGTCTCAACTGCTAAATTTTGAGGTTATGCTATGTTATATATTATGCAGCAATAGGTAACTAATACAATGTCTACTGAGCAGAGTTACACTGGGTTATGCTGAGGGTCAAAAATAATATATGTCAGGGACGCCTGAGTGGCTCAGTGGGTTAAAGCCTCTGCCTTTGGCTCAAGTCACGATCTCAGGGTCCTGGGATCGAGCCCTGCATAGGGCTCTCTGCTTGGCAGGGAGCCTGCTTCCCTCTCTCTCTCTCTCTCTGTCTGCCTCTCTGCCTACTTGTGATCTCTGTCTGCCAAATAAATAAATAAAATCTTTAAAAAAAAATAATATAAGTCAAATGCTGAGCATATGCTTGGCACATATTGGCACTCAAATGGTAGCTATGAAAATTAAAATTACGTTATTAATAATTGTATCATCATTTATTGTTTTATTATTACCAATGCCATATTATAAAATAATAAATATAATTTTATGATAGATTCATTAAATGCCTTTCTACTGGGAAAGAAACTAGCAGAATGGTCATCAATCTTAATGATAGATTTTTTTTTTCTTATTTCCTTTTGTTAGCTCAAGGCTAAATTTTAGCACCAATAGTTCTAATTGGCAGATAATTCATGATGTCAAGCATTCTGAGGTACTATAGAATTTTTCTACACATCTATATAAAAGGTAATGGGGAAATAAAGGAAGATTATACTCTGTAACTAACAGATATTACCTTTAAAATAATAATGACCTCTGCTTAGCTGTTACATCAGTTAATGAGAGTCTTCCATGCAGAGTCCTCCTGACTTTGAATCATGACCAACTGCTCTGTGGCCTTAAGCAAATTAGTTCACTTCTTTGAGCTTCAGTTTTGCCATGTATGAAAGAGGAAGGCCAGTACTTAGTTAAGGGTATTGTTTTGAGGGCTAAAGAAATAATGAACTAAAGTGTTTAGAAGAGTGGCCAATAATTGTGGTCAATAATTGTGTGCTATTTTTCTTCACATTTTCTTCTGTGTGGTAGGAATTATTATCACTGTACTCATCAAGACTCAGCATGTCAAAGGATTTGCTCAAGGTAAGGAGGAAAAGCCGCCCTTAACTCCAGCATTCTGATTTTTGAAGGTAGAGTCTTAGATAAAATGGAACTTTTCTTGGATTTACACAGGTTGCAGGGAATATGTGTTTTTCAAAATGGCGCTGTGTACAGTCTATGGTGATAGACATCAGAAAGTGATTGCCTGGGTCAGGCAGAAGGAGTAGGCATGCGAGATGGATTAACTGGGAGAAGGGTGCACAAGGGAACTTTCTAAAATGATGAAAACATTCTGTAATTTCCTTTAGGTAGTGGTTTCACAAGTGGTCACAATTGTTAAAACAGATGGAACTGAACACTTAAAATCTGTCTACATTAATTACACCTCAATAAAAATGATGAAAATAAAGACAAAAACAAACAAAATTACTGTACATATTCAAAACTTCAGTCCCCTGTCATGACCTCAAGCCCACTCTCTTCTTCCTCCCTCCATGTATTCTTTATGAAAGAAAAGATAGAAAGAAACTCAGAGAGAACAGACATAGCATGCCAACCCTATCTCCCCGCAAATCCCTAGACCACAGGAAACAATGGGGCAGAGGAAGGTGAGCTCCTCAGTGGGCCCTCAGATAACCTCCTCTCTCTCCCTCAAAGGTGGGCTTATGCCCAGTCTCCAGGGACATGCTCTGACCACCCACCTGGGCCATTGCCTGACTTGCCCAGGTAGAGACAGAAGGCTTTAGTCTCCTGGACTATCATTCTAGCCCCTCAAACACACAGGAAATTCACTTGGGAGGAGGAGGGAGCATGGAAGGGTCAGGATCCTTCCATCCTCCTTTAAACAGAGTAGAAAAACATCATATATCCAGGTAACTGTAATAATTCAAAGTTCCTCAAACTTTAACTCCAGCTCCAGCCCACCTGCTTGGTGGTAACTCAGCACGGCTTAGGGGTAGCTCAGGATTCCAGATTTGGGCTGGATCTGTGCTAGTGTGCAGGTGAGTGGTTGAGTATGTGGGGGTGTTCCTAATTTTTAAAATAATAGTCTTTTTTGGAGAAGAAAGAAATATAAACCCTAGAAGAAAAACATTTCCCTCTCTAAATCTAAGAGAAAATGGTGCAGCAGCTGGCTTTCTACAGGAGAAGACACAGAGACCTCTGCACATTTCAGGTTCATGTGTTCTGTGTGTGGAGATTCAATGGTCAGCTTGGTTTACTCAGCAGCTACATGACTCATTCTTGGCAAACCTTGCCTCAGTAGAATTACAAATTACTATGTGTCTTAGACCTTCCCAGATTCTTAGCATGAAGTGAAAACAATATCTATAAAATCCATAATGCCAAGGCCCAAGAACTAGAATGTCAGAGCCAGCAGGAACCCCAGAAACCATTCACCTTGACCACCTCATTTGCTAAAAGAAAGTGTATCCATCCCATAAAGAGATAAGCTTTCTAACACACAGGAGGGTTCCCATCCAGAAGGATCAAGTCTGCCCTCCCATTGATTCTATATCCACAGGCATCTCCGTGCATCTATTCCTGGGAGGAAAATGTTTTCAGGAAGTAAACAAACAGGCTGGAGATGCTAAAGAAAGAGACAAGGAGAGGGAACTGGCATCTCTCTGAGATGACATCCCTCTGTTACATGACAGCACCCTAAAATGCTGCTTTCTCTCCTCTTTTCCCCACTGCACTCAGTAGCACCTCTCCAGGACGTAGATTCTGTGGGCACATTTGTTTTCACCTCTGGAAAGAAATTCCTTCAAAGCAAGAGTCATGCCCAGAACTGGTCCCAGAACTGGTCCCCCAAAATCCCAGACGCTGCTGATATCTGTGGTTTATCAACTGAATAACTCTCACCCCTCCCCCTTCCCTGGCCCAATTTAGACAAAGCCATGAAAGGAAAAATCCCAACCTTCAGAATTTCTTCTCTTCCAAATCCCTTCTTGTCTGCTGCCTCCACGTGGTACCTAGAACTTCCAACCCAGGTGCCTGGTTCCCCTCTGAGGAGCCCCAATCAAAACCACTATTTCCCATTAGCAACTATGCTACCATTTCTGGATCTTGGGTCATCACTGAAACAAGAGGTCTGTCCCACTCCTCAGCATACTCTTTGAATAGCTTCTGCCAATCATCATCATCGTCGTCGTCGTCATCACCATGGGTTTTACTCTATTCTACTACACTTGTAAAATGCTTTAAAAGTATTAAGTCATTAAACCTTGCAATAACCCCAGGAGTTAAGGATTATTAATCTTCCCACTTTTCAGAGTGGAAAACTGAGGCACAGAGCAATTAAGCAACTTGCCCAAGGTTATCCAGTGGGTAAGTGCAGGTAATCTGGCTTGAGACCCCACCTCATGGTCACTACTATGCTGGATTATCTATCTCTAGATTACCTTTGTGCCTTTTCCCTCCCTCTCTCCAAAAATCAGTGAGGCACTTCCCCCTCTAAGTTCCCATATTTGTCAGCACTTTACACATTGGGTAAAAACTGTCTTTGTAAATGCCTGTCTTCTTTCCTGGACTGCAAGTTGCTTGTGGAGACAGACTTTATTCATCTCTTGTCACAGTTCAATAAATATTTGCTGAATCTGAATAAATAAATAAATAAATGACTATGTCCATTTCAAAGGGGGCAACACTTAAACCTCAGAGAGAATAAAGATCCCTGGATTAGAAATAAACCCAAGCATATGCAGTCAATTAATATTTGACAAGGGGGCCAAGGATATTCAATGGAGAAAAGATAGTTTTTTTCAATAAATGATGCTGGGAAATTCAGATATTCACATGTAAAAAGAATAAAACCAGACCCCCTATCTTATGCCATTCACAAAAAGTAACTCAAAGTGGACTGTAGACTTAGATGTAAGCCCTGAAACTGTGAGACTCCTAAAAGAAAACATAGGAATAAAGCTCCTTGACATGAGTCTTGGCAATGATTTTTTGGAGACGACACCTAAAGTATAAGCAACAACATAAAAAACTAAACAGTGGGACTACATCAAACTAAAGAGATTCTGCTCAGCAAAAATCAGAATTGAAAAGACAACCTACAGCATGAGAAAAAATATCTGCAAACCATATCTCTGATAAGCGGTTAATATCCAAAATATAAAATGAACTCATACAATTCAAAAGCAAAAATAAACCCAAAGAATCCAATTTTTAAAATGGGCAAAAGACCTGAACAGACTTTTTTCTCAAAGAAGATACACAAATAGCCAATAGGTACATTAAGAGATGCTCAAACACGAGTCATTAGGGAAATGCAAATCAAAACCACAATGATCTATCACCTCACACCTGTTAAAATGGTCATCATCCAAAACACACGAGATAATCAATACTGGCAAGGATGTGGAGAAAAGGGAATTCTTGTGCTCTAATTGGTGGGAGTGTAAGCTAGTATAGCCACAACGAAAAATAGCATGAAGATTCCTCAAAAAAGTCAAAACATAGCTACCATATGAGCTACTTTGGGGAATATATCCAAATGAAAACACTAACTCAGAAAGATATCTGCAGCATTATTTACAATAGCCAAGACACGGAAAAAACTTAAGTGTCCATTGATGGATGAATGGATAAAGAAAGTGTGTGTGGTATGTATGTATATGTGTGAGTGATATTACTGAAATATTATTTATTTAATTAATGGACTATTTAATTGATGGAATATTATTCAGCCATTAAAAAAAGAAGGAAATTCTGCCATTGTGATGACATGGGTTGACCTTGAGGGCATTATACTAAGTGAAATAAGTCAGAGAAAGATAAATACTATATGATTTCATTTATAGGTGAAATCTTAAAAAAAAAAAATCATAGAAAAAGAAATCAGATTTGCAGTTACCAGAGGCAGGAGGTAAGCGGAGGAGAAACTGGAGGAAGTTGGTCAAAAGGTACAAACTTTCATTTATAGGATAAATAAGCACGAAGATTATAAAATAGAATGGGATGACTACAGTTACCACTGCTGTACAATAGACAAAAAAGCTGTTAAAAGAGTAAATCCTAAAAGTTCTCATCACAAGGAACAAAAATTGTTTTTCTTCTTTTTGCTTTTTCTCTTTATTATATCTTTATGACATGATAGATATTAATTAAACTTCTTATAATCATTCCAAAATACATATAAATCAAATTATCATGCTATATATACCTTAAATTCATGCAGTGATGTGTATCAATTATATCTTATCAAAACTGTGAAAATATGTAAATAATTGAAATAGTGGATGGGGACGGGAGACATTTTAATGTTAAAAGAGGAAAAGACCCCTGGATTGTGAGTCAAGAGGCCAAGGTCAACTTGGCCACCAACCAGCTGTGTGACCTTGAGTAATTTCCTTCACCTCTCTGGTCCTCAGTCTCCTCACAACTAGAGTGACAGCGTTAGGACTGAATACCTCTGAGCTCCCTTTTCAGTTATGGCATCCTAGGATTGTGACATCCGGGCAAGTCAACAAGGGAAGAGACTGGAGGAGACAAGCCTGTCTTTGTCCCTCACTCAATTCAAAGGTATGACTCCACCAGTCTAACTTTACAAATAGTCACCAGGAACAGCAGGCAGGAATGCTAACTGGGAAAGGGTGAGGCAGAAGACCATACCGAGCCCCATGGCACCAAGTTCCATGCGGGAGAGGGGACAGCCAAGCGGTACACAGAGTCAGCTGCCTTCTGGAGGCCACTGGCCATTAGCGTGAAAAGAATGAGACCAGCCACTCTGTCTGCACCAAAGCCACTGAAACGCCTGGAACTCAGGAAGGGATTACTCTGCTTGAATAAAACCTGTGATGTTCTTTTCAGTGCTTTCCCCCTACTATCATTACCCAGTCAAGCATTCTTGGCAATGTAAACAGATGATTAACAGGCAGGTTTTGGAAGAAATGGGAGCAGCAGTTGGATCCCAGGAGCTGGGGCATAAGCATGTGCATTTTCTGCTTCCTCCCGCCCCCTTCCTGAGAGCTGCCGCAGGGACAGCATATCCACACCGCCATCTCATCCACAATGGCGGCCCATCCCATTGGATGAAGATTTCTCCTGGAGGTGGGGGAAGGAGTATCATGACGGTGGGAACCTCGTTTATGCAGCAACAACAAGATGAACCTGGCATGAGAAATCAGACTCAGAACTGAAGCTGGCAAAACATCTGACGGGGGCTGGCAGCCAGAGACAACACGGGTTGCATGGAGTTGCAAATGGCTCAGAACGCCAATCAGCAAAAGGGCTTCCTCGTGTTGTCTGGCCTTTTCTCTAAGGCCAGCTCATTTCACCCAGTCATAACACAGGTTTTAACAGATGCTCAGAGCTGGGAAATGGGGCTTTTTGTGTCTTACCCTCCAGGTTATACGAATTTTTTATAGAAAGGTGCCTTCCTTTCTGGGCAGTATTTTATGGAGTGTCTTTGATGTGAGTGGCCAAAAAAAGCAAGGGAGGAAGAAATTATCTCTAAAAAAAAAAAAAAAGAAAGAAAAGAAAAAAGGATGAGGATTCTAAGAATAGAATAAAGAAGGGCCAGACGAGAGGGAAAAGCTTTGCTGTCATCACAGCAGATCAAGAAAAGTTTCCTAATGAGAAGTCAATTCCACCAAGAGATTCATTGTAAAGGTTGGGCTCTAATTTACACATGTTTATTTTCTGGCTTCAGCAAGGATAGTACAGTGTTGGGATATCTTATTTTCTCTAGAGTAAAAACGTCTTGGAGTTGGAAACGCCTAGAGGCTCAAACCCCTATCTAATATATAAATCCCTCCTCCAGTTTAACTCTAGCAAGGGCCAACCCAGTCTCTGCCTCCTCACTTCTGGGAAAGGAAACTTACTATTTGTCCTTTCCACTTTGGAACTCTTATCATTGGAGATTCTATTCAGAAACTGGGCTGAAATTTGCGTTCCAGAAATGTCTATGCATTTTCATCATTCCATATAACATAAACCTAATTCTTTTTTTTTTTTTTAAAGATTTTATTTCTTTGACAGAGAGAGATCACAAGTAGACAGAGAGGCAGGCAGAGAGAGAGGGAGGGAAGCAGGCTCCCTGCTGAGCAGAGAGCCCGATGCGGGACTCGATCCCAGGACCCTGAGATCATGACCCAAGCCGAAGGCAGTGGCTTAACCCACTGAGCCACCCAGGCGCCCCAAACCTAATTCTTATCCTACCACTAATCTTCAAAATTTTTAAGGACTGTTTCTGTGTTTTTTTCTTTTTGCGTTTAGCAATCATCAGAATCATCCATCAAAAGACCTCCCCGTCCTGATCATTTTCCTCTGGACACATGCCAACCGACTTTTACCTTTAAATTCTTTACCAAAATGATCATTCCTTCTATGGTCTGAACATGATAGACAAGGACAGGCCTATCATGTCTCTTTCCACATAGTCTCTTTCCACATACTCTATGTCCATCATTACCATTTCTCAATGAGGCCATATCACACTGTGTGGGCTAGTAAAGTTTGCAACCCAGATCTGACCCTTTTCACATATATTATTGCTAGGCCAACCATTCTTCCATCCTGCTCTTATACAATTGGTTGTTTGAACCAAAGTACAGAATTTAACATTTTTCCCTATTAAATATCTTCTGGTTAGAATCATTCAAGCTGTTTTGAGACATCTGGCTTCAGATTAAGTCATCCAGATTCACAAACCTTCCAAACATTTTGTCTTCTACTAATCTGATCAGCATGTATGTCATCTTTGTCTAATCAAGTCATTGATATAAAAGTTGAACAGAACAGGCTAGAAACCAGGACTCTGAAAGGGTGTAAGAGCCTTCTTTCCAGATTAGTATTTATGACACAAACAGTAGTCTATGGTGCTGTCTCATTGTCTTCTGGGCTTTACCAGCCCAACTGCTCAGTGTTATCTGGCCTTTGCAAAGTTGCTCATTCTCCCTGTCACACAGCAAAATTTGCCTTTCCCCAAGCATATCCTGCTATCCCTTGCCTCTGTGTGTTCACTTCACCTAACCTGTCTAGGGTGCCCTTTGCATGCGTATTCACCTGGTGAGTGCCTATTTATTTTTCAAGCCTCAGCTCCAGCTCTCCTGCAGCCATTCTCTGCTCTGGAAGCAGAAGCAGGTCTTCCCAGAGCATCCTCTTCAGTCCTCTACTACCGTGCCTAGCTCAGGTGCACCTGCCTGTCTCTCTCCCAGAAGACTAGGGACAGCAAATCGGTGGTGCACCTGCCATGATCCCTTCTCCCGCCCTCATGAAAATTGTGCTAATCAATCACTAAGTCCAGATGAAGCCTCAGAATTCTTCCCAACACAACCCTCCAGGCAGCCACTACCAATTAACTGATTGGACCTGACACTCAAATTGAAACCCTAAATTGTTTTTGAATTTCCTTAAGGGTAGAGACCATACCTCATTCACGTTTGTATTGGTAGGACTAGCAAAGTATCTGGCATAAAATTAACTCAGTAACTGTTGAATAGAATGACTTTGTTTAGCAGAAGCCTAGCATTCAGAAAATGAATTCTCCCATGTACATATAAGATCCCCATGAACAAAATAATTCCGGGAATGGCAAGAGCTGGCCACTTGCACTATGATTCACATTAGAGAATAATAACTGACCGGTGTTTAAAAACATTCTCCACCAGATTCTGAACTGATCTCCCTGAGACGGCTGGCTTGGTTGGTCTTGGTATTCATAGCCTGCACTTGATACACATACATGGCGGTCCTTAGAGGCCTGCAACCAATCTGACTGCCTTTCCAGCTTTATGTATCCTAAATATCCATTAGTTGATAGTGATTTTAGGAGGTCTGAATGCCAGGGTTGAAAATGGGTCTGCCAAAGTTTTATCTACAAGAAATATGTATTATGAAGATTGCTCCCCCATGGAACTCGTAAGAACCAGCCACTTGAACCAAAGAGAAGAATTCCTAAAGAGACTCATTTATTACCACATGTCAGTGTTGTTAAAGATAGCCCCTGGGATGAGTCAAGGGGCAGCTGTACTTATGCAAAGGTCAAAATAGGGCCATCACCACCACTGACCCAATCATTTAGTAATCAGCCCTTCTTTGTATATCTCTGTCTATGGAAAGGATAGTCCAATCTTAATCTAATCTCTAATATTACTTTGACAGAACCACAATGTACACAAAACAGAATTGTCAATGAGGAGGGTAAGAAAGTTAAGATAGAGCAAAGTCCCCCCTGCTTTTCATAAATAACTTTCAGAGGCCTCTTTAGAATTCCTACTACTATATTCAAACCTCATCTGGGGCTTTGTTAATTAGAAGTGGTTAGCAGCATTTGGCTAGAGCTAGGCAGTCAGAAACTGTTTATCGGATGGATGGATGGACGGATGGATGGATGGGTAGGTGGATGAGTGGATGAGTGGATGGGTGGGTGGATGGTTGGAAGAAAGGAAGGATGGGTGGCCTGCAACTCTGTCACTGGAATAACTGGAAAACCAGACATCCTACCTCTTAATTCAACTTCCTAGAAACCAAAAAGACCCTGGTATAATTAAGGAGAGAGCCAACACCTCAAACAAAGCTCAAAGAAGTTCATAAGTAAACTTAATAGGCTCAACTTCTTTTATAGGGAGAGTATCACTTAAAGAAACAATTTAAAAGATTATCAAGGAATACTGGGATTCAGCCACCAAAGTTAATTATGATTAACAGTTTGGACAGACACACATATGGCATGACTTCCACAGTGGTACTGTAGGACCACACAGTGCAGTCCTCTCTGCTTATCGTGGAACCTAGGGTTTTTTCCAGCTGGGAAACTATTACCCCATAAGCTTCTCAAAATATTATCACTTGCTTCAAGCTAGAAAAGACCCCATGAGTAGAATAACTTGGCTATTGGAAGTTTCTACATTTTGTTCTGAGTAAGAGGTTCTAATTTTTTGCGCTTATTAATTCCTTGTCATAACTTAATCAGCAATATTACTACTAATAGCCAATATTTATTAAGCTCTTACTTTGAACCAGGTACTGTTCTCAGCATCACATTTAGCTTCTAGAAGAAGCTTCTCGTCATTTCTATCACCACCCACATTTCACAGATGAAGAAATAGACATTAGGATGTTAGGTAATTTCCTGTGTTGCCCAACTGAGACATGGGAGACCCTGAATTCATAGCCAACAACCCGTCTTCCTCAGAACCAGATTGTGCTATGAAATAAATGTGATCCACACCATCTTCATCAAGGGAAGATCCGTGATGACTTTTTTTAAATCAATTTTTGAAAGAATTCTATTTCACCATTTTTCTCAACAAAGGAGATAACTCTATGTTGATGTCATGTGCTAGTTCTTCTTCCTCCCATCAACTTCTCACATTTCCCCAGGTCTGCTCTGCGGGAAGCTCTGGAATAATGCTTTCCATTTTCAAGTAAGTTTAAAAATGGTGGACCAAACCGTTAACCACTTCTTTTGCTATAAAACTTCTCAAGGTCTTTATTTGTGTGTGTACACAATACATCTTCAGCACAAGGCCAGGATATCTTACAGAGTGTTCTGTAAATGTATCTGACTAGAGAACCCTTATTTCCCATAGAATACATTGATGTCCCACAGAATACACGTAAGAAACACTGCCTCATGGGGAGGTGGTCCCCAAGTCCCTTGTGACCTTGGGCCCTCGTATCAGACTATAGATTATCTTCCTAGCTGTCTGCAATTCTCCCTAAACTATACACACGCTTAACTTTCCATCTCATCTGGCCTTTCCCCTTCCCGTAAACCCTGGCCCTTTGGCAAAACCACAATAGAAGACATCATCCATGATGGGAGCAGGAGTTGGGTTTTTTTCTTTTCCTTTTGTTTTCCTTTATAGATACATTATCTCATATTCAGGGCACATGTGTTGCCAGGAAATAGTTATCCTCCAAGTGAACTTCCTTTCACCAGATAGTAAGAACTCGGTTAACTGTATGTGTTTCCTTCCCTACTATCAAGAGGAAATTGAAAAAAATAAACATTTTGTGATAGGAAGGAAGGAAGGAAGCAAGCAAGCAAACTAGCTAGCTTTGCTCAAAGCTTATGCTCCTACTCAACCTTAAGACTCATGCCAAATTCCTATGACTTCTATTTCTCCCTCTGATGGTTTACTTCCTTTAAAATAAAATTGTCCATTCAATATAAGTTTTAATATTGTAGGCTATCAATCCCTTTAGAGAAGGAATGAATGAATGAAGAAATGAAGATATTCAACAAATGCACACTGAGGAGGTGTACAGAGGTGAAGAAACAGACTATGGTCTCCACCCACAAGGAGTTTACAGTCTTGTGGGAGAGACTGACAGATAAACACTTGATGATATAATAGTAACCAACGTTTGGTGGTGCTCATAAAGACAGGGAGAGATTGGGGTGACTGAGAATACTCACCATGGGATGGGGGGTGAAGGAAACCCTATCTGAAAATGAGGTGTTCTGGCAAGGGGAAGGGGAAACAGGCTAGTTCTGACAGCAAAGCAGGCAAAAGCCAGACCCACAGGGTCCTGTAAGCCAAGTCACGGTAAGGGTTTCAGTCCTTAGCCTAGGGGCAAGTGACACCCATTAAAGAGCTCTAAACACGGAAGGCTCATGATCAGATTTCTGTTTTTGAAAAAAAAAAAATCACTCCAGCTACAGTGTGGCAAACAGATTAGAAGGAGCAGAGAAAATGTACAGAGACTGTCATGAGGCTTCTACAAGTTTCATGGCTTGAAACTGTTAAGTAAATAACAACTAGGTTTCTTTTCAATCAGTTCCTCATTGCCAAGGAATGCTAACAGCGTTTTCAAAACCAAAAGGAAATGCAGGAACATAAGAAGCTTGAGATGCTAAGGTATGTATGGAAATCAAGCATTCCCAAGCAGGAATCCTATAAAGATAAAATCCTATAAAGATCCATTCCTCTCCCTGGTTCCCCAAGGTGAACCCTGTTACATTTTCCATGTTGGCAGGGAAAGGCTGCGAGGGCATTCACACCATCAGCCCACCCTCTTCCTGGCTGTGTACCAATGCACGGTAAGGAAGTAGAGGCAAAGGAGAAAAAAGGTGGCATGCAATCTAGCAAAATACCAGAGAGGTCCTTGGAGGCAAAGGGCTCGGGAAACACTCTATACCTCAGGAGGGAAGTCTTCGTGGTGAGAACCAAGACTCACAGGTAAGAAAGGCTTTACACTCACCCAAAAGCCACACCCCAACACAGCCATTCCTCGTCTCAACAAGAAAAGTCTTTGCCATACGTGACAGGTTCTTACTAAATTCATCATAAAGTCTACAAACGGTGACCACACATATCAAAGGCTCCCAGTCTCACCTTTTAATGCTTCCTGGCCCCACAAAATGTCTAATAAACTGTTTCCACAGAATATAGCAGCTAAACTTTCCTCTTTATACTGGAAGAATAAATCTTCCTTAAAAATCAATATCCCACCCATTTTCTCTAGCAATAGTAAAGAAAAATATAGAGGTCTCCTCTGGCCTGCAGTAAGAAGAAATGCTATTGCTCGGTCTCTAACCACGCAATATCAGGAATTTCTGCGATCTTCGCACGCTCCCAACCCACCTTTCCACAAATGGCTCCTCACCCTACTCCCACTAAGGCCAGTCCTCTTGGAGTAACTTCACAAATTTACAATTCACCATATCTTTAACTCTTTCCACATGCCCAATTCTACTCTCCTACCTTAAACTGTCACTTAATCATGACAATAAATCAGGCAGTGTGCATTGTTAGCCCCATTCTAGAGATGAGCAAACTGAGACTTTGATTAAGCCATCTGCCCTGCTTGTGGCAGAACCAGATTTGAATCCAGATCGATCTGGTTCCAGAGGCCAAATTTTTAACTACTATGGCCTTCCACAGAGAGGAATGTAACTCCCCTCCCAGAGGAATTGTTCTTTCAACATTGGGCAAACCTATGAACTCTTTGGGTTTTGGTGGCTGAATTAGAACAGAACTGGAAGCCAGTGCTCTTTTCCACTACATCAAGCACCCAATGGAAAACGATCTCACCTCACTAGAAAAGAGAAAGTGGACATTTGAACTAGAGAAGTCAGCACTAATCCCTGCATGCTCTCATTTCCTAAGAAAATTTTTTCAGAAGGAAAAAAAAATGCTACTTTCATTGCAAAAGAGTCATTGCTTTCTTAGCCAAAGCTAGCTATTTACTTTTTTCTGGCAAGCTCATTGACAAGAGTGCAATACATGAGATTCTCATTGGATGAGCTATGCCATCTTCCACATGGTATACTTTGGTTTAGATGGTGAGGTTCTGCAGCACGACCTTACTTCTGTACAGCCAACCTAAAATATAGCCTTGAGATTACAAAAAGGAGGAGGAGGAAAAGAGAGAGAGAAAGAGCTGACATAAACACATGTGCACCCCCCCCCACCTCCTTTCATGGAAACAGTTTCCAATTTGTTTCATAATCGCATTAAGTCATCTGGGCTAACACTCAGACCACTTATCAAATTCACCATGCCCCTTACATGCAAGAAAATGAGGCATTTAAGGAAATTTCCCTCCTCCCCACATAATCTCTTTCTCTTTGGTTAGTTGGATGGAGGTGGCCCGAGAGAAGAAGGGGCAGAAATTTTGGAAATCACAGTTGATGAATTGCAAACGTGTGCAAGTGATGCACAGGGAAGGAGGGAGTGAGAAATGAAATTCCTCTCTGATGTCCCAGGGAAATGAGCCACACATTTTTTATGAATCAAGAGACCAGTGCTTTCTTTACATGTGTGCCAAACAGCATTCCTGGGTAACAGTTCCATATCTCATGAGGTGTAAGCCACTTCACTCCATCTTATTAGAAACATTCAAAACAAAGCAAGTATTTTGAAAGCCATAAAATTTATGGAACTCTAAGCACACCAAAGACAGAATGGACGAGGGACTCCTCTGTTTAACTGGTTTTAATTTATATTCACTTTAGCAGTTTAACCCACCTTTAAAATCCAACCAAGATTTGAAAACATTAATAACTACAAACCATTTTTAAATGGTCTCCCACTTTCTCCACAACCTTAAAACGCACTTGCTTAAGGCTTCAAGGACATAAGAAAAATGAATCCCAGAGTCCCTAGAAAATTGGCTATAACCTTTGTCACTCACCGGATTACTTACCCACCTCACAAGGCATTGCAAAGGCGGGAGAGGACTCCAGCTGGTGACCGGTGAGAGTTACCAGCCTCAATATTCCCTAGAAACTCTAGACAGCAAATAATGAGGAGAGAAGTGATCAAGAGAGTCTATTTACCCTGAAGCCCAAGTAAATTAGCCAGTGCACGGTGGCAAACAGAATACATTCTTCAGAACAACCAGGCCAAACAGCACCATAAACTTGTGAGCACACAGTTTTAAGTAGCTGAGAAGAATTTCATTTTTTCTAATTACCAGACGTAAGACCCAAAGGGAAAACTCAGTTTAAATATTTACTCTTTTTTTTTTTTTTTTTTTAAGATTTTATTTATTTATTTGACAGACAGAGATTACAAGTAGGCAGAGAGGCAGGCAGAGAGAGAGGAGGAAGCAGGATCCCTGATGAGCAGAGAGCCCGATGTGGGGCTCGATCCCAGGACTCTGAGATCATGACCTGAGCTGAAGGCAGAGGCTTTAACCCACTGAGCCACCCAGGTGCCCCTAAATATTTACTCTTAATTTAGCAGTTCTTAGACACATGGCACACCAGATAGGGGAAAAAAAAAACAAAAAAAAAAACAAAGAAGCAAATCGTGGGCATTGCCATCAAGGATCTTGATTAGGGCTCCCAAGTTCAAATGATACTATTAGCCAAACTTTCTAGGGCACTTAACGATATGTCAAACGCCATGCATATTACCTCTTTTTCTCTTCCCAACCGGCCTCTAGGGAAGATAGTTTTATTCTTCCTGCCTGATATGCAGATGAGGAATCAGAAGCACACTTGGAAAGGTGAAGTAATCTGACCAAAGCACACAGAGAGTCGTAGCGCTAGAATTTAAGCACAGCCTAATTCTAGAGCCTCCTGAGATCATAAGACCTGGAGGTTTTCTACTCTAAGTTCAATTAAAGCCAACACAGAGAACATCGTTTGTTCTGGGCGCTGTTGTGGGCACTTGGCATAAAATAACTCATTTGCTCTTTATCATAGACTTGTATGATAAGTCCTATGATGATCCCCAACTTTATAGATGAGGAAACTGAGGCACAGGGAGATTAAGCAACCTGCCAGTGTCCCACAGTCCATAACTGATGGGGTCTGGATTCAAACCCAGGCAGCTGGTACCAGCCCGTTCTCTTTGCCAGTCTGCTGGCCATCTGTCTAAGCATGGTGGCCCCAAGAGGTCTGATAAATTCTGGTTCCATTAAAAGGATAATAACAGAGTCCAGAACTACAAAAGAAATGTTCCACTGTACTCTGTGCTTGTCTGACTATACCTGGGGCATTTTATTCAGGTATTTTTACAACATTTTGAGAAAAACACTAACAAATTGAAACCTGTCCAGCAGAGAGCAAGAAAGGGAGGAAACAGGGAAAAGATGTCCTAAAAGTATGGAGTAATTGGGACTGTTTGGCCTGGAAAGAAAATTTCGGAGCATACATACACCATCTGACTAAAATGCCAAGAGGGCCCTAAGCACCCTGAGAAGATGTGGGAAGCAGCCCTTGGACCTGACTGGTTTACCATTCATTTGCTCATCAATTTTACTGAGTAGCCAGGATGTGTCAAACGGAGGGAAATTTCTCTAGCTTAACAACTCCTGCATTTCAGAAGCGGAAGTTCTGCTCACTCATCAGGGAGATTCAGCAGATCAGACAGCAGGGAGGCTCCCCGCACGGGGTGGAACACTGGGCACGTGACCTCTGAGACTCTGCTAATGAGCCACCTAACCACCCTGCACTACCACTAACAAAAATCCTGTAAAAGTCCTTGCAAAACACAACCCCCAAAAGTAGCAGCACCCCCCCAAAATGAAGAAACATGTTTTCAGTGGCCTTTGGCACTGAGCATTTGACAAGTCCGAACAAGGGTAAAACATACCACACTCTGAAAATAAGCCAAAGGACTACTTGTGTTCTAAAACAAGAGTATAATTGAGAAGGAAAAATGCAATTTCCTTCCTCCACTTCCTCCTCCTCAAATTCCTCATTAGCATACCTCATTATCATCTTGTTCCTAGGTGTGCCTCAGTCCGTTTTTTCATGTTTTTATACTGAGCAAGAAACTGTGGCATCAGCGTTCTGGGTCTCCCTGGACCACAGAACCAGCTCCTAATGTGGCAGCCCTGGGCCCTGTTTACAGCAGGGGCAGGCCCTCGCCATTGGCCCCTCCAACAAAATGTTTTCCAATTTCTGAGTCAGGAGAAGCATCTGAGGTCAAGATCTATAAACACATTCCAGAATATGAGTACTTCCAAGAGAAAAAAACAATCAAAACCACTGCGATGGTTTTAAAATTTAAGTCAGACAATACTCCCCAGGAACTGTTGCCTTCTTTGTTAAAATGAAGATGCGTACATACTTGCAGTCGTACTATTAGGATGATTTTTTAAAAATTTTTCTCATTTCCTTTTCTTTTAAACAATGTAATCCTTAGTAAAAGAAAAAAAACATTGTAAATCTTATGCTATCTCAAGGCATTCTTCTAGATAGGATAATGAATTTTCCCACAGGGAAAGAGTATTTTTTTTCTGAACCAATTCTGATAGTTTTTAGTGATATTTTTTCTTTTTTTGTCTCCATTCATGAGACTTAGAGAGATTTGCATGAATCAGTCCAAAACAACTGAAATTAGCCAATCAAAAGGATGGTCACAGAATTCTACTGTATTATCAGGAAAAGGCTTTGACCTAGCCTGCTCATTTCCAGATGTTTTCTCAATCCAAGTTTTTGTTTGCTTTGTTTTGCTTTTTAAAGAATGGTTTGGAGGAGTGGAGTGTGGGGGAGGGACTAAGAAGAGAAACAAGGTCTCCCAACCAAAAAATATCTTACTCTTTAGTTTATGATACTATTGAAACAGAAACACCATTCAGCAGTAGCTGGAATCACTCCAACAGAGGCATCCAGACTCGCCCCTGAATCTAGAAGCAAATATGTCAGTAGAGGGCAAAAGTCTCCATGCAGTACTGATGGCCTCAGACCTAAGGGCAAACAGAAATCACAGCAGGATTTGTTGAAAGCAGTTCAGAGTGTGTCTCTCCCATCACTTACCATATCTCCAACTCCAACTGAGAGAGACCGAGAGGGAATACTTCTCTATAGGAATACTGTCTCCATGAAGATAAAATCATCAACCCACCCCGATATTCTTGTATGCAAAATGACCTCTCAGATCATCTTCTACTCTCTCCCCAGCTTTCTTTGGGGTCGGAAAGCCAAGAGAGGACACTAAGACACAACATATTTTCACTGTCGTGGGACTTGAAGAGACCAAGAGATTATGCCTGACGAAGTGAAATAATTATGTCTCCATGAGCACCACTAACGAAGGGAAGAAGTGAGTAACAGACAACCCAGAAACCATTTGTATTTGATCCTGCAACAAGGGAAAGGAGTTCTCTTACGGTAGGCTTGCCTTCCTCATTATTTTCCTCCCTCCGAACCAATGATATAATTGGACTGCCTTCAAGAACACACACTAACTGATAACAGGGGAGAAGGCCAAGAACGGCTGGGTGGCCTTGGACAAATCTGGGAGGAATTCAACTGAATGATGTGTGTACTTTTCAATGGACCTTTAAGTCAGCACCAACTGCATGTGAAGTACTGCATGATCTACTTGTAGTACCTCTACTAAACCTTTCAACCGTGTTCCCCTGAGTATCACCGTCCCCATGCTGCCAATGAGAAAAATCAAAGCAAAAGGAGGTTAAGGAAGTTACCTGGACAAGCAAACGGAGAAGAAGAAATCTGGGACACAGGCCTAGATGTGTGTGGCTCCAACATTTATGTTCTTTCCACTATGCCTTACTGCTTCTTATTTTTTAAGGAACAATTCTCGTAGTGGGTAATCCACAGACAAGATCTTCGAAAGCTGGTGTATACAGCATTTCACACCAGATATAAGAGTACACAGAGACCCGGGAAGGGTAATATTTAGCTGTTTACTGATGGGACCCACTATAGGCCACCCTGGTATAATATAAAACATATTCACCGTGAACTTCTTCCCAGATATGATGTTGACAGTTTCTGTTGAAACCAGGTAGTTTGTTTGTTTCTATTTCTCCAGCAAGTTTAACCCAGAGGATTTTGCAAAGCCATATCTCACGTTAGATCTTACACTTTGGAAAACACAGTATAAGATTGGTGTTTTATCTTGACAGTGTCTCATTAGTGTAAATTAGTGACTTAATACTAAAACTAGAAAACAAGTGGTTAAGAGACCCCAGCTAAGACAAGTTTCATTAAAACAATAATGACTTAATACACGCTGTGCCCGGTTTCAGAAAGCTTCAAGCTCCCTAATCATTTTCTGGATGGTTTCCATTCCAACCCGTTTCCATGTTGGTGTAAATCCATCATTCTCCAGTGAGGATGTACATGGGAAAAGGAACATAATGTTAAGTCTCCAGAGACCTTGTTGCAATGTCAAAATCAAGTGATGTCAGTTTAAATTACAGTTAAAAAAAAGAGAGAGAGAGAGAGAGAAAGGCACCATAAAGACAATGTCTCCTGGAGCCTGTCTGGTTGCCTAGAGCAAATGCTCTACCAAGTCGGGTAGAGAAACCGGTTTCCATTTGCCTAGCAGTTTTCCCACTGCTTCCAGCTTCCAAAGAGGCACTTGGCAGTGAAAGCACACCCAACAAGCTGGTTCGCACAGCTGAGTACTGAGGACTCCACGGTGTATCAATGGCTAGTGTTCTGAAGGGAACGATCCCTTGTACCAATCAATCACGTCGCTTGCACCTATCATCCTTTATTTACTCCCATTCCTACTTGGAAACCCCCAAGCTTCCATTAAAGAACTTGCTAACTTCCTGAGCTGGAAGACCCAACTTTTCCAGCTTCAAGGACCCCTTCTGGTAGTCTTCCTCGGAGGGTGTCCTGTTTCAAAGACTCTACCATGTGCTCATTACAATGACCAGAATGTCTACATCTCTTAGACTTTGTGAGAAGACCCAACAAGGTTTACAGATCCCATAGACTACCTTCGTCCAGGGATACCAGTTTGGAAAGCTGTAAGATTGTAATATAAAACAGGAAATAACAAAAATAGTAATAACACTTGACGATTACTGAATGCTTACTATTTATGCCAGGCATTGTGCTAAGAGCATTATTTACATTATCCAATTTAATCTCACCACAACCTTGTGAAGTAGGCACTATAATTATCTTTCTCATAGAAATATTCAGAAATGTTAAGTGATTTGCCCAAGGCCACCAAACCAGTGCCAGAGCAAAAATCTGAACCATGCTATCTGACTTCAAAGCCACTGCTCGTCTCCATTCCACTGGTTCCCCTGCCTCTCCCTCCTAGCATCATTCCCAGATCCTTCTCGCTCCCTTTGGAAAGCATCATGTGCAGTATGCCCACCTTGGGAACTTTCAGAAAGATTCAAGTTATCATCTTATTCTCTGACACCACCTTCCTCAGTCTGTGGAGGTTTGCATTCTTACAGATAAGAGAGGGAAGGAGAGGGGAAGGGAAAAGAGAGAGAGAGAAAGAGAGAGAGAGAGAAATGCCTAGAGCATCAGAAGAATTCAAACCCAAAGTGCAAAAGCATTCCAGAATAAACCAAGGGGCTGGTTCCTTCAGTCACCATTTACCTGCACCTGACTTCCTCCACTCAAAGTAATAATGTAGGTCTCTCTATCTCTTGGATGTCTCAGGACACTTTCAGATATTTCCTTCTAAATAGCCTCAAATATTTCTTTCTAAATATTCTCAAATATCCCTTCTGAATTCTCTTCTTTGAATGTGAAAGGCAAAGAGGTTTTACTCTGATAGTGCTTCTAGATTTCTAATGAAAGTACGGAGGACAGCCTTGGACAATGAACCCTGGACAGTTCCCTCTTGCTACCATCCTTAATTCCCCCTCTTACCATAAACAGAAAGGGAAGTACCTGGGTGGGATATGGTGGGAGCTTCCTCTAGATGCTCAAAGTTTAAAACACAGGTTCTATAAAAATAGCGAAATGTTTGCATGCAGATGTAAGTAGTTCTGAAAGCATATGAGTAACCTAATGATGTGTGTGGAGTGGGCAGCTGGAAAGAGGAGAATTACCAAATGATGCCTACAGTACGGTGTCAACCATACGGTCATAGATACATGGACAGGGACTCTTAATGAACAAAAAACACAGAAAAGGTTTGATTTGTACAAATGATGAGCCCACACACATTATTCCTTGTGTTTTGAGTTCAGTTTCTGTTATAATATTTGTGTAATAAATAATAATTTCAAAAGCATATTATATACAGAGTGTATAATTATGTGACACAAGTATAAACAAATTAGCTTTATTACATGTCAGCCAAGCATTAACCATTTAGAAAATTCCAAGTTAGGACGCCTCTCTGGTGTTACTTACTTACCTCTGTCTCCCTCAGAAGGAACAAGGTACCGGTGCAAGACTCCTTTGATCATATGCTCTGAGTGTCCAGGTCCAAGTCTTATGGACAGCACACTACCTGCTCCTGGAGCTTAACAAGTATTCTAAAATGAGGTCTTCTCCAAGGGTTGCCCTCCTACTAGAAGAAAGACCAGCAAAACTACAACTAGAGTGGATACAGGTTGGGTTCCTAACAATCCAACACCACAAAGCTAAGTTCTATTCTGGAGGAAAAAAAATGTAAGGAAGAGAAAGACTCAGCTCAGAAAGTGCAAAGAGGAGAGCACACTGTGAATCCGACTGACGCTAAGGGCCTCCTAGTTATGCCTGTCCAGCAGCACAGGGCCCCTTCATAGCAGGCCTGACAAGAGATTTAAGGTGTGCATTATCTCAAGTACTTGGCAGGCTAGCACAGAGACCAGGGACAGACAGATACACAGACAGGGACACACCACACACACACCACACACACACACACACACACACACACACACACACACACACACACACAAGCTAGGACAGGAGCCAAAGTTACCTCAAGCCAAATGAGACACAGGCCAGTGCAGAAGAACACTAGGCTAATGCCAGCATTTTCAGACTCACCACGGAGTGAGGGGGCTTTGGTAAATAAAGTTCTAAGTTATTAGAAGTTCCATATAATCAATAATAATCACAACTATCATTAGCATAGTCGAGGGCTTGCCAAGCATAGGCCACAGACCATGCTGCTCACATGTCCCCAGGCTCTCACTATTCTGAGAAGCAAGTAGAACTTGGGATCTGGGCAACTTTTAAAGGTGTTTAGAAAACATCACTGATCACAGTGGATTCAGAGGGACATCCCCACTCAAGGCAGGACATTTCAACACAGCTAAGACATGAGACCCCGCAATCATTCGATAGATGCTGTTTACAGAGGGTTGTGATGCAACAGGAGAAAACAGAAGAAATACAGGATTCTCCACATTGGGGTCCATGCTAAAGTTTAAGTGACACGATGATCTGATTCACATATTGCAAATACAAAATGATGCAAAGTTGGTGCCTATTTGCTAGAGACAAGCCAAAAAAAAGTATAAAAATACATAATAAGTCTTGAAGACAGTTTCTTTTCTGCTGCCCTCCCCACATTCCCAAATCGTATCATCTCCCCAAGCTCAGCTCAGATGCATGTCCCCCCCATCAACCCCCTGGTCCTTTCATTGATACTGTCCCTTCAGCATCAGACTCACACAGGAGCTTATCTGACCCTGGGCGGTTACAGTAAGATAATAAGAGCAGCCATGTAGCTAGTGCCTACTCTATACCAAGGCCCTTGTCCCAGCTTTTTTAAAGCCTAACTCAACTCTTCCAGGAGGGGAATGCATTATGCATGATTGAAAGACTTAGAAACCAACCTTGAACATGATTGAGTCAACTGGCTGAAGTCAAAAGACCTAATGAGTGGTAGCCCTTGAATTTGAACCCAGGTCTACCAGAGCCCAAGCCCTTTTGCTCTGCATTCTGCCATATTCCATGGACCAGCCCCTCTTGGCCTCATATTCATCTCTCTAACCAGGTGACAGGGTCCTTGAGGGTCAGACCCATGTCTGAGTCAACACACATTCATTTATGAGCTGTCTGAAGTACGACCTGAAGTATGTGGTGAACAGAAGAGGGTACGTAGTTCATAAACACTTGTTGAATGAATGACAAAATGACAGAAAATCCATGGGAACAAGTAGAAAAGACAACTGTCATAATGTTGGCAACAAATGACAGCTCAAATATTTTCCTGGGCTTATAATTACAAAACATCCTCCTTTTCACTCAGTCCCCCTTGATTCACCCTGACGTGCCTTGGCTACTTTTTTATTACTGGTCTCACCTCAGCCCCACCTGGGGCATCCTGTGTGGTACTGAAGCACGGAGCCCCAGGCAGTGAGAGCGACGACAGCTTGTATTTCTAAAGAGATCTAACTACATTACCATTCTCTGTAGGAACCTCCACTCCCCAAGCTCCACTATTGCCCCAAGACAGCTGGAACGAGGAAAAACCAGGCAAACCAAGGATGGGGGAATATTTGGCCCCTCCCCACCATTTACACCGTCCAACAGCAACCTATGAATCTTAATCTAGATTTATTTTTTCTTTTAAAGCATAAAGGACAAGTGGTCAGGAGCAGGCCCATAAATTTGCTCTTTTATTAGACGGGGAATACTTTCGTCCGAGGGGTCAGCATCACTTGGAGGAAAAGACAAAAACTCTCTGAACGTGAACCACCACATGACCCCTGACATAAGGCAGGACTGCTGTCTGCTGATAGGCGGGCTGCCTGCTATCACACGTGGTTAGAACTCCTTCAGAGTCATCTGAATAGGTTAACTTTTCCCATTCAGTGTTATCAGTCCCCTATTTCACATCTCAAGCAGATCCTACAGGGAAGGGAACAGGATTGGGACAATTAAGTCATGTGGCTGGATTCCTTCATGAAAGAACACGGGACTCCCTACATACACCATCTCAGAGATGGATCCAAGCATTGACAGGAGCTGAAGAGACTGAAAACGTAAGAGGAAGAAGTCCAGTAAACCAACGCTGGTGTTCTGTTTTGTGAAACCACCTGATCTAACATTTGGGTTTTGTAAGAGCACCATACGCATTCCTTCATTTTTAAAAAGCATTAATTGTCTGCCTACCGTGGTGCCACAAACTAGGAATGCCGTGATGAATAAAGCTTTGTCTCGGTCCTGGGTAAGTGCGCAGTCCAGCAAGAGAGAGGCTGTCTCGGGGTTCTCAGATAGGAGAGCAGGGGCAGGACAGCACGGCAGCACCTACCTTTTAACTGTGTAACCGGCCCTATAGCTCAGGGTAACGACAATTAATTAAAATAATGGTTTGCACTATGCATACCCAATGACTTCACCTATGTTATCTGATTTCTTCATTCAATTACTCCATCATAAGAAAATAGGCTTCTTGGGGGGAAAAAAACCCTGAACTACTGAATATATTCCTTTCAAGTCTATATAAAAGAACACCTGGAATTTCACAGAAAATAAATTTCAGTACAGAAAGGAAACGGTTTATGACAAACTCAGATATTTCATGAGATAAACCATCACTTCTCCATACAGGTTTCTTAATAAAATAGTTTCCAGCCCCTGGACAGGCCTCGTCTCTCAAACGGAGACTCCACAGCCAGAGCTAATGAAAGATACCTTCTGACTTTGGAAAACTGAAAAAGAAATGATGAGGAAACAAAAACAAAACAAAACAAAACAACAGAAATGGAGGTCTCTAGAACTTCAAGGGAGGGAGCAAGCCACCCTGTCCTTGCTTTGAATGATGGGAGGAAATCCAAGTGGTTCTCCTCCATACTTGATGCAGGAGAAGGAGAGCTCTTATTTTCAAAAGAAACTACTTATTCAAGATGATCAAGTGGAAGTAACATTCTAAGTCATTTAGGGACATGTCGTAGACACCTTGGTGGGTTCTGCATTGAACAGCCGCATTCTCCTTGCCCATATTTCTTCGTGTTTGATACTTGGATTACCCCAGCAGGAAACAAGCAGTCTTTGAATGGAGGGTTTTGTTCAGAATCCTAATAGCTTCCAGCATTTGCCCCAGACCACAAGAAGTACACCAAATTTACTTAGACATCCAGGCCAGACGTGAAGAATTTCTCTGTCAGATCTAGTAAGCTCCGCCAACGTAACATTTTGGCTTCTCGTGGGCAAAAAGAGAACAGCCAAATAGTGCTGGTGCCAGGGGCCAGCCTGGTGACATGTGGCAGTTCTTGAAAGAAAATTAATGAACACGACAGTAACCTTTCTGCCCCGTGCTCCTCCCCTCTCCTCCTGTGAGGGAGAGAAGCAAAATTTCCACCATCAGGGTGACAAGGAAACTGCTGCTCCTTAAAACAGCTTCAGGGTTCTTGGGGATTGTTTGTTTTCCCCCACCAGAAGAGCCACACTTCATTGTTAGCTTTCAAGATTACCTTGCTACCAAGTTTGTTGACTTAAAGGTAGAGCCCTCATTTGTTCCATCCAGCAATTTCATCCTTGTTAATCTAATAAATAAAAAAGTAGCCCTAGTCTGATTTGGTCACAAAAGCTAACAATGGACCATCAAATCCAATAAAATATTTGTTTGGTGCCTATTCATGTGCCAGGAACTGTACTAGGCATAATTATACATATTAACTTAATGGTGAGACTGATGATATCATATGTGTGTGTGTATGTATAATATGTTATTATAATGACAACAATCATCCTAAAAAATAATCCAAAAAAATCAAAAAGCATAAAATCAACAACAATCATTTACCAAATGCTTACTGTGGGAGAAGCTTATGGTAAATGTAGAAACATGCCTGATAACACTCCTCACAACCCTTTGAGCAACATATAATTATTACTTTCCCCTTTTATAGATGAGGAAAAGAGGATTCCAAGAGATTAAATAAACTTGCCCAAAGTCACACGGCTTGTAAACAACAGAGCTGGAATCAGAACCCAAGCCTGTCTCTTTCATATCCTTAAAGATCACACTGAAGTAACATTAAAAGTTTGTTGTAGTGAATGAGGATAAGAAGGATGGCAAAGTTTTATAGATGACAGCAAAACAGGCCAGTTGTATTACTCATCTAAACCAAAAGTGTAACAAAATTACTTTGTAGTAGAATTTTGTCATCTCTAACGTAAGTGTCATCCATTTTCATCCCTAAAAAGATCTCAAGTAATCAACTATAAAGAGAGACTAGGAAAAACTAGGTGATACCAAATAACACAGTTATCAAAATGATAACATCCTTACAATGTTTTCCCTAGAAGATACACTCAATTTCTGTGAAGAGAAGCTAAATTGCTTATGAGCGTGTGTGTGTGTGTCCTGTTGATTTCCTAGTTTTACTATCCTGTTCTTACGTTAGTATACAGTAAGCCATTCTCACATGGTTCTGAAAGGACTTAACAACAGCAACAACAAAGTCATAAAAGTTAAATGAGAAACTGAACTCATGGGTTGGATGAGTAATGAAGAGCTTAGGAGCATCTGATTTCTGAACAAAACGTATAGGGAAGAAGTAAAACAAAACAAAACAAAAAGCCCTTAAAACCTGAGGTTCCAAACTGTTGAGAGGGAAAAAAATGACTGAAAATTTTGGAAAGTTTTAAGGAGAGAAAAAGGAATCGCCCAACTGTACCAAAGCAACAAAGGTATGAGCAGCGGAGGGACATGTGGAAAGTTTGGTTCTTCTGTGTTCCCACAGCCACAAGATCGTTCAGTGGGTGGTTATGCCCCAACTTCCAGCCTGGAATAGCAACACAGATTTAGGACAGACGAGGGCCTGCATGGCCAGAATTACGCCAGTGATGGGAGAGGGAGCCCGCTCTGATAACGGGCAGGATATCGCCAAGCAGCCTCCCCCACTCACACCAACACACACGGACGCATAAATGCAATTTGCACACAATTTTCAAGGGTTCATGAGTCACCTGAGACATAAAATCCAGACTGAGAACACTTGCACAGAATAAGTAAGAATGCTCCCGCTTACAGACCTGGCCCAGTTTAGAGCTACAAGTAAGATGATTCAGCTGCTTGCATATTTTGAACATGCGAGTCTCCCCGGGTTCTCAGACATGAGCTGCGAGTGAGCAGCTCGGGTTTTAGGGGAGGGTGCAGCCATGAAAAGTACAGCTGCAGGGGTTTCCGATCCTGCCTCTGTCTCCTAGAGCTGGCTGATCTTAACCAAGTTTTCCTTACTACTCTGTACCTCTGTTTTCCTTACCCCAGGACAGAGGCAGAGGTAGTTCAAACTGTTGTAAAGATAAATGAGCCTTTATATGGAAAGCACTTAGAACAACACCTTCCTAGCACAGAGGCAACCATGAAATCAATGTAGCTGCTATTATTACCCTATGGGCCTTTTTAAGGAAAATGGCCTAATATTACAAAGCTTCCTATCAGAAAAGCATTATAGAAGTACAGAGAGTAGTAGTTAATGCCGGCATTAACTTTCGTGCCGCCTCTTAAATCACCACCAAATGCCCCTTTTTGCTATCATTGCAAAGTTGCCTGGTTAACTAAAAAGGGGTCACAGCTATATTTCATTATGATGGTAGTGCCAGTGAGAAGAGAATGCCGTTATCCTGTGAACTTGATCACGGATGAAGATTAAGAAAAACATGCCATCCGTTTGTGAAGGCCTGGCCAGCACGCAGCTTTGCAGAGTCACAGACCCACGAGGTGACAAATGAGAAGATGCCTCAGTGCTGGTGGCATCTAGGCCAGTGCCCTCATGATGCAGCTGGGACACGTAAACCCGGAGATCTGCATCGCTCGCCCAGCTAGACCCTGGGAGTAAAGAGCAGAGACAAGAACTTGGATTCTGGGATGATTTTTGCTCATTAGCCTCCTTCCACCAGACTGGAGCCCTTTGAAGGCCAGAACCTAGTCACCTACGTCTTCCTACCCGCCGCCCAGCCCAGCACATGGGGACACAGAAGCCAACAATAAATGGGAGTTAAGATGAACCCAAGTGGCACCATGTTCTTTGCTTCTTCTAAGGTATTTTTTTTTAAATATTTATTTATTTATTTATTTGACAGAGATCACAAGTAGGCAGAGAGGCAGGCAGAGGGAGGAGGAAACAGGCTCCCCACGAAGCAGAGAGCTCGACGTGGGGCTCGATCCCAGGGCCCTGGGATCATGACCTGAGCCGAAGGCAGAGGCTTTAACCCACTGAGCCACCCAGGAGCCCCTCTAAGGTATTATTTTAAACCCCAAGAGGAGACTGTGCTATCCCACTCACAGAAAACATGACGCTGATGATAAAGCAGCCGTCAAGCCTGAGCGTGCTGCTGGGCCATGAATCAGGAGACCGGAGCCCTTGACCTATGTCTACCTTACCTTATCCCACTTTCCACCTGGGGGTCAGCATTTAACTTTTCCAAGACAAGATGACAAGACAAAGTGCGACCCTCGATAGAGCCCAAAGGAGTCAAATTTTATGGGGTCACAAAACAGAATTAACTAATAGAGGCTATAGTCAATTATGCTGCTCTACACTTATAGTACACTGGATAATCCTTAAAAGGCTTCTTTGTACATTGTCACTTAATCTACCTGGTAACCTTGACGTAGGGCAGGAAATAAAGCCCCATTTTACAGATGATGACACCGAGGCACAGAGCAGCCACATAGTTAGATCAGAATTAAGTGGCAAATGCTACCTCCACCAAAGGGCAGAATTTACACACAGAAAGAAAAGGAGATGTTCAAAGGCTGAGGAAGGGCCCAAGAGGAGACAGAGTGTAGTTTCAGGCTGGAATAATGGAATAAACAAGAGGCTCTGGAGCCTGGCCATCACTCCCTAAGGGCCAGCTTTCTCTATTTAAAATGCTCCTTTCAAAGATACACCTCTCCCAGGGCCACAGGAAGATCAGACGGCTTATGGAAGACATAAAGTCGAGGCATTTGGCAGAGGGATCAGACACAGAGGGGGAAGAAAGCCTCCTGCCTATAACAAAGCAAATTGTATTTTTCAGCATTTCACTGATACTTCACAGGAAGAAAGATCCTGAAATGCAGAAAGTGATAATAAACGGAAATTATGTGACACTCATTACGTATTGCTGAAGCTGAATGAAAATGTCACGAACATTCATGTTCTTTATAGAATATGCCCTCTTAAAATTTTACTTTAGTACACATCATCAAATACATAAAATCAACCCTACACTTGTCAGAAAGGGCCACCCTACCCCCAAAGCCCTATGTTGTCACAGAAAGCCCAATACCAACCTCCTGGCTGATCGAAAGGGATATCCAGATTTCCCCAAAACCTGCTAAACAACCTTCTCAACATCCTGGTGGTTCTCCACCTGGTTGATAAGGGCCCTCATCTCCAAGCAGAATCCAAAACCCCTGTGTTTTCCAGGTTCACTATATGGCAAGGCCATCACAAGCCCTCTCAAAACACACACACTGGGGGCGCCTGGGTGGCTCAGTGGGTTAAGCCTCTGCTTTCGGTTCAGGTCATGGTCTCAGGGTCCTGGGATCGAGCCCCACATCAGGCTTTCTGCTCAGCAGGGAACCTGCTTCCCCCTCTCTCTCTGCCTGCCTCTCTGCCTACTTATGATCTCTCTCTCTCTGTGTCAAATAAATAAATACTATCTTAAAAAAAAAAAAAAAAAAACACATGCTGAAGAAGGAATCGCATGAAGTAGAAACTACTCTCTGGGACACAATCTTCCAGCGAGCCCCATGATAAAGGGGACTCTGGTGGGGCTTGTGGTCTCTTTCTCCTGAGCCTGGTCAGTTCAATGAGCTAGACACACAGACAGGGGTAATATCTCTAGAGCCACCTCATAGTATAACTGGGCACGGCTACCAAATGTTCTTGGCTATGCAGCATCCAAACCTGGCTTTCCAGCCCTCCTAAAGATTCCAGGCTCATTCAGGGTGGGACAAAGCAACAGCCAAAGGAGAGAGAAAGATACAAAATCCAAAAGAAGACCATTTGACTATGAGTAAAGTGAACAATGTTCCCCTGAATTTGCATATGCAGCCTTATAATTACTTCTCCCACAAACTCAAGAGAATCATAAAGATAAAAGTTCTGGGGGCATCTGGGTGGCTCAATGGGTTAAGCCTCTGCCTTCAGCTCAGGTAATGGTCTCAGGGTCCTGGGATTGACCCCCGCATGGGAATCTCTGCTCGGCAGGGGGCCTGCTTCCCTTCTTCTCTCTCTCTCTGCCTGCCTCTCCGCCTACTTGAGATCTCTCTCTCTGTTAAATAAATAAATAAAATCTTAAAAAAAAAAAAGATAAAAGTTCTGGGCACCATATCCCAATGTGTAGCAACACTGGGGAGGTGGCAGAAAGACAGAAGTTTCTGGTCTCAGTGGTCCCAGATTCCTCCTGGAAAGCTGTACTCTTCCCCAGAGTAAAGCCCCTTTCCGAAGAAACAAAGGCTTTTATTTTCTGGTACAGCCATTTTCAAGACAACTTAAGCCAACTTACTCAAAACATCATCAGGAAAAACAGAATCCTCTGGTCGTAACCAACTTGGTGTCAGGGAAGGGAAGAAATGGCAGAAGGACAAATTTCTTTTTAAACTTTAAAGTTTAAAGCCTCCTCTCTGTCTGTCATCATTAAGGCAGGGCCACATAACTAAGTAATTCATCATCTATGATGCTTTTGCTCAAGAATACTATCTGCTGGCCAGAAAATTTCTAAGTGTCGTCAACCGCCAGACTGTTTCTTCAATTCTTTTTAATTTCTTTCCAACTTTCCAATACAGAATCTCATTAACTGGTTTGCTTCTATGGCTGCTATTACATATTGTTGTAACTTCTGCCACTTTAAGGTAGTATTCTCTTACCCATTTCCCTTGGGAGACTCAGAGTTATCCACCTTTCCACACACAAAACCCATAACCAATTAAATCCAATCAAGTTTTATTGAAGAGCTACAATGTCTATGACTCAGTGCTAGGCAGCATGGTGAAGAAAAGTGTAAATAGAGAAAAATACAAGTAACAATAATAATCATAGATGTCGGGGCGCCTGGGTGGCTCAATGGGTTAAAGCCTCTGCCTTCAACTCAGGTCATGATCCCAGGGTCCTGGGATTGAGCCCCGCATCAGGCTCTCTGCTCCACAGGGAACCTGCTTCCTCCTCTCTCTCTGCCCGCTTCTCTGCCTACTTGTGATCCTTGTCTGCCAAATAAATAAATAAAATCTTTAAAAAAAAAAAAAAATAGATGTCTATTCTGACCTTGTGTGCCAGGGATCTTAACATGACATAGCATGACACAGCATGATACTACATGATGAGGAGGAATGTGGCTTCTGCTCTCTGATAGGCCTGGGCTCAGCTCAACACTCTAGCCCTTAGGCCATTTTTTTCATCCTTCTGTGCCCCTGGTTCTTCATCTGTAAAATAAAGTAGGAGTCCATTCATTCATAAAGTAGGAGTCCAGGACCTCATTCATAACGACTTGTGGCAACTACTCTGTCATCCCCATTTTAAGAAGCGGGGGCTGAAGGTCAGAGCTAACACATGAAGCAGCTGGGATTCAGATCCACATCCAACCAATGTGAAGACTTTTCTCTTTCTCGTCTCATGCTGACCAGGACAGAGGAGGAGGGCACCTTAGAAGCCTAGAGTATGGCAACTGGGAGAGCCCTGAAGACTGTCCTACCACTACCACAGTATCCCCCTCCAGTGAACTAGCAGGGGATCACTCCTGCTGCTTGTACCCAAGCTCAGAGTCCTTTTCTACATTTCTGCAAGTCCATTTCTGCATCCCCAGACCTGGAGCAGCCCCTGCAGAGGGGACATTTGCCTGGTGAATGAATGAATGAATGAATGAATGAATGAAGTGATCCAAATTAAACAATCACAACGAATAAGTACTCTCAGTACTAAGCATGAACGATGTGCTGGGCACCATTCTAAGGAATCAATGTGTGCTCACATCTGACTAAATATTTAATATTCAACTTAAAAAATCAAATAAGCTTTGTAGAATGACTCAAGGGGGGTCAAGGGGGAGGGAGTAGCATTACTTCATTAAAGAGTAGCTACTTTGAAGCAGGCTTTAAAGAACAGAAGGGATTCTACGGAATTAGTAAAGGCAGCGGAAGGCATCCAGACAAAGGGAGACACACGGGCCATAGCCAGGAAGTATGAGTGATGTGCCCACTGTGATCAATGGCCTGAGGAGAAGAGCAAAGCCAAGTCAAGGCTTGTCTTTGGAAGAACGAAAAGAAATGTGATTGAATGTCTAGAGTAAGGCCAGTACAAGAGGAACCTCAAACACTCAGATGGGTGACTGGCCTTGACTCCGTGGAAATGGGAGAAGCTAATAAAGCAGCAAGGCACAGAGCATTCTGCCCCAAATCTTCAACAAAACAGACAAGTCTCACAGAGAAAATGAATTTTTGAAGTTGGAGAGGCAGATAGAAGCATCACAAAAGAGTCCAAAAGATAGAATGAAGGATACTCACGCTCATCAGGCTTGCTCTTCAAGGAAACACTGACTAGGATAAGGGCAGCTGCCCTCCTTGAGACCACATGACACCAAAACCCACAGACAGTCTGAAAACAAAAGTCAGAGGATCCTCCCGCGGCTGTACTGGATAGGTCCTGCCCAGGGAGCAAGTGAGGACAAAATTCCATCTAGAAATCCTCCAGCCACAGTGAGCACTGTGGCCGGGGACAGCAGACGTGCAGGGGAAGGGGCACCTTTTCTAATTTGCACAAAGGCACCGAAAGGCCTTTGACTGTCCTAACACAGTCTCATTTCGTATTCAATTATCCCACCTTATATCCCAAGACCGCATACATTTCGACCACTAACCTGGAGACTTTGAAAGCAGTAACTACCTAAGTATAGTTGATTTCTTCACTTACACACTCACACATTCATAATCTCTCTGTGTCGAGAGTGCTATACTCATTACAGTGGGAGATAACAGAGCTTACCATCTAATAGACATAATTACAAGCATCGTAAACAGGAGGGCAAAAGAGAATAAATATCTTAATTAGCATTCTTGACAACATCAAGAAACTTGCTGCCTCGGTCACAGTCAGGGCGGCTGGACCAGACCAGCAAGAAAAAGGTTCAATTCCTTCATTTAGACAAGACAAAAGGAAAAACAACACTATCATCAGATTTAAATACAAAGTACACTTGAAAGTTAAATTCAACTAGTAGTTTTGGAGCCAACACAGTTTACTCTTTAAAGCAAAAGTTCAGATTTTTAGAACTTGCAAGGTCTAATCTTGGTTTAGCCACAGAATCACTGTGCCATTCTAGGAAAATATGCAAAATACACCCAGTCTTCATTTGTGCATCAGGGAGAGGTTTAATCAATAATGGAGAGGTAGAATGAGAAATCGCTTAACTAAGGCAGAGTGCTTCTGTAAATTAAAGCCACCCCCTGCCTTGGCCATGGATTAGAAGGAAGAAGGACAAAGGTAGCTTTAGACAATCTGATCACCAGGCAAAGGGGTAAAAACAGAGAGGAGGAGAAGACTGTACTTTAAGTCAAGAAAATACCATTTCAGGAAAATAAACATCTGGTCTGAAAGTAAAGGAATGCAAATTAAACCTTAAAGGAAAAGCTGCTAAGAGATACAGAGAGAATAACTCCATGTGTCTGTGTATTAGAAGCGAGTCAATACAGTTCAACATTAGAGGCAGACAACTACCTTTTAGATGAGGCTGGGAAGGGGAAGGAAAAGGGGGATCCTGTGTGCCTGAAACCATGATAGGCACCGTACATTTATTATTTCATTTAATCATCACAGCAACCTGCCAAGTTAAATCTCACTATCCCTACTTAGAAAAAAAATACTGAGTCTAGAGGAACACAAGCCTCCATCTACTGCCATCGTGCCAACTGTGCAATGGGGATGGCAATGGGGGGAGAGAGGACTCCGGAGGCACCTCCGGTAACCAAAAGATGCTGAGGAAATAGAACAAGATAGTCTTAAGAGGCTTACCAAATATGGTTCATTCTACCAACTCTAAAAGACCCAAATATAGTATGGACTTGCACTTGACCATGGCCCCAGTGGCACATATCCACTGTCAATTGTCTCCAGTTGATAAGAATGCACAGACTCACAGCTATTTGCAGACCAGTTGTGGTCTCCTCAGATAACAGATATCCAAGTACATCCAACATGGAAAAGCCACTTGAGATAAGAGCACCACCTCACCAGATTTCAGAGGGGTACACCTCACCTGAGGCTCAACCATAACATGGATTACCTAAAAGTCAGTCTTCATTTTGATTATCTATAATATGGTTATTCTATTCTTTGTTATTTACTTTCATGTTTTATTTAAGCACTACCTAGATGGACTAAGAGGCTACCAAAAAACAAACAGATAAAAACCTTGTCTAAGCCATCAAAAACAATAGATTATCTAAAAATTTAGAAGAGACTTTAACTGCACATATAAAAATACAGTCCATCTTCTGTTAAAAGAAAGCTTCTGGGCCCCTGGGTGGCTCAGTGGGTTAAGCCTCTGCCTTCGGCTCTGGTCATGATCTCAGGGTCCTGGGATCAAGTCCCACATCAGGCTCTCTGCTCAGCAGGGAGCCTGCTTCCTCCTCTCTCTCTCTCTGCCTGCCTCTCTGCCTACTTGTGATCTCTCTCTCTCTCTCTCTCTCTCTCTGTCAAATAAATAAATAAATAATCTTTAAAAAAAAAAAAAAAGAAAGAAAGAAAGAAAGCTCCTGAATGTCGTTCATAAACTGATACTTGGAAAATTGAATCCCATTTCTTCATTCATTCATTCATTCAACAAATGCTTATTGAACAATGTTAAATGCCTGAGGTGTGGGAAAACCAGATAAAAGACACTCTCTCCCCTCAAGGAAATAATATCTAATGGAGAAAGAGAGAGCAAAAACCAGAATAATAGCACAGGGAGGTGATTGCTATGGGGGCAAGCACAGGTCTGATGGAGACACAGAGGAAGCAGCACTCCTCTCCCAGGGTCATGGAGTCAGGGAAGATGAGGTTTGGAAACTAACAGAGGATAAGTCAAGGCAAAAGAATTAAATGGATCACTTCCGCTTCTGGCCAAGATGGGAGTTACAGGGACAGTTGTCAAGAACTGGATAACAAGCAGCAAAGGGTTGGAGGAACAAATGAAGTGAGTCCTCTGAGCCCCCACTTACTACCCGAGAGGGCTTCCAGGTGGAGGTGTGTGGGGGAAGGGAGAACTCAAGTGGACATCCTGGGTTGAGTAAAGGGAGCTAACAGTCCAGGAAGACCGAGGCAACTAGAAATCTGTCTTGTGGACACAGTCAAATATTTTAAGAGACTGTATAGATTTAAGAGACTTGGGTTTTTGCATTTCATCAATGAATAAAAGTGTTAAATGATAAAAAGAAAAAGGCAGAGTGCCAGAGAAGGGAGAGCTATCCAGAGACTCAAAGGAAGTTCTTAATCCTCAGTGGAACACTGTTCAGGGCATGCATGTAAGGCCACTACCCAAGGCTGTAGGGAAAAAAAATCCATAAGTATGGTTCCAGCTGGAAAACTCCATGATTCCCCAAACACTGGGAGGAGTACACAGAAGAGTCTTGTGTCTGTCGTGAGGAATGATTAGTCCTTGACTGAGTATTGTACCAGTCCTGCCTAATGACTCTTAAAATCAAGACCCAAATGAATGAAACTGCTTCTAAGCAACTTCACTGCATCCCAGAACAAAGAATATTACAGAAATACAAAAATATCTAGCATCCAACAAGGTGAAAATCACACCTAATATCCAATCAAAAATTACTGGGCATACAAAAAAGCAGGAATATACAACCTCTGACAGGGAGAAAAAAATCAATCAACCAAAAGTGACCTAGAACTGACAACAGATGTGAGAATTAGCAGACAAGGACATTAAAACAGTTCTTATAACCATATCCCACATGCTGAAAAATAAGTAGAGACTTTGAAAAAAGTATGAAAAAGACTCAAATCAAATTTCTAGAGGAAATCTACAATGTATGAGATAATAAATACTCTGGATTAGATTAACATCATATTAGATGTTACAGAAAAGAGAGATTAGTGAATCTGTAAACACAAAACTCAAAACTATCCAGAATGAAACACAGAAAATATAATTTAAAATATAAACAGGAAAATTGTCCTATTTAATTACTATTAATAAATATTAATACTAATAAATTTTAATACTTATTAAAAATTCAGTATCTATCTCTAGCATCTAATAATTTACAACCTTTGTGAGGAAACAAATTATAATAAAAAAATAAAGTCATAAAATAATTGAAAAGCGGAAAACATTATAAAACAGGAAAAAATGTCATGAGGCACTACATCATTAATTACCAAACAAATAGCACACCTAACTGTTCAGGGGAGAGGAAAAGACTATTTCAGGTAAGGGAGATCAGGTAAAGAATGGTCAAAGAGGAAACATCTGAATCGTCAGTTTCATAAGTGAGTATTTTCACAGAACTTAAAGCATTGTTCACTAGTACATATTTAGAAATGCAATCTTTTTCCTTCTTTCTTCATTCATTCACCATTTGTTGAGCAGTATCTACATGCCAGATACTAGCTAAGCACAGGCATGTTCTGTCTATACCCCTGATGGTTTTATAATCCAGAGAAGGCAAAAGAGAAATGGCTACTAACTACCCTTCAAGATAAACTCTAACAGATTTGTGTTCAAGTGCTGGGAGAAGAGGGCACTTAACTGGGCTGGAGAAGGAAGCAAACAGAGAAGAAATTCATGAGACAGACAACTATCACCCATTTCTAAAATCTCCATCCTGTCCCACTTTCAGATGTGACTGCCAAAAAGTGCTTCAGGAAAATAAGTGGCAAAGTCCACCAAGGAAAGAAGCAAGAAGCCAAGCAGTGTTTCAGTGGATTCCAATTCACTAATCCACCTGAGGAAGAAGTCAGGATCTCCTCCTTCCAGGCAATCAGCCACACCTAAACAGTACTAAGATTTAGATAAGCCCTGACAAATTGTTGGAGAAATGACTTAAAAGAGATGGGCAGCAGACAGTAGTAGGTCCTTAGCTTCCATGAATAAAAAAATTTAAAGCAAGAAGAGAGCCTTGGCTCCGTCGGTTAAGCAAGCGTCTGCCTCCTGCTCAGGACATGTTCTCTGGGGTCCTGGGATTGAGCCCCACAACAGGCTTCCTGCTCAGCAGGGAATCTGCTTTTCTCTCTCTTTCTCCCCCTCTGCCCCTCCCCACTGCTCATTCTCTTTCTCACTCTCTCAAATAAATCAATAAAATCTTTAAAAAAAATTTTTTAAAGCAAGAAATTGGCAGAGATTGGGTATCTGGTTTTTTTTTTTTTCTCATTAAAGAACAAAGACACTTTATTTTTCCTGAAGCTAGCAAACCTATACATTCTGCATTATGCAAATCTAGAAGGAATTTTTGTAATCAGACTCCAACACTCACATTTTACAGATGGGAACACTGAGACCCAGACTGAGTAAGAGGCAAGACCAATGCCACAGGGAGGGTTAGGGACAGGGCTAGCTAAAATTCCTGTCATCCTACCCCTAAGAAACTAGTGAGATTTACAGTAAATTGTGTTGCCTTTATCCCTTAAGGTGAACCACTTAGTGCTGTGATTTTAATAGAGAATTATACTAATATAGAAGAGGTATATTTGGATGTGGAAACAGATACTTTATAATAAGCCTTAGTTTAATAGTTTTCTAAGAATGAGGCTCTCACTAAGAAAATCTCACACTGGGAAAATGTTCACTCATGTTCCATTTACAATGAAAGACTTCTTAATGTGTCCCTAGTGCACTGTTTAATGTTCAATGTATAGCCTGTTTTGCCGAGAAAGAAACAAGGTATAGGAGCGAAGCATGAGCTAAGACTCTCGCTCTGCTACACGGAAGGTACATGATCTCAGGCAGGATACCTAATCTCTCAGTTTTCTCATCTGTAAAATGAGGCTAACAATAGTACCTACTTCCTGAATTTTGAGAATTCATTGAGATAAGTTGATGCAAGGCACGTTGCCACGTACATCATAGCCGTTCAAAAAACACTGGAAACAATTGTCGCTGAAGTTGATGACTGTGATGATGGGACGGAGGGGCCATGACTATTACTAATATCTTGAGGTTCATCCACACTGGAGAGCTTTTTTATTTTTTTTTATTTTATTTTTTTTTATGATTTTATTTATTTATTTGACAGAGAAAGATCATAAGTAGACAGAGAGGCAGGCAGAGACAGAGAGAGAGAGGGAAGCAGGCTCCCTGTCAAGCAGAGAGCCCGATGTGGGGCTCGATCCCAGGACCCTGAGATCATGACCTGAGCTGAAGGCAGCGGCTTAACCCACTGAGCCACCCAGGCGCCCCTGGAGAGCTTTTTTCATTCTCGGTCTCAGAGAGAACTTAGGTGCATATATGCCAGGCACTGACAATGTTACAACAGTTTATTCTTATAATTCCTCTCCCTGGGACACCTGGGTGCCTCAGTCAGTTAAGTGTCTGCCTTCAGCTCATGTCATGATCTTGGGGTCCTGGGATCGAGCCCCACATTGGGCTTCCTCCTCGGTAGGGAATCTGCTTCTCTCTCTCCCTCTGCCCCTACCCCCTGCTCATGCTTTCTCTCTCTTTCTCTCTCTGAAATAAATAAAATCTTAAAAAAAAAAAAAAATCCTCTCGCTAAGAGTGTGTTTTTCCATAAATTTAAACCCTACTCAATATTGTCACAATTATTTATCTTATAGTAATACCCTTCTAAGTCTGGGAGCTGTAAATTTCTTTGCCACCTTATGCTGTAAACACAGGGTCATAGATCTTGGTAATAAAATAGAAGAGTATCACGCTTTCTCCATCCCTGCAATGTCTTCACATAAAAGCTGGGCTCTATTACAAGTGTCAGCCTGAGTTTCCCATGGCGAAAGTATGTGGTAATACTGAACTGTCATGCTACAGATTTGTCCTAAAAAGTAGGATGTGAATTCTACACTCTCCCAATGAAAATGATCTGGTTCATTTTGAATTTTTTCCCTTCCACCAATACCCAAAGGAACTGGTTTGCATTAGTGAGTAAGTGCCTACAAAGGTTTCTTCCTCTTCTAGACAATTAATTTATATCATAGAAGACAAATATTGGCACATCTGGACAAACTCAGCATGAGTCTAAAAACCATGAAATTTCCCAAGGCATCTGTGAATAAAAACACCTCTCCACATTTTTCAGAAATGACAGACTGAGGTAGGGGGTGGTTGGAAAATGGGCACGAGAACCCTCTTCGGCGATGTGAAGGGCTGTCATGTGAAAGAAAGAAGGAGACTTCTGATGCTGAGCGCCCAGGACGGCAGAATGGGAACAAACGTGTGGAAAAGTTACAAGGAGGCAGCTTTCAGGTCTATATAAGGGGAGTTTCCCTGGGCAAGAGTGCACACACACACGTGCCTTAGCAGAGTTAAGTAGGCCGGAGCAAATCCGCGTGGCACCACTGATTGGCTCCTCATGTGGGGCGAACCCTCAACTATCCATCAGGATAGTCTACCTTCCATGGTTGCCCCAGCATTGAGAGAAAATGCAGATATTTGATGCTCAATGTAATAAACATTATGGTTACTCCCAGTCTTATTGTTGTTCTAACAAATAGTATGGGTTTGTCACATGCCTTTGGGCTAAGTTCATCTACATGACCTAATGGTTAAAATCTTCTCCCTAGTGCTTTCCACTTCTTTCTTGGTCTTAAAACCTACTGAGAGATGGTCGAATTCTACTACGCTCAGTTTCACCACTGCTTTTATGTAAGATGCTGGTCTAGCTGTTTTTCATCTTCCCTGGGTATTTCCAACAGCAATACATAAAGAAAGACACTTATCATCTACCAACTTTAACCCAGGAAAGGATTATAGGAATTATCTAAGAAATTATTACAAATCATTTTTCATATACAGGTGTTCCTCCTTTGCCCAACACATGTTTTGTGTAAATCACATTCTTTTTTTCCAACAAATGAGCTTATAATTGTTTGCATATGTTTATTATTTTATTCCAAGAATATTACTGTGTGACCATTAAAGAAAATTTGTAAAACAGAAAAATGGAGCAGTGAGGGGAATAATCACTCACAGTTTATACATTGCTCTGCTGTCTCCACTATTGTCTTAATGCATGAGTGACGACCTTTTTTCTACAGAATTTTAATTTCGGTTGCAATTTCAAAGGTGACTTTTTAGCATTTTTATTTGCTCTTCACTTAGAGATGGCTCCTGCCTAAGTTCTTCTGTTCTCAAGACAAACTGAGTATCAGTGACTCAAAAACATTTCACAGTACCAAGGGACATTACTATTTAGAAACACGGAATTTTTGAGACCAAAAAAAATTAGCACTTGAAGAAAGAATGAGTAATCCAACTTCTCATTTAATGGGTTAAGAACACGAAATCCCCAAGACAAGATGACAGCAGTCTCTGCTAGAGTAGAGACCCAGGTATCCTACAATGAATCAACCCTAAGTCAGGGCATAGTGACCACTGCTACCCACCTCCAACATAGATTCCAGAAGTTTGGATTTTGCATCTTCATTTTCCTTTGGAAGGTCCACAAGAACGTGTCCCGTGTACAATCACTGCAGACCAAGCTCGTTAAGGCCAAAGAAGCCCTTGATGTTGAGGACCCTACTCAACCAGAAACTCAACCTTGCCTTACAATATAGCTAGAGCAGGAGGAAAAGGAGAAATCTCCAGTCTCTGCTCAATGTCTTCAACTCAACTTTTGACACATCTCTGTACACCCAATTGTGATAGTATAGTTCATACCCACCAAATAAGCAAAAACTAAAAATACTTCTAAACCAAGAGTCAGAGAAAGTGAGGAGCATAAGGGATTCGTACCATAGGCAGGAGTTCACACTGGCACAAGGCATTTGGAACACAATTCAGCAACATCTGGTAAGAGAAAGACACTCATACGCCACCGTATTCCATATTCAGCAACATCTGGTAAGCCAAAGACACTCATACACCACTGTATTCCTAGGTATACAAGAGAAATTTTCCCACATGTTCACAGAAAGATAAGTCAAAATTTTTCAAAGCAGCATTGTTTATAATACCAAAAAAAAATGAAAACAGGAGATTAAATAGATTCATTGTGAAATGGTCAATTAATAGTTACTACCAGGGACACCTGGGTGGCTCAGTGGGTTAATGCCTCTGCCTTCGGCTCAGGTCATGGTCTCAGGGTCCTGGGATCGAGCCCCGCATCAGGCTCTCTGCTTGGCGGGAGCCTGCTTCCCTTCCTCTCTCTCTGCCTGCCTCTCTGCCTACTTGTGATCTCTGTCAAATGAATAAATAAAATCTTTACAAAAAAAAAAAAAAAAGTTACTACTATACCAGCTAAAATAACTTTCTAAATTAACATGCAGTTCCTAAATTAACAAGATTAACTATCAAACACTTAACACTGAACAAAAAAAGTAAGGTGTGGAAGGTCAGGTACAGTAAGCTGCCATTTATATAAAATTTACAAAAATGGGGGGGGTGCCTAGGTGGCTCAGTCAGTTATAAGCATCCAACTCATGATTTCCACTCAGGTCACGATCTCAGGGTTATGAGATCAAGCCCCCCCTCAGGCTCACTGAACATGGAACCTGCTTAAGATTCTCTCTCTCCCTCTCCCTCTGTCCCTCCCCACCCCCACCCCCATTCCCGCTCTTTCGCACCTGCGCACACACTCTCTCAAAAAAAAAAAAAAAGGTTAAAAATTGGCAAAAGCAAGACCATGTTATCATTTGTGGATTTATACATACTTAGCAGCCAAAGCACAAAAACATGCATGAAAATAAAAACACATTAAATTTAGCTGAGAGATGATCTCCAAAGAAGAAAAGAAAGAGTGTTTAGGAAGGGTAGTGGAGAGCTTAAGTTGTATCTATAGTATTTTCTTTCTTTAAAAAAAAAAAACCTGAGGCAAATCTGGCAAAATGTTTGTATCTGAAAAGGAATTTGTCATCTTTTCGGTTCTGATTTTCCAAATGCTTATGAATATTTCAATATTTTTAAAAAAGAAAACAGGGGCACCTGGGTGGCTCAGAGGGTTAAGCCTCTGCCTTCAGCTCAGGTCATGATCTTAGGGTCCTGGGATGGAGCCCCGAATCAGGCTCTCTGCTCAGTCAAGAGCCTGCTTCCCCCTCTCTCTCTGCCTGTCTGCCTACTTGTGATCACTGTCTGCCAAATGAATACATAAAATCTTTTAAAAAAGTAAAATAAAATAAAAGAAAAAAAGAAAACAAAGCATGATGGTTTAGCCATGGATTGGTCTAGATATCTAGGAGTCTGAAAAGGCAGGGAATAACAATCATCCACCCACTCATTCTGACACAGTAACAAGTCTGACAGCCATCACCACTCCTCTGCATCCCCAGGCCCCAGTACAGTGCCTAAGTCAAAAGTGATACAGAGGGGCACCCGGGTGGCTCAGTTGGTTAAGCGTCTGCCTTGGGCTCAGGTCACAATCCCAGGGTCCTGGGATGGAGCCCCACTTCAGGCTCCCTGCTCAGTGGGAAGCCTGCTTCTCCCTCTCTCTGCTACTCCCCCTGGTTGTGCATGTGCTCCCTCTCTCTCAAATAAATAAATAAATAAATAAAATCTTTTTTTAAAAAGTGATACAGATGGGGCACCTGGGTGGCTCAGTGGGTTAAGCCTCTGCCTTCGGCTCAGGTCATGGTCTCAGGGTCCTGGGATCGAGCCCCGCATCGGGCTCTCTGCTCGTCAGGGAGCCTGCATTTCCCTCTCTCTCTGCCTGCCTCTCTGCCAGCTTGTGATCTCTGTCTGTCAAATAAATAAATAAAATCTTAAAAAAAAAAAAAGTGATACAGACTAAATGTTAAAAAAAAAATGAATAAATGAACAAACAAGTGAATAACCAAATGAACTGAATGGGTTGTTACACATGCCTTTGATTAATAAAAATGAAAAATCAAATAATTATTGTTAATAATTTGAAATTCAAACTATTTATAAATATGGGTTCATGGAGAGCTCTTCTTAAAGGCAACATTAGTAGCAAACAAAACAAAACAAAAAACCAAAAAAACCTGAAAACAAGTATACAAATAATCTTTGATGATTTTTCTATCTCTAAAATTTAGTGCTTTTTCCTTATTTCAGAGGCAGGCACATCACACTCATCACATTCTACTCATCTAATGGATCAGGAGTTCATTGCCATAACAGACCCCAGGATATGGCAAATAGCCTGAAATATAAATAAGTCTTAGGGTAGGTCAGTCAATTACAGTGCTCTTCTGAGCCTCATGTGAAGGGTTCCCAGAATTTCTGTGCCTTGTTTACCAGGTGCACTAGGATTCTAAATCATTCTGTCTTCATGAATGTAAGTTGTTCCCAAACTTTCCAAAATGCTAGAATGTAACAAAAAATTGCCAGTGTAATCACCGAGATTTCAAATTCTTCCCCATTATATGGCAATATAGGTACTCAGTGAAATAAAGCCGAAATCTATTACCACCCATTTCTGTCATTGTTTTTTCCCCCCACAAAACTCCAAGTGAATTTAAAAAGAATCAAAATAAGATACATGATACATTCATCCAATCCTAGTAATTAAATCCAAAAAAAGTTTAAAATAGTGTAAGCAAAAAGACTAATTTTAGAAAGTACCACAGACCTCCACTATCTGAAATGAGGTGGATGTTTTCTACTGTTTTCTTTATGTTATTAAAATATTAATTTACTTTTAAATATAATCCTGGAGCTTCCTTCAAAATACCTTCCCCAAGAAGGGGGGGAGCACATAGTTATGGTGTCCCTTTAAAGTTTAACAAAAGAAGGATTCAAATGGAGTTACCATCACTCTGAAAAAGTCTTTTTTTCAAATGTGTAACAGGATCTTACTGCAGTCACTAGGTCTGCTCCCCGCACAAAGAAAGGCTGGAAAACATTTGCGTTATGCTTCTGGAGTTAAAAATGAAGAAGCCTTTTCCTTTCCATCAGTTCTTTGTTATTAATAAGGTGGCCACTCTAAGCCAGAAATTATAACCATCTGCTTTAGCCATTAAATGCAGATTCAAAGGCTTAATGATAAAGTGACCTCTTTATTAACAACAGAAAGTGACAAGTGGCCATTTTCTCAGAGCATGCAAGGAAATAAATCAATCCATACGTTCAGGTTGATGGCCTACCTCAGCAATATCGCTTTGTAAGCTTTCTCTTCTAGTTGGCCTTCATGTTTTTAATCACTAGGTAAACAAAATGGGAGCTCCGGAAGTACCGTTTCCAGGAGTTCAGGTTCCCTCTGCTATTGATGAGATGCCCCTCAGCACCTCACGTAATTTGAAGACACTATTTTTTATTTCCCGCATCACAAAAGAATCATTGCACGCATCATCCAACCAATGAGTAAACACATGGGACTTATTTCCTACAAAGATGATGTCTGAATCAAGGCCTAAAACAAAGAAGGTGTGTGGGAAAGCCACAGATCTGGAGGAGGAGACAATAGTAGAATCACAACAGCTGGACTTTAATATTTCAATAACACTGCCCATGTCTTCTTTCATTCATATATTAGAATTTTAATTATCAAGTTATTAAATTGCAGTGGCTTTCAGCTGAAGTGGGTTTTACTGACCCAGCCTTGTAAGGCAGACAGAAGTTCTTTGTTGCGCTGCCAGACGCATGGAGATGAAGGCATGGCAGCGCCCATGTCCTCGGCCTCAGTTCCTTCTGGCAGGAAGCCTCCACCATCAACTAGAGCACAGGAATCTCTGGGAGATGAATCTCCCTGGCACTTGTCCAAGGGGCTTTAGTTCTGGAAGGACCAGAAAGAACTGTTTACAAACTCCATCTTTCTTCAATCCAATCCATAGGCTATAACCCTAAACTGCTAAACTGCAGGAGTGGACAAGTATATCTGAGCTAGGTCATGAAGGATGAGTAGGAGTTCTTGGGGTGAAATACTTTGGGAAGGATGTGGAAAATACTCCTTTCCTGCCACAGAGGGGATTCTTCCAATCCTGTCCTCACTGCAAAGTTGAAATCCTCTAAAAACCTCAAACCCAGAGCAAGCAACCAGCAACTCTCACCTGCCAGCACCTCTTGTCTTACTCTCTTGCCCTCACTGGTCCCCTCACTCCTGGAACACGGGAGAAGGCAGTCCCATCTATCAAGGCAAAAGACCTCCATATGGCTGAGAGGGCAGAAGCAAGAACACCAGACTAAGAGTTCCAATGGAGACCCTTGGGAATCAACCTGAAGGGTCATCAGGGGACTCAGTCTGACTACACCCTTATCAAAAGAAACTTCCTTCTCTCCAACCAGAACTAAATAGGCCCCACAATGCAAGGAGAAAGGATGCTCCTCTACCAGCCAAATTGCAAAGACCCACTCTGGAGACTGAGCTAGGTCACCCATGCTGGGCCTGAGGTCAGGAATCCAGAGGTGTCCTTGTTCTGCAGTAACAAGCTGGGTCACATTAAGCCTCACTATCCTTCCCCATCAAATAAGAGAGTAGGGTAAGGTCATGCCTAAAGTCCCTCAAAGCCTTAGCATTCTATAAGTTTCAATCACTTCCTTTATACGTGCCTCAGTCTCCTCAAGTATAAAATCATACAGTTGGAGTAGACGGTTTTAAGGTCCTATCTAACACTGAGGCTCTGTGATTCAGCTGGTGAGTCTGGATCACAAGCAAGGATTATTGTATTAATCTCAGTGGCCCATTCTTTGCCAAATCATGATAGGAATGTGCTTCAGCTGAATGCCCCCATCCCAGCTACCAGTACATCTGGTCACGAAACATACAGCTACTTCTATCTACTCGCTTGCCAACAGGGAAATCTTCAAACACAGACGGGATGATTAATAGCATCTTTAATAGGGCCCCCACCTTGACATTAAATCTTGGGCTGAGGTTATCAAAAACAGCAAATACACAAAGAACTTACTCACAGTCTTGAGAGCAAGCCAGAGAGAGAGCCAGAGACTGTGCAGGTGGCTGGAAGGAAAACTGACATGAATTACAAAGAAAAGGTGCATTGAGTTAATAGAATATAACTCGGGTATTGGGGTTGGGGGTTGGAAACAGATGTGAGGGGCAGTCCACTTCAGCACCATAGGGAATGAAAGCAAAAGCCACAGCTACTCTCAATCACTCACACACACACACACACACACACACATACATACACACACACATATACATATACACACAGCATATGAAATTCACTATGTTGGCCAAAGGGTGTGGCTTGTGGTGCCCTTGGAGGGATATTATAGAGCCAAATGCTGATTAGACACAGCCCCTAAAAACCAATATTCCAGAAAAAGTCTGAAGCTAAGTAGTGTGAATGTAAGGTGGCAATTTCACATACCAGAGAGGGTGTTGGGCATAAAAATTATAAGATCAACTTCCCCTTGACCAAATTCCTCATCTATAAAATGAATATTACAAATATTCGGATATTCTGATAGAATATTCAGATAGACTATTCTGATAGAAGACAGACTTTTAAAGTGTTTAAAACACACTCAAGTATTAGGGACACAGAAAATGTTCCAAAAAATTGGAGCTTATTATCACGATGCATGCAAGTATTGAAGATCAGAGCATGGTGGTGAGTTCATCCAGAGAGACTAACAGAAATCAAGAAAGGACAAGTTAGTGACAAGCGAGGCAAAATGGCAGGTCAAGGGCTGAAACAGCAAACTACAAGGAAGTCTCCAGCACCATCACTTCTAATAAATATCTACTGATGTGAAGGGGAGAAGCAGGTTGCCAGAGGAATGGAAAAATATAATCCCACTTCATGTTAAGAGAAAAACAGAGAAAAAATACCCTAAAGCAAAGGAAGAGAGGCTAGAGACAGAAATACTAAAAGTACTTATCCCAAGGTTTAGATATCAGGTTACTTTAGGGTTTTATATTTGTCTAGCAATATTTTCCAAAGTTTTATGTATATGCATATATTTATGTATTTATAAACACACACACTCTCTCACTTCCATAGAATTTCATTTCAAAAGTAATGACAGTTATAGATTAGACATTTAATAATGTGCATTGAGAAGCTCCTGTAACAGGGACCTGAAGTCCTGGAATTCACGGGCATTCTGAGACCAGGGCTGTGTTCTAATTATTCAAAAGTTGTTATCACATATATGGAGAATCCCAGTTGGTCAATAAATACATGTGCAGAGACTTCATAATTCAAAAGCACAGCATTCAACATTTCAGGAAACAAATATAAATTCCCAAAGAGTCTCAATCTCATTAGGGAACTAGCAATGTTCACATAAAATCATAACTCATAATTCAGGGTGAACCAATGGGACAGTAAATCCAAGGAGGGTGACCTGAGCCAGACCGTGGAGACCTGGAGGACTTCAGAAGGACACACAGAGTCACTTTCTGTTGCAGAGACGATTTAATTAAAAAGAAGTTCCATTCTACCATCTCACCAGGTAACAGAGAATTCATTGTCTTCTGAGGAACTGCAAATCTTAAAAGAAGGCAGATTGCATGGCCTTCCATTTGCAATAGCTTCTTTTAGGGAAGGGAATAATTAGAATCACATAGAAGGGGCTGCTTTCTTTCATTCAACAGATAACTTTAAACAGGCTTCCTAACCACACAGACTTACTCAATGAGCAAACTCCCTATGCCGGACTCTTATGGGACCTAATTTTCACCTCAGCCCAACACGTGCTCAGATTCCCTTCACCGTTATTAAGCTACTTAACTGCCTTCCATTCCTCTTCCCTAACCTCCAAACACCCCAGTAGACTGTGAACTCCTTTTATTCTTTCATTTATTCATTCAACATTTTTTCGACACATGCTATGCACCAGCTAGGCAAAGACAAGACAGCCAGCCCATCCTCACAAAGCTCATATTCTAGAAGCAATAACTGACTTGTTAACAGATACCTCCAGCTCAATAGCTGAGACACACACACTGCATCCAAGAGCAAGGAGAGAGGATGTATGTAACCAGCCTATACCCAGGCAACAGGGATTGGGGGGCAGCAGAGGCAAAGGTACTACCTGTGGCAAAAAGCAGCACAGAATGAAGAGAAAACAATGTGGCCAGATCTTAAAAGCATGAGGCAGAGTGTAAAGACACAACCGTAACAGGCAACACTCACTGAGGGCTTCCTCTATGTGAGGCTGACCCACTCCTCACAAGAACCTGTGGAGGTAGGTTCCCCCAGTCTAATGTTACAGGTGAGGAAACTGAGGCCACAAGCATTAAGTAACTTGGGCAGTAATGGAGGCAAACGTTCTGATATGCAGTCTTGCCCGGAGACTAGAAGAGGCTCCTCTAAGAACCCCATTAGTATCCTGTGAGGATCTCCGGCTTTTCCACGGACAATGAGGAGGCCATGAATGGTTTTAAGGAGGAGGGTAGCGCAGTCAAATCTGTCTCAGGAAGCTGTTCCAGCAGAGTGTGAGGGACTGATCTGAAGAATCGGGGAGACCAGTTAAGAACTTATTTAAGAATGAGAGTGAGAATGAGTGAGAATGGAGTGGCCTGATCTGATGGTATAAGGAAGCACAAGGAATAGATACAAGACAAATTTGTTGGGAGACAATTCTCCACGGGTCTCTTGAGTTTCTGTACATATTGTAAGCAACACACTGGTTGCCCTTGGTGCCAGATCATCCTTTCAAAGATGTTTATGTGGAAAACGGCTTTGGAAGATATGGTCTTCCTCCAAAGCAAAGGGAAATCTTGCTTATTGTCCCATATAAAAGGTTTTGTTTCCCCAAGTTCAAGGTTTCTATAACACAATGCACTGCACGTGTAGCTGTAGCTGTCAACTGGCTTTCCCTGTGACACCGTCCGCAAACTGGTACAAGAAAATGCTCACACTCTAGCTACTGCTGTTGCTATCAGTAACAAATTCCTTTGTCTCTAACCCAGGATTCTCATGTCTTCTGCCAGCATCCATGAAATGGGAGCCAGGCTAACTAATTTATTTGCAAGTGAGATAAAATCTCAAATGCTTCACGGTTCTTAGAACTTATTTTAGCTGGGAAAATCAGCAGGATTGATGAGGGCTGATTGATCAGTGTTCATTGATGAGTGGCTAAATGTAGAAAGTAAGGGAGAAAAAAAATCAAAGTTTATTTCTGGTATTTTAGTTTGGATAAATGAGGACACTGGTGCCACCAACTGAGATAAAATATATAACAGATACAAAGTTGGGGCCCAGGAGGTGCTGGGGATTAGATGGTAAGTTCAGTTTGGAGGTGTCTGGAACATCCATGTGGACATACCCAGCAAAGAGGCAAGGAAATGAGCTAAAAGGAAAGGATCTGGGTTAAAGATATACTGGTTATTGGCATCAGGGGGTAGCAGAAACCATGAAAGTAAAAAAAAAAAAAAAAAAAAAAAAAAAAAAAAAAAAAAAAAAAAAAAATCCTCTCTCCAACAAATACAAAGACTGTTGGACCTTAGTGAGCCAAAGACAGAGCATTCAAAGGAATCATCATATTCATCCTTAAGCCTTCAGTGTCTAGCAGAGGACAAGACACATTACACATGCTAAATAAATGTCTCTTAAACAAATGGCCGAAACCAGACCTAGAATTACTTATAGCCTTCGTTTAAATTAGACTTGCTTCAATAATTACCTCTGTAATGCTAATCTAGATTTTTTTAAATCAGGATCTCAAATACAGAGTATCTAAAATTTGTTTCATATGAAATAGTTTCATATGCAAAAAATTAAAAATCATTCTCTCATGTGCAACGTTCTGTCCAGAAGCAGAACACAATTCTAAGACTCATAATTTCATGGTCATTAAAAAGTAGTACTTCTGGTTTTCTGTTGGAGAAAAGGTCCAAGTTCTCTTATCCAAAGGATCATTTCTTCATTCATTTGTCTAAAAAAAACAAAGAAGAGAACTGCGTACTGAAGACTTATGTTGTTCAGAGAACTGCACTAAAATTCTGAAGAAATGCAAAAGTATAAAAGTCCCTCTTTAAGGGAATTTACAAAAGCAGAGTGGTGACAAACAAGCCAGATGAGAATTTAGTTCCTAGGTCCATATTTAGCAATTTTATGACCATGAACATGTTACTTAAACTTTGTAACCTTTAGTTTCCTCACTTGTGAAAAGGGGACAATAAAAAATGTATACCTTGTAAAAGGTGATGAGAATTACATTTTATAATATATGTAGAGCACCTGGCTCTACATATATTATACGTATTCCCTCAAAAAGTAGTAGTTAGTATTAGTACCATTATCATAAGCCAGTTGGGAAAGAAGTACTCAGAGAAAAGTCACTCACTGAAGGATACTGAAAAATGTTATGAATGCCACTGAGTGGGCTGAAGCCCTAGAAATGCAGTCTGGAGCCTGGTCAAAACAGTAATACTGTAGTTAACATTATTGGGTTCCTACTGTGTTTTAACATATTTAAAACATTCCAACAAACCTACAAATGAGTAGTAGTATTCCCATTTTCCAGATGAGAAAACTGACACCCAGACAACTCAAATAACTTGGCCAAGGCCACCCTGCAGTAAATAGTGGAACAGTAAGTAAGCCCAGGCTGTCTGGTTTCAGAGTCCCATGTCAAATTGCATCCTCAGGGAGAAAAAGAATGCATTTTTTATTACTTATATTTTTTAAATGAAAAAAAAAAAAAAAAAAACAGGGGGGCACCTGGGTGGCACAATGGGTTAAGCCTCTGCCTTCGGCTCAGATCATGATCTCAGGGTCCTGGGATCGAGCCCCAAATCGGGAGCCTGCTTCCTCCTCTCTCTCTCTCTGCCTGCCTCTCTGCCTACTTGTGATCTCTGTCAAATAAATAAATAAAATCTTAAAAGAAAAAAAAAAGGAAAAAACAGGGAACTTTGGAGGCATTTACCATCAAACTAAAACTACAAACACTCTCCTACTCAGTGTTGAAAGATTATTCCTAAATATCTAAACACACAAGCAGACTTTTCTAGGTTGACAGGAGTCCTATTTCACAGATTCTGTAAATGGAGTAAGGAAGACTTAAGATCTCATACTGAACACTGTAAAGTCATGGTGTATCGTGGCCTGACTCATGACATGAAATCAAAACCGACTCAAAATCGAGAGGTATAAGGCTTTGATCTCTGAGGCACTTTTTTAAAACAAAATGACTGCAATTACCAGTCTTCAGTTCTAACAGATTTGTTGGCTGTTCACAAGCACTTCCTTAAATAGAGTTTAATATATACTCCTCATAGATACACAGGGGTTTTTTCCCTCACGTTTCCATGTGAATAATGGAATAGACTGCTACGCTACACAGACATTGTTCTAGGCCATCTTCAACTTCAACCAGGTTTTTTTGTTGTTGCTTTGTTGTTGTTCCATTTTCAAAAACAAGGCAGGTGAAATGCTGAAGTAATCCAACCACCAAGTGACAGCTAACTAGGCTATGCCTGCTCAGTGTACTATCACAAAGACACAAAAGACAATATTTATCACAACCTAGAAAAAATAATATTTTCACATTAAGTGAAAAAAGCTTAATTCAAAAGAGTATATACAAGATATATAGATATATATATATATATGCACATATATACATACATCTGCAGAATTTTATTTTTTTATTAATCACATCTATGGAATTTTAAAAAATGTATGCACAGGGCAAAAGAGGCTGGAAGAAAATAGACCAAAATGTTAAAAGTGATTATCTGTGGGGTGCCTGGATGGCTCGGTTGGTTGGGTGTCAGACTCTTGATTTTGGCTCGAGTCATGATCTCAGGGGTCATGAGCTTGAGCCCCACAATGGGCTCCATGCTGGGCGTGGAGCCTGCTTAGGATTCTCTCTCTCTCCCTCTGCCCCCTCCCTATTTTGCACAGTCTCTCTCTCTCTCTCTCTCAAAAAAAAAAATTAACTATATATGTTTATAATATGAGCCTAATGGAGACTGAAGTTTTTTATTTTCTCAATGTTCCTCTATTTTATCTGATAGACATATGTTATTTGTAATTTTTAATTAAAGTAAACTTACTTAAAAACAATTTAAGAAGAGGTGATGGGGAGATGGAAGACATCAAAAGAACATTTCATCGAGATCACTTAATTTTCTGTCTCTACTTGAGGCTTTCAGAGCTCTCTGCTGAAAGTAGTAATCTCTTTCAAGATCTGCACTGCTTATGTTTCTTGAACGTCTGGAATATTTGTTTTACAGTTAGAATAATGGACAGATGGATGATAGATCCACAGATTGATCAATAAATACATAGATGGATAGAGGATACAGAGACAGCTATTCTTTCCTCAGAAACATTCCAGAATAGCTCATCTTAGAACTCTACTCAAGATCTGACTTTCCTGTCCACCTCAGCTGCCTCTCTCTTCTCTAATTGACTGTTTGTTTGTTTGTTTGTTTAAGTAAGGGAAACTTATTCGTAGGCGTGTTCTAAACATAGAGATCTGACCTCTGAAACTCTGAACGGATGTCACAAGTAGCCCATCAATGTGTCAACTAGTCACCACACAGACACAACAGGAAGTGTAACAGCACACACACAATCAGATACAAGTGTTCTCTGGCAGACACAAACAAGGAATTATCAAATACAAATATCAATGTGACAAAACTGACGCTGCTTTTCAGAAAAGGTTGCCCAAACTTAACTTAGTTGAAGAAAAAAACATACTGTGCTGGCCGGGAATGACTGAGTGGAGTCTGGTAAAAGGAGCAGGATAGCTGTACAAACGATACAATGAACTTCAGTGGCTGTTTACATCTGGGAACGTACATACATCATGTACACATCACCCCATATGCAACCAGTAATCCCCCAACCAGCTTCAAAACACCAGTCATAAGACAACTCAAAAAAGAATAATAGTATGCACATTAAAAAAAAAACAAGAAGAAGAAGAAGAATACAATTATTAGAAGACCTTTGGGAAACTCATGCAGCTCTACTGTAGAGGTCAAATTCATATGTAGTTCTAAAGGAAAACAAATCTGACATACTGAACATTCGTCATCTGGCTCTCCCTGACAGGGCAAGCAGGGTTTCAAGGCAGAATGGAAACTGGAGTTCAGTTGGAAGCACAGATGCTTGACTACCTTTAAGGGGAGCAGAAACATTCTATTAGTTGCCTGCTGCTCTGACCGAGTGAAGTCTAGTCTCCCCGCCATTCACCCAGGACAGAGAGCCAGCACCTTGACGCCAGTGAGCAGAAAATGCAAACATGCTCCCACACTTCATCGCTAGAACAGGTTACCTTCTATATGGCTGTCAGCATTTAGCATTATCAGCTCACCAGACCCACATGTTTTTTATAAAATAAACATGGATTAATTGGGAGACAAGGAGGAGGAGAAGGAGGGCAGCGGTCTTAAAAGAGGAAAAGTCAACTGCGTTAGTGGTCACAAGGAACCAGAGGGTGTTTTGGTTTGGTGGTGAAGCAGCTACCTTCAAAACTATGAGCTCTTTAATCAAGGTTATCAATGATTTTTAAGGAATTATCTTTAGGCTTGATCTGCGCCAAGGGTAGAAATTCTGCCATAAGACATCACAGAGCCCAGGAAAATCTACAGTTCCTGCTCCTTTTTCTTTTTATGACCTCTGGACTTAAGTATCATCTCTTGCATTATCTGCAGAGACCTTTTTATATCATTTGCTCAAAATTACCGCTCTGATTATAAAATCTAAAGAAACTGTGTGGAGAGAACCATTTTGATCATAACTTTTTTCCTACTTATATCTTGACTCGCTTAGCATTCCAACATCTATAGACTCTATTTATTGTTCATAAATTTAGCTTTCCCGCTCGTTCCCATAAGCAGGTCCTAAAAACAATTTGTGACATGTGTCTCTTCAGCGAATTGTCTCAAAAGCTTGCAATCAGCTTTAGACACTACAGTGAGCATGAATCATGGATGGGCTGTGATACAGAGGCTGAGGGCTTGGCCTCTGGAACCAGACAAACCTGAATACAAACCCTGACTTTGTATGTTATGTTGTGTGACCTTGAGCAAGTTCCTTAAAACCATAATGGTCCAAGAGAGCTATTGGAGGGATGGAATGGGACAGTTTACAGAAAGCGAGGAGCAGATCTGATGACAGCAGGATTGAGAAAGGAGAGAAGGCATTTTCAAATGTAGTCACCATACAGGTCAAAGTTGCTGAGGGTCCAGTCTCAGCATTACTTGTCCCTAAAATGTGTGATGTGTTCACGATTCCTGGGCTCTGTTTCTTCAGCTGTAAAATGAGAGTGCTGCCTCTGTGAAATGCCAAGTTTCAACATTTGCATATTTGGAAAAATGCAACCTACACTGCTATATGGAGCCTATATTACTCAGCAAAGTAAGTGCCTTTTAACAACCAGAACATATTGTCTTTCCATCTGCTTTCCCGACCCTTAGGTTTATTTTATTACACTGTGAGCTTCTCAAAGGGAAGAGCTGCCTTATGTGCTTTTTTTCTATCCATAGGACTTATAAAAATATCTGGCACTCAACAGATGACCAATAAGTGTGGAATGAATTAGTGACTGAACCATCTTAGTACCCTCCCCAGGGCACAGGGCTTTTGCAGACAGTAGGTATCAAAATATGTTTGTTGAGTGAATGGATTTGAGCAAAACTGGGAATGCCTTCAAAGGCCCAGTCTTCTTCTTACTTACTCATCTCTGAAGCCTCTGGGCCTAGGACAGGGCCTGGCACAAAGAAGAAAGTAGGATCCACTAATCTTTTTGTTCTGGAGACACGTCAACTGGGATTGAAACAACTGGCTTAATCAGAACAAAAAAGGAATTGGTAAAAGTTTGTGAGGATTCCAGTTCTGGAAGGCCTTCTGGGTGCCTGACGCTGTAGCAGACACTGTACATGATATTTTCTCAACAGCCCTGGTAGTGAGAGACGAATGACATCATTTTTTAAATGAGTAAGCAAAGGCTCAGAGTGATTAAGTCACGTGCCCAAAATTACAAAGCCGAAAAATAACAGAGCTGGGATTAAACCCAAGCTTCTGGAACTCACGTTCTTTCCATTATGCAAGGCTAAGGGAGAGAGGAAAACACCAAAAGAGATGGGACAACCTTATTTCTTTGAAGTTACATGGCTTTAGAGGAGAAAGAAGTTGGGAAATGGTCGATCGGGCTTAAGGAGAGAGGCTGACCAGTTGGGGCCAGTTGCCCCAGCTGATGACTGAACCATGTGCCTGCCACTGCAACCATGCCCCCCTGGGCTGGAAATGTCGGCTAGGGTCATTTGCCAAGCAGAATTGTCCACCCAGGCTAGTGGCTGAGGAAAATGGCCCTGCCAGCCCCATTCCTTCTGGTCATTATCTATGAGTCCAGGCCAGCCAATCAGAATGCCTCAGACTCAGATCTCAGAGCCAGCAGTTGCTTTCCCCCATGTCCGTCCTGCCAATGCACCTAGCTCAAGAACTCCCATGTGGAAAGGCCATCCACATACTCCACTGAGCTTGAAAGGGAGAACAGATCCCAAAGGAAGAGATTTATTGGCTTTGGAAAAATCAGTTTAAAAGCAAGCCTAATCTCCTGTGCTCTTCATAGAAACAAACAAACAAAAGGGTAACATGCATGTTTAAATCATCAGGGCAACATGGTTATCATTAAAATATGCCATTTTAGGTTTAATAGTTTTGTTAAGATTTAGCATGAGAGGGCACCTAGGTGGCTCAGTTGGTTAAGAGTCTGCCTTTGGCTCAGATCATGATCCCAGGGTGCCGGGATCAAGCTAGCAGGGAGCCTGCTTCTCCCTATCCCTCTGCCCCTCCCCCCACTTGTGCTCTCACACACTCTCTCTCTTTCAAAATAAATAAATAAAACCTTTAAAAAAAAAGAAAGAAAGATTTAGCATGGGAACAGTGTTTCCCAATCCATGATTAGAGAGAAAACTCTTTGAATAAAATCAAATATGTTTGAAACATCTGTTCTTAATAGCAAGATCAGATAGAGGTCTAGAATCTTCTACATTAGTATATAAACAGGCTGCCCAGAATAATTAATTTTTATTCTAAAATTATAATTCTAAAAAATAATTCTTCTAGAGATCCCGCACCTAGCCTTCTAGTGGGCCGGCTCAGTTTCCCACTGCAAATACCTGCAGCAGACTGTGAACACTCAACTCAAATTCCCCGTGCATCCTAGTGCTTCTCTCCATCTTAGCTCAACTGGGAGAGTTCAAGACTAGGGTCTTATCATCCTATTACGAGAGCCTAACAGCCTGGCCCAAGCAGAGAGGACAAAACCCATACAGAATGTTAAAGAGAAATTAAAGCCAGATCAGCAACTAGTTGAGCTTTCTCCCTGAGTTGGGGGGAAAAAAAAAAAAAAAAAAAGGCAGGGGAAGGGGAAGAAATCTGGATGGAAAGCAGTGATGTGATTTCACTATTCCTAAGCATGCCCCAAGCCATAAATATTTGTAAAGCACGGTCTTTAGATTTCCAGTGCTCAAGGGCATAACTAAAGAAAAGTCAGTTTGTAAATATGTCCACATGTGAGCTATTCTTTTAGACCATCAAAAAGAGGAAACAAGAGCCCAAGTATTATAGGAAAACTTCAGGGGTTTTTTTTGTGTGTGTGTAAAAATTCTTCTGGGAAACTTGCAGTTATCTGTCTTTGCACATTATCTTTTTTAAAAAAGGAACTTTAAAGGTAGAACCTCCAAGCCCAAGCCTGACTTCTCCCTGTCCTTGCCCATCCCAATGTGGTGACACCATTCCTATGCCGAGCAGCCCCCGAGACCCTGAAAGCTTCTGCTTTGTGTGAAACCCCACAAAGCAAAGCAATCCTTCTTCCCCAAGGCAGCCCTCTCAATTGCTTAAAGATCACTTATGGCTTCTCTCTTCCTGGATTGCTCTCTTCTAGACACATCTGGTTTGTCACAAACAACACCCCAACAGTGGTCCAACTAGCATACACTAGGAAAAGATAAACACCGAAAACCCTCCCACTCAGCTGCTCCATTTCACTTACGTTCACAATCAAGTAATTAGATGCTAGCCATCCCTGCCGCAATCCAACATCCCACTCAAATGGATTAATAAGAAAGCAGCTACCTTTTCCTAAGTGCCACCTGTGTGCCGGGAACTGTGCTGGGTTCTTTAAATATAGTCAGCTTTGCTGTCACAGGAAAGGCAAGTTCCAAAATATCACCCTGCTATGTAAGATCACGCAATAAAAACGACAAGACTAATGGGAAAATGGGATTGAGGCACGCCACTCAAAAACTTCATTACTGACACAAAATAAAAGATAAGAAGCTAATAAAAATGGTAGCCCAGGTTTGTTTGTTTACATAGGCTGAATGACAACGATCTATATAAGTAATGAACGTGGCTCTTTACCCTGAAAAAGACCTAAGTCTGAGTGTAGAAGTCGGTGTTGGAAGGGTTGCGGCTCATGGGTTATGAAGAAGTGGTGGAAGGAGAGTGATCAGAAATTAGACTGAAAATAGTAACACCAGTAGTGGCTGGGCGTGGCTCATAACACACGGTAGCAGCTGGATGTTCGAAATGTGTGTTCCGCATACTCCTACACAGAGCCCTGCCGCTTGGGGCAATTTTCTGAGTACACCGAACTCTTCTTATGGATAACATTGATCACCTCTGTGTTATCTTCAAATTGTTCCCTAACACATCAACCAGGTTGGAACAAATTCATATTTTTAAACAAGTGCTATAGCAGAACCAACTATAATTTGTCTCCCTGAATCCTAAAAGCCCTGAAAGATAGATAGCCTTACCCCCTTTTGCAGAAAAGCAAACTGAGGACCGTAGAGGTTAAGTAGGTCCCAACACCACAACACTCATCATAAGTTGCAGAGCAAGGACAGGACCAAGGTCTGCTAGGTGAGATCTGGAAGGCCACTGCCTGACACCCCATGGTTGCCACTTTATTTCCATTTGGTAACAAGCACTGGGTAGGAGGTGCTGTCACTCCTTCTGGGTCTAAAAGCAGACTAGAACTTTCTCTGCCTCCTCCACTCCTGCTGTATTTGTCTGCCCCACAGTCATCTTGAGTTCGGTGGAAATATCTATGTCCTTAGCAATACTGGGTCCCTAAACTCAAGCTAGGGACTGTACACCCAAAGATAATGAAGCTTCTTAAGCATTTGGGGGTAGAAGCGGACCCTAAACTTACTGCTGTGACACTCACTGGTCAGATTCAATATTATTTCAGCAGACTTTATAGAGCCTAAAGATTCCCTTTCTGGAAGCCCCTTTAACTGTTTTCAAAATATCCCTTCTGGGAGCTTCTGTTCGAGTTCCTTATCTCAGGAGATAACTGTCTTAGCACTAAAAGACTGCTGAAAATGAAAGTGACCAGGTCACTCCTGTCTGTCAAATCCTTCCACTGCTCCACACTACCATTAGCCTCAAATCCAAGTTCCCCACCGTGGCCTGCTGGCTCTCCTTTCAGCTCCCCCATATTCCGCAGTTAACTCACTTCCAGACTCTGCCTACATTATTCTTCCCTCCTGGAACCCTCTTCTCATCACCCATCACATCACCTGACTCCGCCTGCCCCATGCCCACTCTACCTCCAGATGTCGGCTGGGATGCCCCTCCCTCCTGGAAGCCTTCGATGGCCCTTTCTCCACATCTGGATTAGGAGTCTTTCATGGGTGCTCCCATAACTCCTTGTACCTTTCCTATCACTGTTCCCAGTCCACGTCTCTAGAACTACTCATATGTTTGTCCAATTCCTGCCTCCCACCCAAGATTATGCTCTGTGAAGGCGGGAACAGTGTCTGCTTTCTTAAATGAAAACATGAATGAAGGCATTTGCAGAACACAGCATGAAAGAGCTACGCACAGGGCAACACGTGACCCACGCATGGCACTTCCTGAAACAAATGGGGAATCAAGCAAAGGAGCCAAGAGAGTGAACACACTAGTCACAGCCACAGAACTAGTAAATGGTAGAATATTCACTCATGCATTCATCCAGTAAACCAAGTTGTAGCAATGATGACCTTTAGGCAGTGGGTGCACAGCAATGACCAAATCAGACAGAAACCCCGCCCTCACGGAGCTCAGATTCCGGTGGCAGAACAAACGATAAACCAAATAAACAAATAGGATACATAGCATATCCGCCTATCCATTTATCCAGTGGTAAAGAGACAATGAAAAAATGAAGCAAGGAAAGGCTATAGATAGGGCCTCACTAAGATGGTATCTTTGAACAAAGACCTAGAAGAGGTAAGGAAGTGGTCCAAGAAGAGGGAATAAAAAATGCCAAGGTACAGAAGTGGGAGCAGGCCTGACAAACTCAAAGAGAAGCAGAGGATGGTGGAGCTGGGAGGCGTCATTGCCTCTCAACATTAGAAGGTGAGAATATTGGAGGGTGAGAATACCAACAGCTATTAGTTCCTGAGTATCTACAATGCACCAGAAAGACATATCCCCTGTGCTCACACGCTTTACATCTGGTCACACAGGTTTAAATACTCCCGAATTGAATCACATGCTCTGACATACAACATCATCAATATACAAGTCACTTCATTCCTCAGCCGAGCCAGAGGATGTCAGTCCCTAGAAAACTGCTTCGTCAGACCTCATACTGGATGGAGAAACAGGTGGTAAAAGTTGCCCCCATCAGTAATTTTAGTGTTGGCTTCCTAGAGATGAACAAGAAATCTTCTGTATGTAAACTGTGCCAGCAGCCACATTACGGGGTTTGTGAACTCTGGCCTTCTGATCAAACATATGAAATTAACACAGAAATGTTTTAAAACATATTATTGCGAGGGAAATTACATAATAGAGACAAAAGCTTCCCTATTACTTAAGGTAATGAAAACAAAAATAAGGATTTATAAGCTTCCCAGCTCTGACCTAAATTTGCTGTGCATTATTTTTCTACATCTCTTTCTACTTTGGAAAAACCACTACTAATTGCATTCACATTACACAGTATCAACCAAACCTGCATTTGGGTTTCTTCCAAGGCCACCAACAGGCTCAAGTTACAGCGAGTTTATTAAATGGGTTTTTTTTTCTCTTTTAAGCAAAAACTTAGAATGCAGTTACCTTTTGGAGGGACTAAACAGATAAATGTTTGATAAGTAACATTTTAAGAAAATGCCAAGCATATGAATAAGGGTAAAAAGCACTTTTTTTAAGCTCACAAAATAATAAAGGATTTTTAAAAGCATACAGTTTATTGGTGGCTGGGAGCCTGGAGCTAATGAAAAAAACATTTACAAGTTACGTTTCCATAGCTTTTCTTTTGTGTTTTCTGGGTATAGATGCTGCTGGCTGTACTCTAGGAAAACCTGGAACTCTGCTGGAAACAGAGAACACAAGGAATCGGAGACCAATTCTATCTCCCTCAGTTTAAACTCTCCCTTGGAAAGCAAACATGATGACCTATTATTTTCACGGCAACATTTCTAAACTCTTGACTCTAAAAGTATTCCCAACCTCAATTATTCCTATAATGAGCTCTCGTTCTTACTCAGGAGCACAAAACCTAGATAGCCTCCCAGTGATTAAATCATCCAGTGGTGCTCCTCCCATGGCCAGGGGCCAAAGCCAAGAACTTCCAGTTTACAAAGCAGATCCCACCCAGCTTCTGGTCATCATTTCATCATTGCAGTCTCTCCTCAGTCACCAACGTCTGATCGTCTCCTTCACAATGATCATCTGGGAACACTGAATACAATTCCTATTGACTTCCTACCACACAGGAGAGCAAGAGGGCACTCAAGGGACATGTGGGGTAAATAACGAGTCACTACACTTATAATTCTGGGGAAATCAGTCTTTTTACTCCTGCTACCACCATGTTTTCTCTTCCAATCATCTATCCTCTAGGATCCAGTATCTCCTTGTATCCGCTTCTTTTCTAGATTTTACAAATAAAGAAACTGAGGTCCACCCAGCTAGAGGCAGAGCTGAGGCCACTCGAGGTTCCTTGCGTACTGGATTAGGATTCATTCCACTAAATCATTCTTGTTCAAGACCAATGGCTCAAGCGTAACCTACAGAATACAGACGTTGGCTAAAAAGGGAATATATACTAGACATTTCTCCCAAGTCACACAGGATAAAGAAATGAAACATTCAAACAATGAAGTATGGTACTATTAAAAATTCAGTTTTCAATGAACATTTTTAAAAATTTTATTGAGGAATAATGTACAGACCATAAAATTTACTCATTGTAAGAGTACAGTCCAAAGTTAATGTGTCTCATTATACACTCATCACCATATTCCAGTTTTAGAGCATTTCCATTGCCCCAAAAATGTCCTGTTGTTCCTGTTAGTAGCTAAGTCCCACTCCTACCCCAGCCCTAGACAAACACTAAACTTGCTTTCTGTCTCATTTTTTGCCTTTCCTAGAAATGTCATATAACTATAATCATACAGTATCTGTTCTTTTGAGTCTGGCTTCTTTCTTTCAACATAATGTTGGGAGGTTTATCCAAGTTGTAACTTGTATTTTTCTCCTTTCATGGCTGAATGGTATTCTATTATATGAATATGCCATACTCTGTTCACATATTTACCAGATTATCACATATTACCTGATGAACATTTGAGTGCTTTCTACTTCTGGGCTATTACAAATAATGCTGCTTTGAACACCTGCGCACATATCTTTGTGTAGACACATGTTTTCATTTCCCTTGGATAAGCAAGTTTGGGGTTTTTTTTTAATTATAGCCTTTCTATGTGTAGCAGTAGCTTACTGTGGTTTTAGTTTACATTAGAATATTTAGCAGCACTGAAAAATATTACCATATAGTGTTAAGAGAGGCAAAGCAGGATTCAAATTATTTATATAGAATGACCTCCCACATATCCCACATATGTGAGCCCTATACATATGTGAAGACTAAAAAGAAAAACATCCAAAATACATCTCCTATTCTTGACAAAGGGTAAGAGAGCATGTTTTTCCTTACACTTAACTATGAAATTTCTGTGTGAGTCAATATATAATAAAGTACATTTCAGAAATCAAAAATATTGCAAAAACACTAAGCTATGTGTTGCAAGTCATTAACAGTCAGGATATAGGATATCCCCAAGCCTCTGCTAAACTCCAATCTATCACCCCTTTATGAATTATCTATTCTGGAAGTTGGTTACAGTGAATTTGCAAAACCAGGCTCACTTCTCTCTGCCTTAAAGCATGCTTCTAAGACTACTCCAGACGTCGGCACACTACAAATCCCAAGCCAAAATCCAGCTCACTGCCTGTTTTTGTATCAACTACGAGCTAAGAGAGGTTTTTACATTTTTAAAGGATGGAAAAAAAAATCAAAAGAAAAATACTATTTCCTGGCATGTGAAAGTTATCCGAGATGTAAATTTCAACATCTATAAATAAACTTTTATTGAAACATAGCCAGGCTCATTTGTCTATGGCGGCTTTTGCACTATTACAACAAAGTGAGTAGTTGCTACAGAGACGGCATGGCCTGCAAAACCTAAAATATTTACTAGCTGGCCCTTTACAGAAAAAGTTTGTTGACATCTACAGGGTACTCAGAAAAGATAAGCTCATCTTTGTCCTTCATTATCCTAAAAAAAATTCATTAGGGAAAGAAACATCTGGATTAGCCACTCCTTGTATTAAATCATATTAATATGACTTTTCTAAAAATATAAGATTGGTAGCTGATAACAGCAATATCGAAAACTTTCAAAGCAGTATTTTAGATTATAAGCCTGTATTTCATAAATAAATAAATAAATAAGTAAGTAAAAATAAGCCTGTATTTCTCTGCCTGGCATCTAGTGGGTCCTCAATACTTATTAAATAAATCAACAAATAAACAGTTGGATAAATGGATAACAGATGGGTGGATGGGTGGATGGATGGATGGAAGGATCGATAGATGGTAAAGAATCAACAGTTACTGAGGGTTAACTGTGGGGTAAGTGCCATAGCAAGTCCCATTGTAGATTGGAAGGGACCAAGAAAAGATCTGTCTTCATGAATCTCTGAGTAAGACAATGGATATGAACTAGCAAAAGGAGAAATACAAATGATCAAAAACATCTGAAATGCTATTTAGTATCACTAGTAAATCAAAAGTATATAAACCATAATATTCAATTTTTGGCTCAGAACATAGTCAATTATTTAAAAAATGATAATACATAGTGTCATTACAGGCAAAGGAAAAAGCCTCCTTCCGTCAACAGACTACAGAGAGGGGTATGCATTTTCCCAGTCTCTAAGGTAGGCAACGTGATTATATACATCAAAAGCCTTTGACTTTAACCTGTAATTCCACTTCTAAGAATAATTGCCAAGAAAATAATCATGGATATGTGGGAAAGTTTACAGACAATCACAGCATTGGTTATTCTAAAGAGAGAGGGAGGGAGGAAAAAACCTAATGTCCAATAATAGGGATTAAGAAAATTGTGATATAGGGGCACCTAGGTGGCTCAGTCGGTTAAGTGTCCGACCCTTGATTTCAGCTCAGGTCATGAGAATGAACCTGAGCGGGGCTCCTCCATGCTCAATGGGGAGTTTGCTTGAGAGTCTCTCTCTCCCCCTCTCATTCCACCCCTCCTTCTGCTCCCACGAGCACATGCCATCTCTCTAAAAATAAATATTTTTTTAAAAAATTAAATTATGATATAATCACAGATAATCCTAAACTGTGCAATGTTTTAAAAAATGATTGAGTTATGTATTTGGATATGAGAAGTTTTGCACAATAACACTGATAAGTGGAGGGAAAAAGCAAAATCATAAAATCAACTTGGCCGGGGTGCCTGGGTGGCTCAGTGGGTTAAAGCATCTGCCTTTGGCTCAGGTCATGACCCCAGGGTCCTGGGATGGAGCCCTGCATTGGACTCTGCTCAGCAGGGAGCCTGCTTCCTCCTCTCTCTCTGCCTGCCTCTCTGCCTACTTGTGATCTCTGTCTGTCAAATAAATAAATAAAATCTTAAAAAAAAAATCAACTTTGCCTAAAGAAGAGCCTATTTTTTTTAAATGTATATTTACTGGGGCACCTGGGTGACTCAGTTGGTTAAGTGAGTACCTTCAGCTCAGGTGAGGATCCCAGGAAGATCCCAGAATATCCCAGGAAGATCAGGAAGATCCCAGAAAATCCCTGGGATCCAGCCCCATGTTGAGCTCACTGCTCAGCCAGGGGTGAGGGTAATTGCTTCTCTCTCTCCTCCCCACTCATGCTCTCTCTCGCTCTCTCTCTCTCTCAAATAAATAAAAAGATCTTTTTTAAAAAATGTATGTTTACTATTTACATAGAAAAAGGTTCTGAAAGATAGAAGCTTAAATGAATATAATTACTTAACTATTTTTCTCCTTACCTGTTTTCTCATGTTCTAAACAAACATATCACTGATTTTATTTTTAAATATAATTAAAATAACATAGTAAAAGAGATTAAGGATCTAATAAAACCAAGGACTCCAAGACACTCCTAAGTAGAATAAAGGAATAAAATTACTCATTAATTAATGTTAATTAATTAATCAAATGCAAACATACTAGGTTGTAAGCCCTAGTAATTAACAATTTTAATGCAAACTAGGTTGCAAGCTCTTATAGGCAGAGACCTATACTCATGCATTCAGCAAGTGTCTATCTAGCATCCACTCTGTGCCAGACACTGTTCCAAACACTACTGTGTATTAGTGAACAAACAGACAAATCCCGGCTCTCAAAGAGCTTCCATTCCAGTGTTTCCCATACCCCTGCCTCTGTCCCATCAACAAGCACGGTGCTGAATGCACCTGAAAGTCCTCATTTAGAAATCAGTGTCAGTTAATTTCTTACCAGAAGGAGTCATCAGAGCAAGCTTTCCACTACATTGATTAAATGCCTTTATAGTCACACAAAAAAAATGTGTGATCTAAATACAGCCTTTCACAAAACCATCCAGTGTGTAAAGTGGGGTAAATCTCGAATGTCAGAATGAGAACACAGGTTCCTGGAGCAGCTCTGACTCAGTCCCCAGCCACTGGGGGGGGGGGGGGGGGGGGGGGGGGCTGTCAGATAATATTTCATGAATAGCGAGGCTTAGGTTACTTGAAGCAGCTGGGGCTTTTCTTAAGCTACGTTTTCCTTTGGCCAGAATATCCTCTCCGCTGAAGCTGCCTGTTAAGGATCACTCCACAGAGAAATGGGTCTCTCTGTTTTCCTCATAAATGCAGATGCTGCTGCTTTCTTGGGCTAAGGAAACCCATGGTCCTGGTATTCAGCTTATTTAATAACAGGCTCCTTGCTGGGGTAAGCCACTAAGAGACTTACACTCAATTTCAGAAGACAGATATTTCTCCTTTTGGGCCAGACTCATTCGGAACGTCTTGACTCAAAAACAAGTACACATGGGTGCTTTCAGTTTCCCAGAAGTCCTGAATCACTAACACATCAACTCGTTATTATTTTTTTTTCCAAATGTAGCAATGAGAAGTTTTGGCAGTTTCCAATGGATACCAAATATATCAACCATGAAACAATGTTAAAGGTCTTTGAAAGGAAAGCCACAAACATCCTATGATTGTCAGGCAGAGGTCATCAGAAACTGAATAGGCAAAACTGTGTGCTCAACACCTGCTTAACACCAGCAATTCTCCCGGGGCGGGGCGGGGGGGGACCAGGGCACAAGGTACTTGCTTTTCGGAAGCTCATCAATAAGGATAATGACATTCTGGTTCAATGTGGGCTTTATGCAACACACCTTCCTCTGATCAGGGCACAAAGGAGTCCTTAATACACAGTAGTTCCAGTGCTTCTCTCCTTGTCATAATTTTGGGCATAAAAAGGCCTATTTGGATGAAAAGTGAACACAAAGAAGTCCTCTTTCCCCCTCCCTCTGCAACCGGCGGCTCCTTACAGTGCACCAGCAAACCCAGCCTGCTCTAGCAGAGAAGCCTGTAATGGGGAGAGTATATTTCACTGCAATTCAGAGGAACTGCTTGGTGTCACAGATGTGAGTTCAAGTCCCAGCTACTTCCTAGCTACATCACCTCACACAGTTATTAAATCTCCTCTCTCTGTGTCCTCATCTGCACAACAGCAATAAAAACAAAGCCTAGCAAGGGGCACCTGCCTTTGGCTCAGGTCATGATCCCAGGGTCCTAGGATTGAGTCCTACATCAGGCTCCCTGCTTCATGGGAAGCCTGCTTCTCCCTATTCCTCTACTGCTCCCCCTGCTTGTGATCTTTCACTCTTTCTCCCTCAAATAAATAAAATCTTTTTTTAAAAATGCCTATTGAGATATAAATGATGACATAAAATACATTGAAAAAAGATCTATCTTATAACAAAGGGTTGTTAGAAAAACTATATGAGAAAATTCTTATTAAGTCCTAATAGTCTCACTACAGAACCTCTCCAAGCAGGTGACACATTCAGAACCTCATCTGACCTTTAGATTTTACTGTCAACCCCTCCCATACTCCTCAAAGCCATACAAGATCTAATTCCAGCTAAACCACAAATTCACATCAGACCTTAATCTGCACCCAGCAAAAATGACTATAAGGTAGGAAAGAATAAAAAGAAGACAAAACTCACTCTCTCAGAGTGCTAGACTAGGATTTCACTTTTTCTGGGGATGATTTTCCTCCCCTTGGCCTCCCAACTAAAAACTACAAGCAAAAACAAAACAAAAACCAAAAACAAAAGAAAAAGCCAAGTCTTCAACAATGTCATTACAACTGCAATTTCCAAAGTCTATCTTACTGAACATTGGTTCTTTGTGCCAGGGGCAGTACAAGGGGGTAAATGTCATTAAATAACCAAACAGCTGTGTAGAAAATACGGCCGTTTACAGGGGCTGTGAGGGGCAGAGGAGGGCCATCAACCACGGAAGGTGCCTTGCAGAGATCACTAAAACATTAAAAGAGCATCCAGTGTGTCAGCCAGCTGACCAGCTGCCCCTCACTGACGTGGGCTTCAGCCAAAATGAGACCAGACATTTTCACATCTTCCCAGTGACATTTAATCCAACAAGTTGGAATTTCGGGCTTAATCAATAAACCACCTTTGCCTTATTAAGAACAAGACGAGTTTTGGGGTTTCAACCATGCTTCTTGATGCCTACATCATATTCCATGGTGATACTGGTAAGATCCTTTCAGAAGTGAGTCATTTCACACATCCAAATCCTCCTCAGAGTTCAAGAGCTATCTCAGCTTCCCCATTTCCCATGTACGGGGAAATCTCTGTCAATGCCTAGGAACTGCCATGTTTCACGTACGTGACGTAAGCTTAATCCTCACAAGAGTCTTGTGATGCCGGTATTATTAACCCCGTTTTATGATGAAAACTTAGGACCAGAGTCCAGATTATGCAGCCGTGGCGTGACAGCACTTGGATTTGCACCTGACCTTATGCCCCAACTCCTGCCCTCAACTATCCCAACTGACAGTTGTGTCTTCTGGTTGCTGCCTTCTGGAGCAGTTCCTCCCTATGCCATATCCTCAGTCTTTAGCAGCATCTACGTCATGGGTATATGCCCTGGCTCCTTAAGAAGGTTAAATGTTCTGATGGAAGGAACTATGTCTGTATCTTTTCTCTACCCACCTGACAATAATTACTGTTGCAGGGAGGCCTAGAGCTTAAGGAACTTATGTGACTTGCTCAAGGTTACGTCCAATCAGCAACGAAGCAGGTTCAAGCATAAACATGCCAAAAAGCTCCAATTATCCTTCAAGCATGGTCCCTTACAAAAGGCATATACACACGGATGCCTGCTTCCATATGAACCAGTGCCCGCAAATGCTATCCTCTTCCCCAGGAAGGAAAGATGCCCTATAGGTCTGAGGATGCCATAGATGAGGCCATCCTAACAAAATTAACCTTGCCCAAAGATAAGGGATTGGATTTTTTTTTTTTTTTTTAAGTGTCTGGAAGGAGAATGTAAGTCAGTCCTAAGAAATCCAAAGGCTACAAAAACTTTCTGGGACACTCTAGAGAAAACAGAACTTCTGCCCCTTCCCTGACGAAACTCTGACAAGGATCCTCGGGAGAACTAGGTCCTGTCCCAGAGAATCTTTGGAAATTATGAGAGCCTTCAATTTCTGGGACCTTGGGAATTTTGCCTCATTAGTAACCTTCTAGGACCTCCCATTTAGAACTTGATTTTCTAAATAATTTGACATTGAGGAAGAACAGAAATACAAGGAAGAGTAAGTTAAAATGCAGAGGAATCACACCCCAGTCTCCATGCATCAATTTCAAATCCCAGCAATGCAACTCACTAGCTACAGAAACTCAGGAAGTTAAACTTCTCTATGCACTGACATTGTTGAAAGGATAAATGAGATCATGGTTAATAAAGCAGTTAGCGTTGTGCCTGGCACCTAGAAGAGAATAATAATTGGTTAGAACCTCTATATTCACAATCATCCACTTTTTAATATGTTTGACATTTTTCATGATACAATGTGTGGAGGGAAAAAAAACATCTCTGTGTTCATTGTACCAACAAGCCAACACAGAAGGATCCTTGCTAATGAAAGACAGGGTTAATGCAGTGTAAAAAAGAAAAAAAAAAAATCTAGAAAGAATATTCCAAAGTTCATTTTCCAATTTCTCACCTTACCTCCAAAAACACAAACCCCCTTTTTTCCCCCTAGAACCCTACTAGGGTTTAAATATGGTATATGGAAAGAGCAAGAACCTTTCAAAGAGACAGAACTGTGTTCTTACCCAGCTCAGACACTCACTGGCTACAGATAATTTAATCTCTGTATACCTCAGTAATCTCATCCTCAACATGGGAATAATAATTTGCATTTCACGAGGGTATTGTGACGATTAGAAGGAGCATATATAAAGTGCCTCCTCCGTCCCGCAGCTTCAATAAATGCCCACTCTATCACATTTCAGTTATTATGGTGGGTTCTCTGGGGACACTCTTGTGTTTCTCCCACAGACCTTGGAGATAGGTGGCTCCCAGGAGCATTGTCGACAGAGGGAGGGTGTCAGGAAGATGAAGACGATCTCAATGAGGACATTCCACAAACCAAGCAAGCCTCATCCTCCAAACTCTCCCAGAGTCTAGAGAGAAGTAACCCAAACAAATGAAATCGAGACAAGAAAAGAGAATTCTGCCCTCCTTCTAACCTTTCTGTTGAGCAGGTCCCTGTTACTACACTTTGGTTTTGATTAGAAAGCTCGAATGTGCTTCCCTACACCCTTACAGCCCCCCCAAACCCCATCCTAAACAGAGATGGCATCTTCTGTAAGACAATCATGCTTTAATCTATATACCAGAGCTTGCTAATGATACTGTACTGGGTTTTGGTTGTTTGCCAAAGAGCGAACAGTGCCAACATTTGTAGATTTCCAACGGGAAATTAAATAACTTCCCTGCTGGAAATATGAACCAATTTACGGTGGTCAAACCTGAATCTTCCAAAACATTGGCATGGTTTATGTGTACCAAGCACTAGGGACATTTGAGGAAGAAGATGGGGAGAAATTCAAGTTAAAACTCAACAAAGTCTTCAAGAGAGACTCTGAAAATGGTCCTTTTTCCCTTCTGCCCTGGCCATACCCAGAATTCTAGTGTATACAGACCACGGGGCGTTTACATGATGCTGCCCTGGGAAATATTAACGGCTAAAAGCTCAGGCAGGGCAGCCTTACAGCCACAAATTCAAAAGCACAAGCGGGCAGGAAATGCAAAACTCCAGTTTCCTCCCAGAAGACACGTTCCACACTCTACCCACTACATTATGAAACACACATTTAGAAGCCATCCTCTTACATTAAAGCTTTCCTCTTACACACAGAGAAGGGTTATGCTTTGAAAATGTTCTCTTGAGGGCTTTCTCATTATTAAGCTCCATGAGGTCATGAACCACGTCCATCTTTTTCTAATCCTCACAACAAACCCATAAGGTAGGTAAGTGTGTCCTCATCTTGCAAATGAGGGCATGGATCCTCAGGGAGGCTGACAGGTCTGAGGAACAGAGGCAGCACCCCAGTCCCCCAGTCCCCCAGTCCTGTGAGGCGTGCATCATTAGCCCCACACCACAGGCAAAGACAGTGAGGGGAAAGAAATCCATGTTGGTGAAAATCCATTAAATCACTCTCCCTGGATGAAATGGCCTAAGTCCAACTGAAGCCTCATTTTCTTTTTTTCTTTTTTTTTTTTTAAGATTTTATTCATTTGCCAAGAGAGAGAAAACACAAGCAGGGGGAGTGGCAGGCAGCAGGAAAAACAGGTTCCCCATTGAGCAAGAAGCCTGATGTGGGACTCGAACCCAGGACCCTGGGATCGGGACCTGAGCTAAAGGCAAACGTTTAACCAATTGAGCCACCAAGGCATCCCAAAGGCTCATTTTCTTTCATGGGGTTGGTCACACATGTTTCTGACGATGGAACCAGTTTAAATGGTTACATGAGATGAAATATGTAGGGATCCTCTAGGGACAGTCATTGGACACAAATGCAAATGTTCAGTTGTTAAAATACTTAATAAAGCTCTGCTTGTGGCCAAGAGGTAAGAGTGAGTGCCACTCGGGGTTCTACACAATCCTAGATCAGTAATCACTCTGCTTCGGTCCCAGTCGCAGAGGACATGGCATCCCAGCCAAGCCAGATGACCACAACCACTGGAGGGGTCCAGTAGAGGGAGTGAACGGGGGGCGGGGGGGGGAGGCTCTTAATCAGAAGGACACAACAGAATCACCCAGGAAGCTTCTTCCAAATGGGCACAATCCCCCTCCCTCCAGTCTTCCTGTGTCTGTAAGTCCAGAGCAGGACCTGAGCGTGTGAAATTCACAGAGGCTTTCCAGATGATTCTGCAGTTGCCCCTGACTGAGACCCACTGGGACGAAGTCTCCCAAACTCACCTGCACGGTGAGACAAGCTCCCACAGATCCACCATCACTGCAGGGGAAAGTAACTGAAATCACCTTTCTGGTTGAGAACGTAAATTCATAAAAGAAACTATGCTTTGAAAGTTAAAAGCGTTTCACCACTGAACAGGGTATTATTATTAGTTTCATCTTCATACACAAAGTAGTATATTATTAGACCGACACATTCTCCTGGTTTCCTTTCATGAACACTCAAGAAAACAACAACAGAAACCAGCCTTATTTCCACAGCAAGTCAACAGAGGAGGATTAGGCGTTTTTCCTTCATACAAAATTACAGGCCACCACCCAAGGAAAAAAAAAAGACAACCAAACTTCAAAAACGACAGAATTACTTATCCAAAAATGTATAATATTTGAAGATTTAATGCTCTCAGATTAGCGTAATTACTGGTATTCCCCTGGCTCTGCTTTTCTTCATTTCCAACAAGCCCCCATTGCTCGAAGACTCTGAAACAGTGTCAACGACAGAAATGGGCAAGGATGGTGTTCTCCTGGAAAGTAACTACAGGGACTAGGGCTGCTGAGCGTCTGGTGGTCTTAAGCTGGCCAAAAGACCAACCACAAATTATAGTGCGTTTGCAAAAATTAAGAGGCCAGTGATAATATTCTAGTGCCCGGGTGCTTTTTTTCCAAACAGATCAAAGCCACAGGCAGAAACGAATTAAGTGAAAAGAAGAAAGCTGGTGGAGAGGGGAATCAGGCAGAGCCGATCCAAACTCCTAGCTGAGCGGAACAGAGATGCCAATGAAATACAGAAATATTAAGAGGCCGTGAAAATGCTCCAGCCTCCACCCGACCCTTTCAGCAGCCTCAAAAGATGCATTGGCATGTTAAAGGAGTTACCCCAAATAATATACAATTGCAAGAAAAATCAAGAAAAAGAATAGGTGAAAAACCTGGGGAATGGTTTTGTAAGGGGTCAGACCAGGCTGAGATTTTGGTGTGTGACTTTGCCTGCTGTTCCTGTTTGCCAAAAGTCTTGGGAGGTACCAGTGTCTGTCCAGAGCTCTGGACCAACTTCTTCCATGGAAATCAAAGCAGGTGAGCATCTCCGACCCTGGGCCGAGTCAAGCCCCCACCCCCACCACCAGCTGCCCACCTCCCAAAAGCTACAATGTTCCCAGGAACACTGAGCAAACCAAACAGCATGCAAATGAATAGCTTGTTCGCAAAGCCCAAGAAAGATAAACAAGTAACTGGCAGCAGAAGAGACTGATGAGGAAAAAATGCTCAATCGGAGCCACATATGCTATGAAAGTTTCACTTAAAAAGTTAAGTATATGCATTAAACAAGCCCACAAACTGGCAACTTAGTAGAGGGAGAAAAGCAAGCTCAATGACCTTCCGTGAATGTATTTTCCAGAATAAAAGAAACAAATATGTTTTCCTATCTAAAGCAACAAGTATGTTTCTTCTTTGCTTTCATTGGACTTTTCCCCCTTGATAGAATTGTGTGTTTAAATCATTCCCCTGATACAGAGAGAAATTGATCTGATCTGCACATTAGTTTCTTTCCTTTTTTTTAGATGTTATTTCTTGGGGTGCCTGGGTGGCTCAGTGGGTTAAAGCCTCTGCCTTCGGCCCAGGGTCCTGGGATCGAGCCCCACATCAGGCTCTGTGCTCAGCAGGGAGCCTGCTTCCCCCCCTCTCTCTGCCTGCCTCTCTGCCTACTTGTAATCTCTGTCTGTCAAATAAATAAATAATATCCTTTTTTTTAAAATATGTTATTTCTTTCTTTGAGAGTGTGTACGCATGTGTGTGCATTTGCGTATGCAATCAGGGAAGGGGGAGATGGAAAGAGGGAGGGAATCTCCAGCAGACTCCATGCTGACTGCAGAGCCTAAGACAGGGCTCAATCCCAGGATCCTGAGATCATGACCTGAGCTGAAACCAAGAGTGAGACATTTAACCAACTGAGCCACCAGGTGCCCCTGCACACTAGTGTCTCACATTTCATTCATTCAGTGCACAAAAGCTATGGGGGCCACAGACCATCCTTCACTTTAATGCCACAAACATTTACTGAGCATCTACTTAGTGCCAAGCACTATGGTAGACAGACTTAATAAGGGGTACAAAGAGGTGGCAAGGGCACAGGGACTTCCTCTGTAATAGGTAAGTACACACACACACACACACACACACACACACACACACAAGTATACTGGAAAGCAGTATTATGAAGTATTAGAAGGCATTTATTCATTTATTCATTCATTCATCCATCCATCATCTGTTCAGTCATTCAACCAACATATATTCATGTCTGCTATGTGCTGGGCACACAGCTCTGAGTGAGGTCCTTTCCAAATGGAGCAGAAGATTTCTGGAACAAGGCAATATTTAATGCACGTTACCATTATACCCAACATTGCTAAATAAATGAAAATTTTCCAACTCCCTGAAACTTACCAAGATTTGTCTTTCTAAGGGAAAAAACATGGTCTCTAATCTAGCTTTTCCCACAAAACATAACTGAGCTGAATTTTAGAGAGAGTTGTCTGAAGTGTACATTTTAAAATATTTAAATGGTTAAAAAATCGGAAAGCCAGTCTTCTTCTTTTTCATTTTACTGGTCCATATCTTGAGACCCCCAAGACAAATACCTGCTTCTTTTAGTTAAAAAGAAGGTGGAAAGCACTTAAGAGCACGTGGAGGCAGCAGGGCATGGCGGAAAGGCTCTGGAACCAGACACCCTGGACTTGGACTCCCAGCTCAATCCTTTACCAACTGTGTGACCTTGGCAGGTGACTCAGCCTCTCTGGGCTCCGTTCCTTCATTTATAAATTGGGGTCAATAATTCCTCTCTCACCATGGTCATGAAGATTAAATGAGGTAATAAAAATAAAGTCCTTAATAGAGCGCTTGACACATATAAAGCTTAATAGATGGTAGTTATATTTTTAATAGCATTTAAACACTTGAAGTTGTATTATGGGAAATAATCCTCATAAGTGCTGCTTATTTCATAAGTACTACTGTTCTTATTTTATTTAAAGGGAAATTGGGACCTCAAGTGTGTCACAAAAAGGTGGTTATCAACATATGTACTCATCCAATAAATTCAGGGTTCTTGTCCATCCATTCACTTAACCAGAGTTTTTTGAGCACTTGCCATGTCTCCAGCCCTCTTAGAGCTTCTGATCCAGAATAGAAGCCAGCAAATATATCTATAAAGGGCCAGATAATATTTTAACCTTTGCAGGCCCTCATCTGGGTTGTAGATTACTCAAATCTAGATAGCATGGTAGCACAGAAGCCCCCAGAGACAACGTGCAGATCAATGTGTGCGGGTGTGTTCCAATAAAACTTCATTTATAAAAACAAGGCACAGAACAGATTTGGCCTGGAGACCTTAGTTTGCCAGCTCCTAATCTAAGAGTATAGTTTTATTTCCCAAAACCCTTCTCTATTATTGGAAATGATTCCAACCTGGACCTGAGGAGGCAGAGCCAAGGGTAACACCGCTCTTCTCGTACCAAATACCTAAGCCATCCTGACCCTTCTAGATCATATGGCACTCCACAAGTACAGAGCCGCAACGGGCCATGAAGCCAGGGAGAACCTTAGCTTGTAAAACCATTAAAAAAAAAAAAAAAATCCTCGAGTCACCAATATCTTTACCTCACAAATGAAGAAACTGGGGCCCAGAGAAAATAAGTGCCATTTGTGTCCCTTGTCACCAGGTATTGAGCAGAAGGAGAGTTAGAATGAAGCCTCCAAAGACCAGGGTCCTTCTGCTGTACTCCACTTCACTTTCCAGAAGGAAGAAAGATAGAAGGAGGGGTTCCCCTAGAAAGTCTACCAAAAGCAGCTTGCCCACAGAAGCCTGCAGGATTTTGGCAAAAAGGCCACAAGGGTCCCCTTGACCAAATAGCATTTTGTGACAACTGATTCTGAAGAGACAGGAAATCTTGATTTAAGAAGTAACCTCAGTTGATTAAATGTCTGCCTTCAGCTCAGCTTGTGATCCCTGGGATCAAGTCCCACTTCAGGCTCCCTGCTCGGTTTTCTTCTCCCTCTTCCTCTGACCCACTCTGCTTGTGTTCTCTCCCTCTCTCAAATAAATAAATACCTTAAAAAAAAAAAAAGTAACCTAAACACCTGGACCAGTTTCTCACCCTCAATTGCCTGACAGTTTTAGGAGCTCTGATCATTTCACGTCCATCCATTTGGGGGTTCTCCAGCCACAAGCAACTCAGCTCCTGGCCATTCCTATTCTGGCCTTTTCAGGCATTGCCTACATGAAGGGATGCTCGTTTCTTTCCATGCCCAGACCTCTTTAAAAGGAAAGGTGCTCAGAGCACACGATTATCAGATGACCATGAACTTACCTTCTTGCATTCTCCCTACTCTATATTCACCAAGTTACAGCAAATTATACATTAACCTCGATCCCACAGTTTTGTGTAGTTGGTTGGTTCTGCAGCCTCTCAGCACTTCCTGTGTCCTTCTGGGTCAGTTTTGAATCACAATTCAGGTTGCTAGCACCCCAATGGAACCAAGAGGAGACCAGACAATACATGGGAATGCCTGGAGTCCACACTTGGAAGCTCTGGCTTTTTTGACAGACATAATATATTTCTCTATCACTTAGTCACTTGTCTACAGAAAGACTATTTACTTCCCAAAAGATGACAATTAGATTCCCTAGCCTAAAATATCAAGCCATTTGTAGTCCAGGATTGTTTCCCAAAATACCCTCTATGGGCCTCCCAAAACCCTTGCTCCGACTAACTGAACTCCCAGCCGCGCTTGGAATAGTAACATCTGTTTCACACCTCATGCCTTGGCACATGAGATCCCTCCACCTGGTCTGCTTTTTTCTCCTCTTTTTCCTGGCAAACACCTTCAAGACCCTTCAACATCCAGCTCAAACTCCATCTTTCCTGGGAAGCCTTCTCTGATGTCCTCCAGACAATTAATCAATCGATCCTTTTTCTCCAAAACTGCCACACTTTATACCACTTATCACATGACATTAGATGATTTAGATTTTTACATGTGTGTCCCCACCCACCTCTGAGGTCTTTAAAGGCTGGAACTGTGTCTTCTCATCTCCAGAACTCAGCCCTGGACCAGAACACATGGCTAAGTAAAGAAAGAAAGAGTGCCTTCTACTTCTATGTGATTTCCTAATGCATATAAAAGTTTCAGGGCTGGAAAACTGGGAAGGGATCAACAAAAAGGAGAAAGGAGAATGTTTGAGAATGTTCCCAAAATATCTCCTGACTCCTCTGGCCACTTTCCCAAGAAGCAACATTCTTCCCCCCAAATCAACCAAAAAGGCTTTGTGACCAAATCCAGTGACCTGCTGATAATTTCCCAACATACCTATAAAATGAACACATGCGCTAAATTCTCCAAATGGGTTTCTCTTTTCTTAATTGAATACATTTTTCCTGAATACATTTCATATGCTTCTCCCCTCTCCTACACAAACACCTGGCCTTTAAACTCCACTGAACCTGGGCAAGCTGCCTGCATCCAGCCTCTTCTCAGCATTGGAATCCAAGGGTTGGTGGTTAAGCCACAGATGAGTTTTCTTTGTTTTATGAAATTTTTCCTGGTAAGATGAGTTAACCAGAATTGAGCTCTGGGTACCTCCTTTGTCAACACCTCCAAGCACCTTCTTTGAACTTCTCATACTCTTGCTTTAAGAAAACCTAAAATCTAAAAAGTGAAATGTCCAATGTATACGTGGCTTTGGAAAAGTATAACAGATGATTAGTTTATCAAGATTTTCTTACACAGATATTTTCAGGCTTCCTATCCACCTAAAGTGAAGTATACTCAGAAGCAACTGTCTTTAGTCAGAAGGAGAAAAACTCGTTTGATGGAACGTGGCTCTCCCATGGCTCCCCTGCTTGGGGGTCATACTGGAAGGGGACTCAGGTTTTCTGAAGTGCCTGTCCTAGACAGAGAGGAGGATGGTGCCTTGATTCTAGACTTCTCTGAAACTCTCCTTCCCCAGAATGCATACAGGCACAAAAGATGCTAATTCAAACTCGTTTTACAAGCACACTGGGTGTTTGAGTGTGTTGAGAGAGATTTCAGCTCTAGACACCTCCTGCTGCTCTTTTTGGATGACTTTCTGCCTTTTTTCCTTCATTCCCAATACTTATTATAGACACTCGATATGACCTTTATCCACGTAGAATACTCAGGAGCTTGCCTCTTCATCTCTCTCTCTTAATGGCAGAAAGAGATCTTATTTCTGGATTCCCAGACCCCAGCTTGGCTGGTAGGCAGAACTTATTAAGTATCTGCTGAATGTTTCTGTCTTTCCTTGATACTATTATCTTTTCCATCTCGTCTGCAGACTCTGGGATGGCCATACCTTACTGGGGACTGGCTATGGCCCCAAAGAAGTATTTAAGACACTGAATGTAGCAGGTGGCCTCGGCATCAATATCCCTTTGTAGTCAGTTCCAGGTAGCCATGAATCAAGTTGTATGACAAGATGACTACATCTAGCCCCAGGGTCCCTACTGATAATTATCCATATTCCCTGGAAGACATCTTATCCTTCCAGAATCTGGTTCATCCGGGATAAGAACTGTACGTCTTCTTGGTAATATTCAAATTAGGTGGCTTACAGTTTTGTTTTTAATTAAAAAAAATGTAAAACCCTGTAATTTTAAACAGTGTAAGTCAAAGCTAATCTTGTCACTGATAGGTACTATAGATTGGCTCACTCATTCCTTCCCTTTCCGGCCCCCTTTTCTGCCTTCTTCAGCTAGAGGAGGCTAGAAAGTGAAATTCAAATTCACAGCCTCATCTGTAGCTAGAGAAATACATCTGACATGGTCCTGGCCAGTGAAACGTAGAAGAAAGTCACTTGAGAGACTATTTTTCCCAATATAAATGTGTGCACTGCCTGCTGCTAAAACTGTAAGACAGTAAGATATGGCAAATATTCATTAATTCATCCAAAAGACATTTACTAAGCAGGGAATTACTAGATTAATCAGAATACAAACTATTAATTACTGAATCAATCAGAATACAAACCAGGCTGCTGTAACAAGAAACCCAAAGCTACAAAAATAAGCTAAAACAAGACAGAAGCCCATTTCTCTGTCACGTATACATTCCCTTCCAGATAAAAAGTACAGATATTCAGTCTAGAGCTACAATGATAGCTCAGTGATAATGAGGACCCAGGATTCTTCCATCTCGTTGCTCTACTATTTTGAAACCGTTACCTTCATTCATAGATTTGAATTGGCCCACAGGCACTCCAGCCCAAGATGGAGAAAAAAGAGAAAGAGATGGCCCAGTCCTTTCCTTCTAAGAGCAAAATACAGAAGTTAAATATATTTCCTCTGTTCATATCCTTTAGCCAGAACCTGGTCACATGACCACATTCAGCTGCAAGAAAGGCTGGGAAATGCGCCCAGTGAAAGCTCCTATTACTACAGAAGGAGACGGAGGAAGAGAAGGAGGAGGAGGAGGAGGACAGCAAACACTGGGAAGAAAAAGTAGCCACACTTCTAGATGCTACGCACTATGCTGGGTATTAAGGATAGAGATGAATAAATCCAAGTCCTTCCCCTCAAAGAACTCAAGAGTTGTTATTACAAACCAAAAAGTGTGCAAGCACCTTTGTATAACCAGAGACCAGGTCAGAGCCCTGCACTCTGTTGATGCTGAGCAAATGGGTCGATGCCAATTGGTAGGAATAGTAACTCTACCCCCCAGGACCAATACTAAACTGGGACTTGTGGATATGGCATCATTCCTGCCCTTGGGAATGTCCAATCTAGTCAAGGAGACAAGAGGGGACACATGCATTGAAAGACGACACAGTGAGGAACTGTGAAGCCTGGTGCCAAGTGAGGGAAAGCTCTTGAAGCCTGGGACAGCCACAGATGGCTCCAGACGGGGAAGAATGACATCACTTGACTCATGCCTGCAGGTCAGATCTTAGATGAGATGTTGGGATAGGTAAAGGCAGGGTCACTAGAGGACCAACACTGGCACTATCTCAGCATGTGAGAGAGCCTTGCTAGATTAAGCCCAGTTGGGCAGAGGAAGATACCGCCCTCTTCTTTCATCAGGCAGAAATTGTCTTTGATAATCCCAGTGCACAGCTGCTCCTCCCCCACCCCCCAGAGAGACAGGCATTGAATCCTTATCTTCCAAAGAGAAGCCCCCCCCCCCCAAGCCCCCAGTTTGCCCATCGTTAATGATTTCATGGTCCCAGTTAAAATAGCATTTCCCTAAAGCAATTTTCCCAGAAGTGGCAGAAGGGGAGAGATTAGCTACAGTTGCCATGGAGAGTCTCAGAAGACCATCTGTCCTGGAGGGTTTAGACTTTCACCTCCTTAGAGGTTATTTCTTAAGGTCAGATACTCTCAAAAAGTCACTCCCAGTTACAAAATTCTGAGCATCTAAGTTGGAACCCTGAGATCTGAAACTTCCTAGGATAAAACCTTGATCAAATGAAGAAAAAATCATTCATGCCAAGGACCCAGTACAGTGCCTGACAAATAATGATCCCTCAGTAAAAACTCATTATTGTCATATTTAGAATGTTTATCTTATTATTAGTCTGTTGTTTCTTTATCTATATTCATACCCCACCACAACCCAGAGAGAATTCCAGGTGGTTTATGACACAGTGAACAACATAATAACAAGTATTTTTAAGTCAGATTCAGTGAGTCTACCAACAAGACAAGGAAAGAAAACAGGGAAAAACATAGTTCAGAGATAGGAAAGGTCACAATGTCCTAAAACGGAAGCTAACCCAAATTATTAATTTCTCCTGAGCTTCCTTGAAGCCAAAGCAAAAAAAGAAAAACTAAATTATTTACAAAGTTTACACCATCTGAAAAACACAAACAAGCTAATAAAAAAATAAAAACCCCAAGAACTCAGTTCAAAATTTTGCTAAGCCCTATAATAATTCCGGGAAATTTAACCCGGGTATGTAAAAGTTAAGAGAAAGTTGTGGTAGGAATGGCAGGAAGCTGGGAGGTCCATGGAGAATAAACTGAGGAATTACTGGACTCAACAAAGTCAAACAGCTTTCGTGGTTGCAGGGCTTGGCAGAACCTTTAGGGCAATCATTCTAAAGCTCCAAAGGGCAGAACAATGCCTCTTCGTACTAGGTGTTTTAATGGAGCGTCTCACACTTTAGGAAATGCTTCTGTGGGTGAACAGAACATCACTACCCTAATTTTATTATCATGATAAGACATGTCAGACTACTCACCAAGTGAGCACGTTTTTGCTTTTTTTTAAAGAATAAGAACAAGGTTCTGCATTTTCCCTCCTTTCCTCTCTTAATTTGGCTTGGTTGTTTCATTCTGGATAATGTGGTACTAGCAACTGTCACAAACTGCCCTGGATGGCGTCTTAGCCCTTGCAATGGACATGCCTCCTGCCTCATTCTGTTATCTACCCGTATCAGGAGGTAGGAAGAATCTATATTCTCATCTCCATCTTAAAAGGATGAAAAGAAAGAATCCCACGGAAACTGAGCTTCAAGGTCACACTTAGTCAGTGACTGAGCTGGTCCTGGAGAACAGGCTTCCCAAGTCTTGCCTTCAACAGTGCAAAGTCTGTCCTCTCCCTCCTGGGTCCTTCTCCTCCTAGATCAGATGCTACTTTTATCTCATTGCGTGTTTCAGGTGGTGGCAATGCCGCGGACTCCCTTCTGGCTCAGTTTGGGCCCTTCTCTTTCATCCATTAATTAAATCATGCACTTTTCTTATAGGGGAGCAGAATCTTCAAAAGAGGAAACAGAACCCTCCCTTTCAGAACATTCAGGGATTAAAGTTCATCTGGCTCTGGAATGCTCACCAGGGACTAACCGCATTACTGAGAGGCAAGTGCTGAAAGCCAGTGACACATGAATATGGAATCGCGCAGAGAGAGCTCAGGCTGCCAAAACGCCGTGTCTCCAGCATTGGCAAGGTGGGCGCCAACAGCAGAACAGCACCTCAGGGGGCATTCAGGTGTAGGGACTGGGCAGGGCACCTTGGAATGAGCACTCTACTGCAGGGACCTCAGGCAACCAGAACAAGAGTGCCCTGGGGAGTGATCAACGCAGGGGACAGTGGGCAGCCCAGCCACCGCCATTCCCCCCTGCACAGACATGAGCCCAGCACCAAGCACACAGAAAAGACAGACCTGAACAAGGGTCTACATGTACTTCATCTTTATTTATTCAGCTTCACTAGGAATTCCGGACAAGAGGCTTTCCAAATAACAGAACAACTGTTCCAACACCAAACATCTTTTAAATGTGAAATAATCAAAGATTCAGAGGAAGTTGCAAAAATAGTACAGAGAGGTCTCTTTCCCCAGTTTCCCCAGTGATGACTTCTTACCTCTCTGTGATACCACAGAAAAATCAGGAAACTGACTTTGGGACCCCCGGGGGCCTTAGGTTTTACCAGTTTTGCCTACGCTCATTCAGGTGGTGCATGAAGAGTCCGTGCAGTCTTACCACATGTAGATTCACGTGATCAGCATCATCATCACGACACAAAACTGTTCCATCACCACTGGGTCCCTCGGGCTACCATCTTATAGTCCCGGATATCTCCCCACCAAGGCCCCCCAGCCCAGTCCCTAACACCTGGTAACCATCCATCTGTTCTCCATCCCTATAATTTTATTTTGAAAATGTTACATAAATGTCTTTTTTGAGATTTGTTTCTGTTCATTCTCCATAGTTCCCTTGAGATCCTTCCAAGCTGATGCATGCAGCAATCATTCATTTCTTCTACTGTTGAGCAATATTCCGTGGTAGGGACATACCGCAGCTCATTGAACCATCTATCCACTAAGGGACATTTGGATCATTTCCAATTTTGTGTGCACGTAAGTTTTTATATCTCTGCAACAAATGTACAGGAGTACAACAGCTGGGTCATAGGTCAACCTTTTTTATTCAAAAAACAATTGGATAGAGTTTTCTAAAAATACACGTTTCACATAGAACTCTGTGCTGTTAATTACGGTACAAGGTAAATCATTTCACTTCACTTTTAATTACCTGGGGCCATTATTATGAGTCACCGAAATCTATAAAACTATCTGTCTCTACACTAAATTGCCCCAACGCATCAGAGGTTTTGATCTCCACGTGCTCCCATTCCTGCATTTGCTACAATTATTTTCCTCAAAGTCTCGAGGCATGTTGCTCCTATATAGGTCTACTGAGCACCTGAAATGTGGCAAGTCCAAACTGAGCTGCGCTATAAATGTAAAATACACACCTGACTTTGAAGACTTAGTTTAAAAAGAAGAATGCGAGGGTGCCTTGGTGGCTCAGTTGGTTAAGCGACTGTCTTCGGCTCAGGTCATAATCCAAGAGTCCCTGAATCAAGTCCAGCATTGGGCTCCCTGTTCAGCGGGGAGCCTGCTTCTCCCCCTGACCCTCCCCCATCTCAGGCTCTTTCTCTTTCTCACTCTCCCTCTCAAATAAATAAAATTTTTTTTTAAATCTTAAAAAAAAAGAAGAATGCACAATATCCCATTAATAATTTTTATATTGATTTTATGTTGAAATGCTATTTTGGACATATAGGATTAAAGAAAATACACTATAAAACAATTTCATTTGCTCCCTTTTACTTTTTTAATGGGACTACCAGAAAATTTAAAATTGTATGTAAGGCTCATATTATAATTTTATTGGGCTGCACTGATCCAGAGGGGTTTTATTTGTCTATTTATTTGCTTTTATCTAAGTTGCTAGAGATGATTATTATCTAACACCGAGATACATGGTATGGGACTATTACTGATAGTCTCTATAGCATTAGCATAATGCTGTGAGAAAACAGTAATTATCTATAGCCAGGGTCCCATCTCTGCTTTCAAAACTGCACAAAAAAAGGCAACACAGGCGAATAAAGATCTGGCTTATGACTGAAAAATCAGAATTTTATTCCCAACCTATCCTCAAGGAAAATTATTTACTCATAGCCACACATTTCAACTTCTATGAACCTCCATTTTCTCACCTCTAAGTTCTTGCTTTGCCCATTTCACAAAAGTGTGGTGAAAAATTAAATAGGATAATCCATTTGGAAGTGCCTCAATTACTGTAAAGTAGCATGCCCCCAAAGAGAAAGAAAGAAGTTTTTAAGCATCCTCCACACAGGGGGCTTCCTGGGCTAGTCAAGCCCCGGGTTCCCTCTGGAAAGCATCCACCTGCTGGCTGTGGGTGCCCCGGGACAAGCCTTGCCCTTCTGCTCCCTTCTCATCCTCACCCACTCTGGAGTTTTATCCTCACGAGAACTGGTAGGTAGAGTTTGGTCCCAAAGCTCATTACACAGGTTGGTTTGCAGTTTTCTGTAATGATGACTTCAGCTTTACGAGATATGAATTGATGAAATGAGTTATGAAAAGAAGGTTGTTACCTCTTTTTTCTTAGTTATGAAAACTAAGTCAAATTTGGAAAGGTGAGATAAAACACTGCCCCCCCACCCCGCCACACCCTCCTTCCCTGAAATCGCCACTAACTGTTGAGATAAGGATTAAAAACTCGGGGAGGGGGTAAATATCTAAAAGAATCCTCCATTTGGGATTTCTTTCCATGTTGTCTTTAAATTTCCATCCACTTTAGAGAAACCCAAATGAGATGTCACAGATGTATTAGAAGTGAGGTGTGAACGCAAAGGATAAGGATGGGCAAATATCAGACCCGGGGGTCAAAGGAAAAGCCTTAGCCCTAAACCACAAGATCAAATGAATGGACATCCAGGCATTTAAAGTTAAGTAAGAAGTCTGACTTTCTGTCTTCACTCTCTCTTCACTCCCTGCTTTAACTGACCTCTATCATTAACTCTCTCACCAGTGCTGGATAAAAAAGCTTTTGCTTAATCATTATCATCAGAATGAAGGGGAAGAAAGAACCTCAAAAAGAAAATGTAGGGCACCAGCCTAGCTCCGTTGGCTGGGTGTCTGTCTTCTGCTCAGGTCATGATCACAGGGTCCTGGGATCAAGTCCTACATGGCATTGGGCTCCCTGCTCATGGGGAGTCTGCTTGTCCTTCTCCTTCTGTCCCTCCCCTACTGCTTGTACACACTCTATCAAATAAATAAATAAATCTTTAAAAAAAGAAAATGTAAGTGACTCAGTCATATTTTAAAGATTTCATTTATTTATTTGAGAGAGAAAGAGCATGCTGGGAGGGCGGGAAGGAAGAGATAGGAAAGAGAGAAGGAGACTCCCCGCTGAGTAGGAAGGCCAACTCGGGGCTTGTTCCCAGGACCACGACCTGAGCCAAAGGCAGCCACTTAACCAACTGGGTCACCCAGGTGCCCCTCAGTCATATTTTAAAAACAGACGAGGGCCATAAGTAGGGGCACATAATGCCTATGTCCATGCTAAGGTCTGAAAATACAAAAACAGGTAAAAAGGGGGACACTTTAGGAGCCAGCGATTCTTTAAGGCCACTTGTTAAGTCACACAAAAGACATAAAGTTAATGCAAAATTACATCTTAGTAAGGAGAGCGCAGCAGTTCTCCCATCCTAATAAATAGTTGAATGTCTGTGCTAGGGCTTAAATAAAATAATACTAATATCAGCAACAAGTAAAATGTATTTATTAAGTTCCTATTATCTGCTAAGAGCATTACATTATTTCATTTAATGCACATACACAAAACCAGCAAAACACTCAATGTATACATTTCATAGATGGCAAACTCTAAGACTAAAGTGAGCCAAGTAAAAATGCCATGGTGGCAGTTCTGGGATTCAAGGCAGTTCTCAAATCAAAGATCATGCTCCGTCCTCGAATTACAAAAATCCAGACTATCAAGCCTCAAAGATGACAAAGACTTTCTCATCAGAGCTGAGCTTCTCAAACATTTATGTGCGTATGAGTCACCCGGGAATCTTGGTAAAATGCAGAGTCTGCTTCCATAGGTCTGGGAGGCATCTGAGATCCTGCATCTCGAGCCAGCTCCCAGGGGATGCTGACGAGTTCAGTCATCAGATCACAGTCTGAGTAGCAAGGTCCTGACCTAGAGCATATCCACTCATTGCCCTTCTCAGTTTCCTCCATAGGGCAGAGGCCACTCAGAACATCATTACCCTCTCCGCCTCCCCAGCTCCTGGTCCTCACCAACTTCTTACATCCTGAACAGGTATATGTGGGTTAAGGGCTCCAGGTAGCTCATGGCTGGACAGGCCCAGGAACCCCAAGAAGAACAAGAAAAAGACTCATCTCTCTTGGGGCTTTTAATCTCAAATCCAGAACCTACTCCTGAAAATATGCCATTATAGTAAATTCACAAACAAATAAATGGTAGTTTCATAGGTAACAGAGCATAACATCATAAAGGAGTTGATGATGGTTTGGAATACCTTCAGGGAGTTAACATTCTGCATTTTCAACCTCCATGTGGAGAAACACTGAAGCAAACATGGACCCAGGGTAATCCCCAGACCCATCCCTCCTAATGTCAGACCTTCTTATCTGTCTGCACGGCACCCCTGTCTTTGAGTCTGGCTGTCTGCCCATCTCCTGGGCTGAGAAAAGGAAAATACTCATGATCCTGCCTTCATTACAAGGGGAAATGTTAGCTTCTGCTTTTAATTAAGCATTTTATACTTATTTCCTTCTTTGACTATAAAAAATATCCAACTGCATATTTTCTAAATGATCCATACAGATCTAATAAACAATGTTTTTCCAGTAAAAAGGCAGCTCCCACTGTCTCCCATGTCTGCCATAAAAATTTGGGTTTTCCAATATTCACTGATTTGACAAATATTTAATGAATACCTCTTATTTGTGCCACGCTCAATGGCTGGACACTGAAGCTGGGAAGGAGAATTGAGCACCATTCCTCTCTCCCCATCCAGAGTTTACAGTCCAGAGGGGAGACAAACATGTAGACAAACAACCCCAATCAAGTGACAGTGGCTAGTCAGGAAATGCAGTCACACACACACACACACACACACACACACACACACACACACAGGAAAAGAAGGATGGCTATTTTTTTCCTCCTCTTGATTCAAATGCAAAATCATAATCCTTTTCCATTCTGAAGGGGCTAAGAAGTATAAACACATGGAAAACAAGTAAAGTCGCACTATATTCCTGAAATACATTGTGGTTAGCAATCAACAACCACAAACATACACTGTAGGCCAGGCGCGCTCCTGGACGGTCAAGGGGTGACATAGAATTCCATTGCCAAGGAGTTCTCAATGCTCTTGGGAAATAAGATACAGAAAGAGTAAAAACCCCAACCACACTGGCATTCTACAAGTTTTTAAAACACTATTAGGAAAAAGTTAAACAATGGAGACTGTGGCTAGAACATGAGAGCCTTGACCCTCCACTGCCATAGGCGATGGGGAGCCATTGAAGATTTTTTTCTGAGGAGGGGAAATGACATGATGAAAGCAGCTTGTACATCATTCATATATCACATATATATAATCTAATAATTAAATAAGAAGAAAATCTACTCTTTATTGACCACCTATTATGTGCCAGTCACTATCATTCCAGGGCTTTACAAATATTATCCCTAATTTTCCTAATAACCCTTCAAGATAGACATGATCATCCCCTTTCTAGAGATGAGGCAACTGAGACTCAGAAACATTAAGTGTATGTAGGTCACATGACTGGTCAATGATGGATCTGGGAAAGTTAAGCTGGCTAGTTGGGTTAATATGAGGAAGAGATTACTGGCAAGGAAGTTAGTGTAAGGCGCCTGTAGAGTGCAGATGAGAGGTATGGTGAGGACACTGAAAACAGACAAGGTCCTAATGTAGTTCACCACAAAAAGGTCCATCTACTTTTTCAAAGCTATCTAGAGATGATGCACCGCAGGGCAGCAAGAAAGTCAACAGCCACACCATGTTAAGGACCTGCTCTGTGCTGGGTGCTATGTGTGAGTGGGTCTAGGGATGCAGAGAGGGAGTTGTCTATAATCACAAGGCAAAGCAATAGGACCATGAGAGATCCTCCCTTCTGTCCTTCCTAGGACAACTGACCTCAGGCTGCTGGTCTCAGTCCACACACAATACTGGAAACCACCACAAGGGGTCAGACCTGAGGTGGCTGCCTCCTCCTCTTCTTTCTCCTCCTCCTCTTCCTTCTCCTTCTCTTCCTTCTCCCCCTTCTCCTTGCCCAAAAGGCTGCAGTCCCCACTGACTTGTTCCTCAGGAGCCCTTGGTCCTGGTTCTGAATTATTCTAACAAAGACTGGCTACACAATTTGCAGGACCCAGTACAAAACAGAAATGCAGGTCCCATTGTTCAAAATAACATTAAGAATTTCAGGACAGCAACAGCATAGCATTACACCCATGGCTGAGCCTGAAGGTAGGGGTCCTGTCCAGCCTCACAGGTTCCACACCTATGAAACTGGCCCTGATTCTAACCCAGGTCCTACTTCCCTGGATTGGTAACAATTGTATGTGGCCCAGAAAGGTGCCTGACTGCTTCCTGGAGAATGATTCTTCTAGCCTTATTTCATGAGGATCAGGAGATCTGCAGCCTAGGAGACAGTTTCTAAGTTCAATGAGAGTCAGCAGTAAGTTGTGAGCTCTTAACAAGGCTGAAGCTGCCCCAACGGCCAGTGCTAACTCTCTCTCTTTCCATTATACGGTTTCCAGTGATTATGTGATACTGTATTCAGTGACAAGGAATTTAGAAGTCTGCCCTCTCAAAAGTTATCTCTAAGATAGAGAACACAGTGGGGGAAGGAGGAGCAGTCAAGGCTACAATCATTCCAAATTCGTTTTTTAAGGTTTCTTTCTTTATTTGAGAGAGAGAGAGACTGCAGGGGGAGGGACAGAAGGAGAAGGAGAGACAGAATTGCAAGCAGACTCCCCACTGAGCAGGGAGCCCAATGTGGGGCTCGATCTCCTAACCCTGAGATCACAACCTGAGCCAAAACCAAGAGTCAGACGCTTAACTGACCGTGCTGCCTAGGTGCCCCTATTCCAACTTCTAAAAACACAAAACTGTTCCTAAATGTAATATGCAAAGCTTGGTTAAAAAAACAAAATTATAATAACAATAAGAAACAAATTATAATAAGAATTTGAGTGCTTATAATTACAAGTGACTATGCTAAGTCCTTTTTTTTTTTTTAATTTATTTATTTGACAGAGAGAGACACAGTGAGAGAGGGAACACAAGCAAGGGGAGTGGGAGAGGGAGAAGCAGGCTTCCTGCTGAGCAGGGAGCCAGATGCGGGGCTCAATCCCACGACCCTGGGATCATGAACTGAGCCAAAGGCAGATGCCCAACTGACTGAGCCACCCAGGCGCACTGCTAAGTCCTTTTTAAAGATATAGAAATCTTTACAAATCTTGAGGTTATTAGAAACCATGTTCATTTGCTTTCACAGAAGGGCCTGTTCCACTCACATGCTCCCCTTGGGAAAAAAATGTATCTATAAAGAGCTGAGCTTCAGGCAGAGAAAGACCAACACAAGCAAACAAACCCAACTCACTGTTTGACCTTCGACAAGTTCCTTTCCCTTGCTGGGCCAGGTGGGCTCGCCTGTAAACACAGGGATTGTCCCAGAGGCCAGACGCCCAGGAGGTCCTCACAACCCTGGCGTTCTGGGTTCTGGGACTCCAGGGCACGAGCAGAAGAAAACTTCTTTCTTTCCATTCAGTGATCTCGCCTCCGCTCCCCCCTGGAGTGCAGACTGACAAACCAACAAAGTCTGGCTGAGAGCCATGACACCTGGGTGCCAGTCCTCGATCCCAATCACTCCCTCAAGGTGTGAAACAGAGCAAGTCACATCCCTGCTCTTCCTCGATCCCAATCACTCCCTCAAGGTGTGAAACAGAGCAAGTCACATCCCTGCTCTGAACCTCAGTTTCCATATCGATAAACCGACTGGCAGTCCTTCCTTGTACAGTCCTTCCTTGTAAGGCGCAGTATCTGGTGTCTAGAAAGTTCTCAACAGGTGTTAGTGATAATCATCAGTATCATTATTAATCAATATGCCCTATATCAATAGTTCCCAATGGTTTCAAGAAAGAAGACGCCTTTTATTGCAAAACATATCGGCTCACTTCCCATCTAAAAGATTTAACATTTAACATCAATCAACTAGGAAAATATAGAGTATCATAATATATGGGGAAAGAAGCACAGAACATTAGAGTACTAGAACAGGAATCGTTCTTTAAAATAATGCTTATTCAACTTAACTTGCATGCAGTTCACCTGAGGATCTTGTTAAAAGGCAGATTCTAATCCAGTAGTTCTGGAGAGGAGCCTTGGACTCTGCATTTCTCACAAGCTCTCAAGAGATATTTAAGTTGCTTGTCCACTGAGTGGGATCCAGCCCCACTGCTGTATGTAAGAGAACTTGAAGATCAGAGAAGGCAAATGTATTGCCTGGTCTCACACAGCAAGTTAGAGGCAGGGCTAGAAGGTGAATTCAAGTTTGGTCGACTTTTAGTCCAGAGCCCTTTCTTCTATGCCCTGATACTGTCCTTTCTCTTGAAAAGAAAAAAGAAATCTTATTTTCCTTTCCCATCAAAGACAAGACACACATACACACACACGCACATAAAAATATACACATATATCTCCCCCAGAGGACAGGGGCTAAATCATTTCCTCAGTGTCCAGCCCAGGGTCTTGAAAACAAAAGATACTCAAAATAATATGAAAATAATATGTGTTGATGGATTATGCGATCGGGGGAAAGAGGAGTCTTCTGATTACAGAAATGCCTTCACCTTTTTTCCACCCTTTTTCATTCCTTTAAAGACACCCTTCTAATCACCTACCTGTGTCTCCAAAACTTTCTGTGAACTCCATACTGTCTAAGCGTTCCCTAGAAGTATTTTTCTAAATTAAAAATCAATTTATTGAGAGAAAGTTCAAAACAAGCTGTTACTCTAAATCAATATTTAGGGAGGAGATAAGGGTTTTTATCCCTGTAACAGCAGGAGATTTTATGTTCCCAAATACACTTTGCACTAGACCATTTCGGGCACGTAAAGGGCTTAAAGAGCTGCACTCGACAGTCTAAGTGTTCACTTGGGGCAGCTTCAAAGGCTTCCTCAGCCTCCCACCTTTCACAAATCGCTCCCAAAGGCTTTTGTGGCTTTTGAACTGTATTTCAACAATCTTAAGAGTTCAAGAAAACTGGTTCCATGACATTACTTAGCTAGAGTCCACGTACATAGTAGGTCCACACTATCACCTAGAGGCAGGTTTTCAAAAGAACTTTCTTAAGAAGGTCAGAAAACACAACCTCCCGGGGAAGAAAATGGGCAGTATTTCAGCTGTTTCAAATTCTTACTCTATTCTACCACTTCGTGAAAATTAACAAGTTTAGTGCAAATCATCTGGGTTTGGTTCTTGCCACACTCAGGAAAGCAAGAGGACAGAAAGGTAACACTTCAATCAGAAACTAATTTTTCCCCTGGCCAGAGGAAACATCAGCAAAGTTCCAAAGCCAAAGAGTCCTGCTCAGTGGGGCTTCTGACGGTTTCTAACTGGAGGAATGTAATCCATCAGCCCCCTGGAGCTCTGGCCTGGCTGCCCGGTGGCAACCCCCACCCCACCCCCAGACTCCCTTTCCCCAGTACACAGGGCTCTGGCTCCCTTTTCAGAGCATCACTCCATGTGTGCCGATGGCCCTGCCCACGAGGGCAGCCGCACGACTCAGAAGGACAGCCACAGCTCACCATTCACATTTCCCTTACAGCAAAGGTCAGAAAAAATCCTCATTCTTCTCCCCACTGCCCCGCCAGCTCCACTAGTCCAGGAGCCCCTAGAAAACGGGGAGAATGTCCTGGTCCCAGGGTATCCTGGTACCCAATATACCTGCTGGCACATACTCAGGACTGTTTTTCTTAATATGTACTATGAATGAATGTGTTCCTCCACTTCTCCCTTCTGGCTGTCTGCTTCCTCCAGTAGGTGTCTTTTAAAAAATGTAGGGCTTGAGAAGCCTGGGTGGCTCAGGTCAGCTGGGCGGTCTGCCTTGGGCTCAGGTCATTGTCCCGGGATAGAGCTCCACATGGGGCTCCCTGCTCAGCAGGGAGTCTGCTTCTCCCTCTGCCCCTCACCCCACTCATGCTCTCTCTCTCTCTCTCTCTCTCTGTCTCTCGCTCTTTCTCCCTAGCTGGAAGAGATGCTCAACCTCTGACATCTGCTGCTGAACTATCCCAGTCCCTCCTCTTCTCTGTTTCCAGGCCAGGCAGCAGGGCACAGATGGTCACCACTGGTGAGAAAAGGAAGTTGGCTCATTGGTGGCCTAGGGCTGGCATCCAAAAGAGCTGAGTTCTACTCCAGACTCCAGCCCTCCGGAACTCTGGGTAGTTAATTCCAATTAACCCCAATGTGGGCCTCAGGCTGCCCACCTATAAAATGGTCATCTTAGCTCATAGTTACTGATGCTTACTGTGTACACTCAGTGTGTGCTCGGAGGCCAGGAGTATTATCATAGTTCATCCTCACCCAAAGGTAATGAGGTAGGCACGATTTGCACCCCACGTTTTATACTTGGGAAAACTGAGCTTTTGAGGTTTGCCTAAGGTCACAGATAATTGAATGGGTTTAGCTGCCTCTAGAGCCAGTATTTTGATTTTGGTCTAATTTCACTTTCTCGGGCGGGGGCAAGGGGGGAGAGTGGGCTTAAGCTGCAAGAAAAGGTAACAGTGAGGAAGGTCCTCACTGGGGGCAGAAAGGGGGTTCACCCCCATGCTTCCTATTCCCAGCAGTCATCCCTGCTTCCTGTTCCCAGAAGTCATCTCTCCTTAGCAGCAGCTCGGCCTAACCCTAGGTGCACACAAGGAGAGACAGGATTCTTCCCCTGGGGGTTGTGCTTCTCCTGAGATTAGCCACGGTCCCCAGGAGGCTGTTATCCCAACCCCAGGGGAGGGCGGCAACCCAGCCAAGATGGAGCTTATCACAGAAAGCCACTGGCGCGCTGGGGAAGCAAAATGCGGCTGCATGACTCAGGTCACCGGCACCGGACGATGGGCCGGCTAGATGGGCACATGCCTACCAGTCATCAGCAAGTGGTGAAGAAGCAGCTACTATCTCTGCATTTCTGGAGGTCCCGGGAAGGGCAGCAGCAAGCATTCAAATTAAATAATACATGCTGAACATCTCCAAAGGGCGTCCCCAGAACAACCATCACTGCATTCCCAGCACTTAGCATGGAGCCGGGCACAGAGCCGGTCCTCGGTCGGTTAATGAACAAATGACTTAACGGACCCACCACCATGGGGTGGAAGCAAAGCATTCCTCAGCCAAATGAAAATGGGTACCAAGGCTCACCATCAAGTCTCCAGTTTGAGATAGGTCTTATCACCTCAGTTTTCCCATTCTGTAGTCCCAGGTAATAATACCCATCTCTCCAGATCCCCGTGATTTAGCCAGTCATCCCATGGGACCCTGGGACAAATGCAGAGAATGAATGATTTAATCATCTGAAAGGCTACAATTATTTAGAGCCACTTACTTACAAGTTATTGAGCAACTACTATCTATACAAGGCAAAATCAGAGACTACGCTACCATAAACTTCTAGGTTTGGGGATTCCAAGGAGCCAGGTCTTCAGGGAGAGAGGGAGGGGACTAGGGGTTCTGGGACCTCAAGCGATTTCTTCAGAAACCTGAGAAGCCTCACCACCAACTGTACCTCACATTTCTTTGATCTTGCAGAGAAATACTTTCTAACTCAACTGGATACTGTAGCTCATTCACCCTCAGAGACTTTCACATAAAATCAAATCACAGGAGCCGCACGTGGGTGCCTCCTTCGGATGGGTGTCTGCCTTCTGCTCAGGTCATGATCCCAGGGTCCTGGGATCTAGTCCCAAGTCAGACTCCCTGCTCAGCAGGGAGCCTCCTTCCCCCTCTCCCTGACCCCCACCCTGTTCATGTTCTCTCTAGCCCTCTCTCTCTAATAAATAAAATCTTTAAAAATAAAACATCAGGAAAGAACAAAGGAAATTATATAAGTTATAAACTTTCATTTCTCTCTCATTCACTGTCTTTTCAAGAGGATACGAAGGAGAGCTGGTGTAGCAGCAGGAGTAGTAAAGTAACATTTTTGTGGTGTAAGGGGGTTTGCAGCATCCTTTCACCTAATTTCTCACTCCATAATATCCATAACAATTCTCTGAGATTTTATTAGCTCATTTTACAAACTAGGAAACCTAGGCCCAGAGAGGTTAAGCACCTTGCCGAACATTACACAGCAGGTGAATGACCCAAACCCAGATTTTGTTCTCTCCAAACCATGCATTCTTCCCTTTGTGCAGGGCTGCCTCCCACACACACTGCTGCCTCTCCCCCAGTGGTCTGAATGCTTAGCTTGTTGCTGGTGCTACCTGAATCTGATTATCTATGAAACAGGTACAATAATAATCCAGCCTCCCTGATGTGACTGTGAAGGGAGGCTTGCCTACCACCTGACATACAGGTAAGCACTGGACAAACGTTCCTAGTGGCAACGGAGGCAGTTGCTGTTGCACTGTTAGCCGAGAACCCACTCCCGCTTCCAGGCTTTTGTACTCACTGGGCCTTGCTGGAGGGCTCCCCTCACCACCCACAGCCACAGTGCTCATGCCTTTTAGCGCAGGTCTGGGCTCCAGAGTCACTTTATCCCAGGGTCTTCCCTGCCACTCCACAAAATGGCGTCTGCCCCGCCCCGCCCCGCCACTCCCCTCCTCACAAGTTCTCCCGCCGGCTTCCATTTCCTCAGAGCTTACTGTGACCTGATAGAATATATATTTCTCCATTTTTAAACTTCTCCATGAGCAGGGTTTTCGTTGTGTTTCCTGCTTCACCCCCACATCTAGAACAGTGTCAGGCCCATAAATATTTGTGGAGTGAATAAAGGAAGCCCCATGGGTCCATTCACCAAGAAATGGAGACAAACTCTTGCTTGCTATCTGACCCTTGGATCTCAGATAAAATTTGAAAGTTTACCAGGTGTTTTCACATCCTTCATCTCCTTTAATCTTCCATAATCTTCAGAGAAGGAGTTATAATCCCCACCACAGACAGGAAGAAATGTGACACCATAACCCAAAGCAGGACAACTTCCTGGAGAGGCAGAGGCCTGGCTTGGGTTCTGAACCCTACCCCAGCCTCCAGCACTCAGATGGAAGGGTCTCGGCCTCCCTCTGAGTTGTTTCGGTCCTGGAAGGAGCAGCTGAGGTTCCCTGAGAAGGGCTGGTTTACAGAGAGGGGACTGAGAAATGCTTTTTATCACTTAGCTGAGCACCAAACATTACAGACAGCAGATTCTTGCTAACTCATTTGTCAAAATCAACCCATTCGTTAGGATCAATTGTATAAAAAATGCATTATGGGTTGAGGACCTTCCAGACTCCTGCTCTGGGTGAAGCCTCCCCAAGACACCCTTCCTAATTCCCTCTCAATCAGTCAACTGCAAGCCCTGATTGGCTGCCCACCCCCCACCCTACGCATTCAGAATCTGTGCCCATGTCCTGACTGGTCAGCAGTCATGCTCCCACCAGAAGTGCGGGTAGCCCCAGCCCAGTACCTAGCCCCTGGGAAGCCTTACTCAGTCCACATACTGACCAACTACCCTCCTGAGTAACACTGGGAGGGCAAAATCTGACACAGCCCCAGCCCTTCTTCTCCCCCACCACGGCCTTGGCAGCCAAGAAACCCACTTTGTTAAACTCCCTTTCCTCTTCCCCTTGTGAAGAAAAGGTGGCCCAGCCTAAAGTTGATGGTTCACGGGATTTAAAATGCAAAGACTCACGGGCCTTTCTGGCCATATTTGCATCCAGATTGCTTGCAAGTTCAAAACTTAGAGAATTTTCCCCTCTGCTTATTAAGTGAAAGAAGAGAGAGTAAGAGTTCCCCAGGGGATATTTCCCTAGTAATGAGACCTTTCAAAATTCCTGAAGAAAGAAAGGGGAGGGAAGAGCAGGAGGACCAAAGGAGGGAGGAGAAGGGTTGTCAGGGCAGGGAAGAATCACTCACCACCCCCTCTCCTCGGTGGCCCTCACAGCCCAGACCTGCCTGTAGGCTCAGCCACAGTGCCCTCTCCCCCGTGGCAAGGGGCCAATATCTTCCACACCTTCTTTCAAACATACTGTACATGAAAGAAGAGAAAGAGGAGGACTGTAAGGGAGAATTTTAATTTGTTGCCAATTAAGGGCAGAGTGACCCTAATTTATAGCAGCAGAACTCAGGAGTTATCACAGATTTTTCATCTTGGGAAAACAGCCCAGCTCTTGAGCTACCCACTGCTCCCCTGCAAACAGAGCCCACAGCAGGTTTAATTGAGTCCAGATTGACTTTTTACGGGGTTGAATTCCTCATCTTTTGGAAGAGATAGCCTTGAGATTTTCAGTTGTTCAAAGATACAGTTTTAAATGGCCAGACAGTAATGGCAGAGCAAGCTGGAAGTATCCCAGGTTCTAGGAAGTAAGACCAAAACTCGGGAAAAGTAAGTAGAGTCCATTCAGCGGGCCACCAGGCAACCGTACCGGCTGTGATCCAGACTTGGACCCCACTCTAAGGAGCATCCAAGCCAGTGATAGAAAAGATCATAGATGGGGCACCTGGGTGGTTCAGTTGGTTGGGTGACTGCCTTCAGTTCAGGTCATGATGCCTGAGTAGCAGGATCAAGTCCCGCATCGGGTTCCCAGCTCCGTGGGGAGTCTGCTTCTCCCTCTGACCTTCTTCCCTCTCATGCTCTCTCCCACTCTTTCTCTCTTAAAAAAGGAAAACTTTTTTTTTTTAAGATTTTATTTATTTATTTGACAGAAAGAGATCACAAGTAGGCAGAGAGAGAGAGGAGGAAGCAGGCTCCCCACCGAGCAGAGAGCCTAATGCAGGACTCGATCCCAGGACCCTGAGATCATGGCCTGAGCCGAAGGCAGAGGCTTTAACCCACTAAGCCACCCAGGCGCCCTTTAAAAAAATATTTTAAAAAAAGATCATAGATGCACAAATAAATATTTAATTACAAACTACAATGAAGAGGAAGTGGGAACCCAATGGAGTCTAGCAAGTCAGGGAAAGGTCAATGAAGCCGGAGCAGGACTGGTAGTTGATAGGTTGAGAAAGGACATTTCTGTGGCAGGGGACAGCACATGGGAAAGCCACCACATACAAAGGTGCCAGATGAGACCAAAGAGTGGGGGAAGGCAGACTGACAAGGGGGAAAGTCCTATCATGGTATCCTTGGTACTATTTCGGTCGTGCTCCCATCCTCTCACTCCCTCCTTGATCCCTTTAGGACTTGATTCCCAACTGCCCCAACAGCTGTGCATTTCCTTCTGGATACTATGTATCTCTTCCTCCAGCCCTCTTTGCCAAGTCCACACCCACACCTTTACACTTAGTCCCTTTTGCATTTTCAGAAAAGCTCTCACGCAGTCATTAAGTCCTGGGCAGTGCCCAATTCTGACAGCAGGAGGCGCTCAGGTATCCCTGCTCTCCAGCTTTGACCACTCAGAACACTGCATATGGGAGAGAAACAAATTAGTATTGCTTGGCCATCTCCACCTCCTTCAGAAGACCCTCCCGGTAATTCTGAACAATGCACACTTCTCTCCTTGATCTACACAACAATGTATGCAGCTTCCTTGTGACACACAATCACACTAAATTCAGCATTCACTCGACGCATATTTGGTGATTTCGTACCAAGTGGAACGTGCTGGACCAGACAGTAGTTAACTAAGATTGAGTCCCTGCTCACAAAGAAGTGAATGGAAAGCAAAGTGGCTGGTTAGATGACAGTGGAGAAGTTATTTAACATCTCTGAGCCTCTGTTTTCTCTTGGGAATAAAAGTGTGGCTTCTTTTATGAAAAGAAATATAATCATGTATAGGAAAGATGATCAGAGATGCTCTCTGAATGGTAGGATTGTTAGTGATTTTTGTTTTCATCCTACATTTGTGATTTTATCTTTATTGAACGTGTGTTTTCTCATGAGAAAAAGCACTAAAAATGCTTCCTTCAGGTTAAAAATAATGACACCATTTCATTTTGTTGTGATCATTAGTGAGGTAAATTGTGTGTATGGTCGGGGCACGGTCACTTCACCCAAAGCAGAGTCTCCGGGCTCTGAACAGAAAAGCTCAGAGATGTGGAGATGACACCGGGCCGCTGGCAGGCCTTTCAGCAATGTCTGCCCAGGATATCCAAGTCATTCTCTGCCTCACACAAGCTTCTTTCCTGGGCCGAGACGTGGCCAAGGCCATCTCCCAGCCTCCCTGCCCCAGGAGGACCACCCCTAAGTCCCAGGAATGGACTATGGTTACCCCAGCACAGTGAGGGTAGGGGTCAGAGGTTATGACTGGCGCTCTCCCCATAACAAGGCTGGAGGACAGGCAGGCGCAGTTTCTTTTCCCCACTGATAAAGGAGCAGAAGGAAGCAGTGAGGGGAGGGGGCAACAATTCTAGAGAAACGAAATAACAGGATTCTGCTACAAAATACAAAATAACAGGATTCTGCTACAAAATACAGAATGTCTTGCCAGATGTAGGCCTCATCGTAGATGCGCAATAAATGACAGCGACTATGATTACGAAGATTAAAATCTAGGTGTTAGGCTGAATACTGGCTGCATGTGGGGGCACAGGGCAAGGAAGGGCGGAAGGTGAATTCTTGAGTGTGGGAGACAGGGCGTTGAAGAATAAGATTTCAGGAAAGAGATGGGGAGAGAAACCAGCATGACCCTGCTGTGCCAGTGAGCTGGGGCAGGCACTAGAGTGCCCAGTTTCTAGAAGCTGCAAGATAGAAGAGCCCTAAGCAAAGGTCAGAGCAGTGAGCTTTGATTCAGTGTTATTCTCATACTATTTGGGGGTCTCCACCTTGCCTCCCTAACAAAAACGAATGCCCTACGGGAGGGGATATTGCCATATATTTCTTCGGCATCCACTTTAGTTGCTATACAAATATTTAACCAGATAGAATTGCCAGTGACTTCTTGGTAGTTTACACAGGACACATCACTCGACAGATGAAGGGGCTTTGCCTCTTGGGTCCCTTCTTTCCTTCGCTCCCCTGAACCCACACTAAGCAGGGAAACCAGCTGGCGTATTGATTTGATTCTATGAGTCTGGGGGAAGAAGCCACTTTCACCAACGTCCTGGGTTGGCTGAGAAGCTTTCGAATCCTGAGGCAAAGATGTGGGAGGGTTATTTATAAAAATTTTGACCATCTCATCTGTGTATATAGTTTTAACCCCAACACAACCATGAAATCTGGCAATTACCCCTTAAAAACAAAAAAATCAAGTTGTAAACCAGTGTAAGGGGGAATGCTTTCCTCCCCACACTCAGCGCTACTTGTTGGGGAGGGAAACAAATTCGTGCTAAGTGCTGGGCTGTCTCTGCCCCTTTACTAGCTACTTCTTGCAGGAGCTTGCTCAGTATAATACAGTGACTCATTGATAAATTGGGTAGAACAAACTGGGCATGCTCAGCTCCGTTCCTCCCCTGCTCAGTGGGGAGGAGAAATGACTTTTATCAGGTGTCCCCTGGAAGAATCCTCCTCCCCACCCCTCCAGCCAGTTGAGACTCTCTGAAGATTCTCTGGCCACCGGCAAAGCACTTGATTCTTCAGTTTAAGAACACCAGATGTGAGTGGGCAGAGGGCTGCGAGCAGCACAGAGAGAACGAGGTTAACTCACCAGCAAATTCGAACATCATCAAAAAATGTTGCTTCTTGTTGCCAGCAGTCTACACAGCTCCTCTCAAACAGGCAACATTTGGGACTGGAAGTTCTTTGAAGGGAGGAGGTAAACAGCCACCACTAAATTAAGCATTGCTTTCTTAAGGCACGCCTTCCAGAGGAATCCGTAGCTTTCATCACACCGAAAGTTCAGGTGGGGAAAAGAAAAACAACCAAGACTGCAGGGAGTATGAAAATTATGTAAAAACTATTAAGTACCCAAGCTGGAGTGAAATCCAAGAGTGAGGACATAATCTCTTGTGAGAAAAGGTAGAATAAATTGCTTTAATGTACCCTCAAACCCATCAGGAAATAGGGCCAGTTCCCCACGTAAAACAGATAGGAGCCTTTCAAGGAAATCTAGGATTTCGGGCAGCAGGATCTGACTTTACCTTAGGGTGTTTAACCATCACAGAGCATAAGAAAGTCATGTCCTTGACAAACATTAATACAATTTAACCTAAAATTTCCAAGTGCTAGGAAGGTCTGCATGATTTTGTTATAAAATTGATTATATTGTAAAATAAAGGCCAAGAAGGTGCTAAGTTTCAGCAATTTCTCCCCACCACATCCTGGGAAAAGCTCAAAGGAGGAAGTACCCTCTTGCTGGTCTCCATTTAAGTCAGAGGAATAAGTGAGCACACACACGGAACATGCCCCAGGAACTGTATGAGCTCCCCACGGTCCCCACCACCACCCTGTCAAGCACCATAAGCATCATTAGACCTCCCATTGTACAGGTGAGGAAAGTGAGTCTCAGAGAGCTCAGGGCATTTGCTGGCAGGGAAGCAGTGAACCCAGTTTCACACCAAGACCTCCTGATGCCAAAGCCCTTTCCCCAGTGGCTCTTCCCCATGCCACAATCACCAACCACTCAGGACATTCATTCCTTGTCTGTAAGTAACTTCTCTCAGTCTATTTGCAAGTGACTTTCCTTAGGTTACAGGAATCCTAGCTCCAGGTCCCATCTATAAATGCCTTACAACCATTTCTGGAAAAAAAAAAAAAAAAGAAAATAGCTCATTTAAGGGGAATCAAGTAAATTCGTCTGCTGGTAAACGTACAGTGAAAGTAGACATGTATTAGTTTCTTGGAGTCACGAATCCCAAACACAGGTAGTCTTTTAGAACTGAAAGCACTATGGGCCTGAAGTCAAAGAGGCTGGGTTTCCAGCAGCTTCCATCAGCTACAGTGATCTTAGGTGAGCTGCCAACCAACCACGCATGCCTAATTTTGAAAGGAAGAGAGAAGCAGAAAGAAAGAAATCCCATTTTATTGGATTATTTGGAAAATTAATGACAACATTATACATGAAATAATGTTGTAAGCTGCAAAACCCTATACAAATAGAGGATTTCATTATAATTATTTTGACTCCACATTTGGCTGGGATCTTACAAGGAATTTGAATCATCAGACAGATTTTAAAAAATACTGAGCTGCATGTGGTATGGCATAATGCTCAAGGAAGGACAAAGCCCTGGGCTCAGAATTACCAGGTTCAGATTCTGGTTCTCTCACTTCACTTACTGTGTGACTTACAGCAGGTTACTTACCTTCTCTGGACCTCAGTTTTCTTTTCTGGAAAATGGGGATAATAATTCATGCCTCCTTCATAGGGTTCCCTGAAGACTGTGGGAGTTAAAGTACTTAAACTACTTAAAATGGCTCTTTGGCAGATAGGATGCTGGATGTGTTAATCATTACAATACTATTATGATTCTCATCAAGGAGGCAAAAAGTGGACAGGGATTTACTAGCCCACACTATAAAACGAAACTGCTACAGTGGACATCCTATACCTTTGACAAGCAGCCCTGAAATGGATGTCATTTTTAACTCTCCAGGATACTCTTCTGGAGAGAAAGGTATGAACTCATGCTCCCAGTGAAACCTTGCTCCCCCCACCCACCCTCCTTCACATGCAAAAAACATAACGGGCACCACTCAGGGTCCTCTTTTTCTCCGTTACTCTCCATCCATCCCATGGACACTAGCCTCAGTCCAGGGTGAAGCCCAGTTTAAGAACCCAGGTCAGCTGCTTGGAACTCAGGACACCTGCCCTGCTCGGGTAGGTCCATGGACACCAGGGCAGCTACGGAATGTCTAGCTCCTCTCCTCCTATCCCCATCTTAATCCTCCCCATCCTTCAAGGCTCACATCACATCCCACTTCTTCCCAAAAGCCCTCTTGCTCCTCAGCATTCTGCTTCTATAATTGCCAACTCTGTACTCACCGGGGGTATAATTATTTCACAAGTGCCTATTTTATTGCCCCTAAAAGGTAAACTCCCCAAGGGCTAGTCATAGTGCTCCTACCTTCCCCACAGTGCTTAGCCCGGTGCTAGAAACCTCGTATATGTGCCATAAATAATTTGGGAAGGGGTTTAATTCACTGGAAGGAGCCCAGAATCCATGTGAACTGGTCAGATGCCAGCTAGGTCTAAGCCTTTCCTCCTCCCCACCAAACCCATGGCAAATGTTGCTACCAGGTGACAGCATTCCCTCCCAGAGATCCTGGAAGAAAGCTCGGAATCCTTCTCAACACTGCACTGCAGGCAGCCAATGCCAACTGACTGGAAAAATGAACCCATTTTGCCATCTCTGCTTCCTAGGCACTTCCTTCACGGAGTCCCTGTGGCACAGGGACTTAACCATCATTGTCATAACCACCACACTCCGTTGTACACAGCTGTTGCCGGTTTGCCTCTACCAGACCAGTGGCTTTCAAGCTGTTGAGCGTGAGCCAAATAATAACCCAAATCAGCAGAAGCACAACTGAAGCTAAAGTTTCCTTAAACAATACTCATTTTGTTAATGTATTTGAACTGTTAATGTATTTGAAATCTGAAATTTCCTATTACATTCCATCTAAAAATGGGGGTCCTGACTGCTGCACTGTGGGATGGACAGATGGATAAGGATATGTGTATGTGTATATATAAACATGTATATATATATATGCATGTATATATATATATATATATATATATACACACACATATACATATATATGTATATATACATATATATATATATTCAGTTCTATAATGTTAGTTAAGGTAACATTAGAAGCTATAACTGATAAAACTCTGAAATCTCAGCCTTTACTACCATATAAGTTTTTTTCTTGCTCACATAAAACCTGAACAAGTATAGACGGGCAGATGGCTTCCACAGTGCCATGATGAAGGGAGGGTTCCAGGCTGTTTCTATCTTGGGATGTCTTCAACAGATGACTTCTGGGTTACCACGTTCAGAATCATAGCGATCCTGCCTGGGATGTTTTTTAAGGACCAAACCGTTAAGTGTCCCTTGTAAGTGACACTCTTTGCTTCCAGTCTCATTCCATTGGCCAGTATTTTGTCACATGGCCTCACTTAACTACAAGGGAACTGGGAAGTGTAATCTTAACCAAGTTACCGAGAAGATAGGGAAACAGATTTTCTGATCAGCTAGCAATCTCTGCCAGAGATCTGCCGTTTGAAAAACCCTCCAAGGCAAGGACCTAGCCTTATTCACCCTTAGTCCTAGCGACTAGCAAAATATTTGGCTCACAGTAAGTGCACAGAAAATATATGACCAGAGATGTCTGGGTGGCTCAGTCTCTTAAGCATCTGCCTCCGGCTCAGGTCAGGACCCTGTGATCCTGGGATCTAACCCTGTGTGGTCAGGCTCCCTGCTCAGTGGCAGGTCTACTTCTCCCTCTCTCTCTGCCCACTACACCCCCAACCCGCCTCTGTTCCTGCTTTCTCTCTGGTGCTGGCATTTTCTCTCTCAAATAAATAAATAAAATCTTAAAAAAAAAAGAAAAAGAAAAAATGATGTACAGTCAGTAAATAAGTAGAAAACATGATTGATCCCAGCCAGAGCTCCAGGAATGTCACACTTCCTGATTAGGCATTGTGATTCTCTCCAAATTCACACCTGTGCAAATCCCCTTCCCCACACAAAGCAGAGCTGAGTCCAAAAATCTGGATTAGGATAGGTGGGGAAAAATACCAGAGACAATGTCGTAGTGTCATCTTTTCCATTTAGGGACTACACAGCTACTTATCTTCCAACTCCATGCCTGCTGAAAAGGAACACTGTGGAAAAATTAAGAGCCCAGGCTTTTGAGGCAGATAAATCATGGCGGGCCTTTCTCCAGCTACGTAACTACAGCAGGACTATCACTGAGCACTCACTATGTGTGCGGCAAGGTGCTAGGCATTTTCCACGCATCACCCCATTGCATCCTGACAACAAGCCTATGAGGGACACTAACATTCTCTCTCCAATTCCCTGGGGGAGCACTGATGTCTTCTAACCCTGTGTTTCCCATAGCACTTTCCTATAATTCACTCATGGGAGAGGTAGTTGGCATGGGGAGGAACATATCTGTTCATCCAGTCTCCCCAATTATACTCCAAAGACAGTGGAAATAACATACACTTGAGAGTCACAAAAATCTGTTCCAAACATCTACGTTCAAATGACACATCCCAACTTAATAGTTTGTGAGAGGTTCACCAAGACATGGCCTGAGACTCAATTTCTTTATCTGTAAAATGGGGTCAGAGGTCCAACCATAAAGGGCTGCTGGGACATAGAAACTTGATATCCATAAAGAACTAGGCCTGGCACATAATAGGTTCTTCAAAAAGTGAGAATTTCCCTCCTCCATCTCTCCTGGAGGGCAAGGGTAATGTTTTATTCCTGGGCACCAACACCATATTTGTCTAAAATATATAATAAATGTTAGTGGCAATGCATTGAAATGACTAGGTTTACCATTAAAAAATAAAAATAGAGGGGTGCCTGGGTGGCTCAGTGGGTTGAAGCCTCTGCCTTCGGCTCGGATCATGATCCCAAGGTCCTGGGATCGAGCCCCACATCCGGCTCCCTGCTCAGCAGGGAGCCTGCCTCCCTCTCTCTCTTTTCTGCCTGCCTCTGCCTATGTGTGTTCTCTGTCAAATAAATAAATAAAATCTTTTTAATAAATAAATAAATAAATAAATAAATAAATAAATAAATAAATAATAAAAATAGAAAACACAAACCGTGCCTTGCTCTTTAGAAGTTCTTTTTATCTCCCCTTCCCCTTCCCACACTTCATTACTCTTCTCTCTTTGGGTAACGTCAACTCTTTTTTTTCCGTACTCAGAAATTTTAAATGGCTAACAGAGCACCTCAGGATTCTTTCCTCCGGCCATCATCCTTCTCTTTTAAGTTGTGCTCAGCAAGATTATTTGGATATTGGAGCTACAAACGGTCAGATTACACGTGGAGGTCCCTGAAATGTAACATCCCCATTGCAGGATTCTGGAATTACACCAAGCACCAGGGAGGGGTTGCTCCTCCCCAAAGAGCTTGCTGTTCTGAAAAAATCCTTTGTTTTAAGGCTTGCAAAATGGCCCTGAGGAATCTCCCATCCGGGTCCCCGGCACTGGCCTGAATACTGCTTCGTTCTAGAGGGCCTACAAGCTCCCTTAAAACAAAATACTCACGTGTCTTAAAATATTGTAAGAACTGCTGCTCTCTGAGTCTTGGTTCATACCTTACAGAATAACAATCGTTGTTCTGAAGGCGAATTTTGTGATTTTCCCAGCAAGCCCCTGACAGTGACAGTAACGAGCACACTGTGGGTTTACTAGGTCCGTGATACCGTGCTAGGTGCCCTATGTTCACTATCCCCTTTAATTCTCACCAAAAAAAAAAAAAAAAAAGGCAGTAAGTCAGACAGTACTGTTACCCCATCTTGCAGAGAAGGAAACTGAGGCTCAGAAGTTCAAAGAACTTTGCCCAAGTCCACATAGCCAGCAAGTAGCCAAGCCCCCGTTCCAACCCTAGTCTGTCATGGTCTAAATCCCATTCCATTTCTGTTATTCCACATTACCTCTTTAAATGGCCATAAACGAAGATCCTTTCTGCATAGCAATACTATAGAAAATAAACAGCTTGAACTGGTTGATCTTTTAAGGTCCCTTCCCCCTCTTAAAAAAAAAAATCAATGATTCTATGGAGAGAAGGAGAAAAAAAGGAAATGTAAAGAGGCCAAACATTATGAGGCTTGGCTTATCAGTATTTAATAACAGCTTTTGGATCAAAACTCTACAGAACCTTATTTATGGACAGACAGTTTCTGTTAAGCAGAGCCTTTTTATACAACCTTTTCATCTGAGGATGTTGTAGCCTTCTCTTGCCTTTCTATTAGTAAGAGATGGGGTGTGAAATTTGCTGGCCCTGCCAAGATTATCCCATTAAATTATCTGCCCTCTTCCCGTGTAATTCACTCAGGGGCAACAGTTTGCGACGTGGGCCGGTGGACGTCCGTGCCTGGGCGCTCGGAGGGGGAGGTGTGAAGGAAGAAGTTCAGGTGGTGGGAGCATCCCAATGACATAACATCAATCCACGTTTCGCTGCCTTACCAAAATAAAGCGGATGCCACAATTATCCCATTCCTAAACAAACTGAAAATCCCAACCGAGCTTACTGCAACAAAGAGAGAGCCTTTTTACTGCTGTTTATTTTTATTTTGTATTCGTTAGCTTTTTAGATATTCCTGGCATGCAAGTCAGGCTCCGTGTAACAAGCAGCTGCATTTAGTTAAGGATTTCGAAGAGTTTTCCCCACCCCACCCCACCCCCTGCCATCCCCTCCCCCTCAACTCCAGAGGGCTTTCTCAGACTCCTAGAAGACTATTCCTTTCTCTTCGTGCGTCTACACAACAGTTTCTCCTGTCACACCGCAGGGGAATTAGGAAGGCCAGCTTGAGGCCCTTCTCTTTGAGAAGGAGGTCTCAGAGACTCGAGTGTTTTCCTCGCTGGGGCTGGATTTGCCAGGGTCTGGTCTACATAGGGACCTTGGAGCTGGCAAGCCAGCTCTTCCACTAAAGAGAACTCCAATAAATCACTCTGCTCAGCCTACAATCCCAGTTGTACACCAAGATGCAAATACAAAGACACTTCATCAAAACATATCTCATCGCTGGTTGGAAGAAACTGCCAGACACACTCCTCAAACCGCATCAAAGTTATAGTTCAGTACAACAGCATAATTCCTCCTGATCAGAGGTGCAGACCACCAAAGAACCTTCTGGTCTATCCCTGAGTTGCAGCAAGACTACTGGCTCAGGGAACTCCAGCACAGAAAGAAAAATTGAAGTTGACTGTCTCCAATCATTTCTTGTAACCCCTAGATAGAGCTAAGAAAACATCCCATTGCTCTTGGAAAACATGGGGAATTGGCACCTTTGGCCCATACGTAGTGTAAATTCTAAGTCTTAAACCAGGACAGATTGTCTAGGGCAGCAGAGAAGAGCAAGAACTCAGGGACTGGTTTGGAAGCTCAGCAATGCCATTTCCTAGCCATGTGACCTGAAGAAAGTCACTTAACCTCTCTGTGTCTAAATTAAAATGAGCTAATTATGCCAGTCCCCTCACAGATTTGTGGTGAGGAGTCAGTGAGCTAATATTGGCAAATTGCTCAGAATGGTCACTGGCCCATTATAAGGATTACCCAAGTGTCTGTTAAATGAATTGTACAAACAGAGGCATTTCAAAATGCTTGTTTTCAAGGAAATACATACTTAGTTGAGGTCAAAGGACTTGGCACCATTCTTTAGCTTCTCCTAAACCCAATGACACCTGGCCTGGTGGGAGGGAAACCGCAAAAGTGAGGAGACTCCACGAATTGTGCAGATCTGGGCTCAGGCCCGGATCCACCACCCTCAAGCCCCCACAACCTACCCAGGAAGGCAACTTATTACCCCAGGCATCAAACACTCCACAAAACAATGGTTCCCATCGTTTGGGGATTGCCATTTTCTCAGAATATCAGATTATAGCTAGAAACATACAACCAAAAATATGCAATTATTTTTTTGTATATTATTTCTGGGCGGTTGCATATCCTTGGTTTCAGGTACCCCAACTTAAGACCTCTCAGATGGGTGCTCTTCTCTAGTACTTCACACATACGGTTTCATTTTAAATCTCTTAACACTTAACTGGTTCAGAAAAACCAGTCAACAAGCAGAGAAAAGATTCAAACCCATGACTGTTAAACTCCAAGGCCTAGGCTCATAACCACTAAGTTCTACTGTTAACTTCTACTATACTCCATTCAAACTAAATGATGGGGCAAGAAAAGAAAAAAGTCCTTGAGAGTATGTCATGTTACATTTTTACTAAGAAGAGCAAATATGACACTACAGTTTTACATGCAACCAAAAAAGTTATTCTCCATTCAACAAAAATCTACGGACTACTTACTATATAGATGCATACATGCATGTCATTTATATGTAGATATACATTTACATCAATATACACATGGGCTACAAAGCATTCCATTCTACATACAATGCTGTGCAAACTTTTCAAAAATTTTCAAAATGGGGTATGTGGTCTCCATCAAACCACAGCCAAAATGGATACTAATGGATGCAAGTGACACACCATTTAGAAACTTTAAAGTCTAATTTGAAGGCTGGGCTCACCAGGCAGGAGAGCGAGAAAGGAAAATACAGACCAAAGCTGAGTTTTTAAAGACTCCTAAGTAAATATCAGAAAGATAAGCACAGCATCCGAGTAGCAAAGCAGCCTACCAGGTATGCTGAACCAATATAGAGGATTAAACATTTCCAACACACAGCCAGACACAGCTTGACCACACCCTTTGTCCACTGGGCCACTGTGTGGCCCCCCCAAGGGAGGATTTTCAGGCATCTCCAATAAAGTTGGGGCTGGCTGACTTGGCTTTCAGTGTTTTCACCAGGAAAGCTGACAGTCTTACTGCCCTCAAGAGACTCCTATTCTAAAAGTAGACAGGACAGATAGGTATTAAAATGGCATTGGAAGGTTTATGAAATGAGAGCAAACACAGTAGCAGGCCACCTCCCTCTGACTCTAAGAGTCAAACCACACAATATACAGGATTCTGAGAAAGGCAAAATGGGTTCCTAAGGCCCTAAGTGCTGAGTACACAGTATTAATGGCTTCAGCTTCCCAGGAAGGTTTAGCCCTAGGTAGGAAGGAGGCAGGTGAGGAGATCAACAATGAGTAGGCCCAAAAAAGTAAATATAAAGGTTTGCTCCTCCTGGCTAACAAAATTAAAAAATAATGGGAGAAACACTGAGCATTTTTTTAATAAGTAACTGAAAGCTGTCTCCCCTTAAGCTCATTTCTTGAGCCAGTGGTTGGGTTACCTTAAGAATCCTGAATCAGACAAGAAAGTAAACCTGAGTTCCACTGGAAGACTTGTCCCCGAGAAAAAAATCAAGCATTCACAAAAATGGAAAGGGATGTATACGATGACAAATAAGACAAAAATAACAGATTTGAGCTCACTATTGAAGAGTTTGGAATAGGCAATACTCTTTTTTTTTCCTTTTAATTTTTAAAGCCTGTATACAGTTAGACAAGAAAATTTGGCTGACTGCTGATAATAAAATTGTCTTACACGCAGCAAAATCACTGCATGGACGTTTACTTAAAGGCAGGTGACCAAAGAAAGGTCTGCTCCTACCCACTCCTCCCCCCATGATCCAAAAGCAACCACTGTTGAAAGATTATGTAGAAGTAAAACAAGTTGAGAGGATATAACCAAATTAAACAAGGACCCAAGCTAAGAGCCCTTCCCTGATTATCTTCACCTCAATTTGCTAAGCAACTTGACATAAGAAGGATGTTTCCACGGGTTAGGCAGCATGGCCCAGTTTTTACTTCTGACCCAGGTGTTGTGGTGTGGGGCCAGATGTTTGGCGTCCCTGAAGGAACCAAACATCCAGGAGACCAAGCTGTTTACATTTCATTAGTATTTTTCATCAGGAAGGTGCACTCCCTGCTGATGTACATCTTAATTACAATTAGGAACTGTATTTACCCGGAGGGGCCTCTAGATTACCACAACCACACTGGGGGATCAATTTCAGAATACTTCTCAGAAAATGTGGTTCTCAAACTCAACTCTAAGAAATCAAAATTCACACACAACTTCAACTTCCTTTCCAGAGTGTGTTCCTACCACGAAAACTATGAGCTAGATTTTAGTAAAAGTTAATTCTGCAGCCATAGTCTAAGTACTGAATAGATCTTTGCCCCTCAACTGCTAAATAACCTAAAATCTTTTCTTTTCCAAAGCACAGCGCTAACTTAAAAATGAAAGATGCATGATAAAAGAACAGAAACCTATTTATCTGCACCGGTTTGGGCTGGGAGTGGGGGAAGGCAGAATCCAGGGACTCCAGCACCCCCTCAAGAGATGCATGTTAAAAGTGAGGCCCAAGACCCCGGAGACTTTAATCAACTTTCCCCCTCCAACCTCCAAAGAATGAATCGGTTGTCTCCACAGGCGCAGCCGGGCTCTTCCCTCTCATTGTGTACCGGCTCGGGCGCAGCAAGGATCCAAGCTTCCCGCAGTGAACTAAGACGCCCCGGCTTTCGCCGGAGTCTTTCTCTAACTGTTGCAATTGTCTTTGGAGATTAACAAAATCAAGTATGCATTAGATGGCCTTTCCCCCCCGCCTTGCGTGTAACACACACACGCGCACACGCACACACATACGTGCACGCTCAGAGCACTCTGGAGCAGCAGGCCGCCTCTGACAGCACATTTTGCACAAAGTGGCGGCGACGGCGTCAGCGCACACGTTGTGGCCTCCATCGTGAGCCTCCAGAGGCAGGAGCGCCGGGGACGGCGGATCTGTGAGGCCGCCCGAGGCTCGGGACGCCAGGGCTTTTGTTTGGGTCGGTGTGCGGACAGCCTGGGCTCTCGCAGGCACCACTGAAAATACCAACTCCCTCCTGGACCGCGCCTTCCGGGGCGGCTGCTCCTTGGGGCTCCGTAGACTTGCCTGAAAACCGCTTACGGCGCTTTAGGGGTCCAGCGAGGGACCGGGGGAACAACGGCACGGAGGCGCCCCCAGCACCCCACGCCCCCCGACCCCTCCACGCTTTCTGTCAGCGCTGACAACTGCTGCTGGGCGCGGAGGAGGAAGCCCCCGGGGCACCTCCGGACCACAGCAGGACTCCCGGGGCAAATCCTCGCCCGCCTTCCCGGCGCCCGGATTCGCGTTTGCGGGACCCCCGACGGGGTCTCCGGCCGCCCTGTCCCCCTCGGCGGGCGCGGTGCTTCCCAGCTGCCCAGCGCCGGGCGGCGGTCGGGAGGGTCCCCGGGGGCCGCGCGGGCTCCGGAGCCGCGGATGCGCCTCTTACCTTGGGCAGCGGCCCCGCGCGCAGCCAGCAGCAGCCCAGCCAGCAGCGCCAGGAGCGGCGGGCGCGCCCCGCGGCGGCGCGGTCCGTGCATTCCTCCTCTCGCGGCGGCGGCGGCGGCGACGGCTCCCAGGCCGCGCGCAGAACATCCACGGGCTCTGCCCGGCGTCCCGGCCACCTCGTTCCGGCCGCTCCCTCCGCAGGATGCCGGGGGCGTCTGCAAAGTTCTTTGTCCCTCTAACCTGCTCCCTCGCTCCACCCGGCCGCCTCTGGACCCTGTACGCGCGCGGGTCCCTCCTCAGCCCTGCAGCTGCAGCCTCGCCTCCGCGGCCGGTCAGTCCCGGGCTGTCGGGGTCGCGCTCGCGTAAGGCCGGTCCCCCCGGCCGGGACTCGGAGAGGAGTGCGCCCTACGCCCGGGGGCTCCCGTCCCGGGACTCTCTCGGTGGCGGCTGCAGCGGCTCCTCCCGCTCTGCACGCTCGCTCTCTGGCTCTCAGCCTCCCTCAACTTGTCACTTTCCACTCCACCAACTCTCCAGCCCAGCGCCGGAGCCCGACCAATGGCAGACGCGGGCTCAGGCCGGCGACCCAGCGCCCTCTGCTGCCGTCTCTCGACACCAGCACCCTCCCTGACTTTCCAGAACCCGGTCGCTCCCGCGCCTCTCGCAAATCCACCCCCTCCCCCACCATGCTTCAAACCCACAGCCGGACCTGGGGCCCTAGAGGCCATTTGACAGATGGGGAAGCCGAGGCTCCGGGAGACTTGTCCTGAGAGGCAAAGCAGTCCGTGGCTGAATGGTTCCGTCAGGAGACCCAGATTCTAGCGGTCTCAGCTCTGCCACTGCTAGCTGTGTGCTTCTGGGCGGAAGAACATTGATTATGATACCAGTTTCCCTTTTGATTTCCCCCTAACCCTAGTGATTTATGTCTTCCCATTTTGTCTTTTTTTCCCCCCATTTTGTCTTTAATTTCTACTTTTCGTTGTATTGAAATCAATGTCATCTGCACCACTTCTTGGAGATGTGTTGAGGATTTCTCTGTGGTCAGTTTTTGTCAATGTCTCGTGACCTCTTAAAGAAGGTGTTTTTCTAACTTCAGAATGTGGAGCTAGCTGACTATCTCAATTTGATCTTCTTTACATCTATGTTATTTAGGCCATCTGTATCTTTGTGTGCGGGGTGGGGGGGATATATATATATATTTTTTTAATTTTTATTTATTTTTTTTGTCCAGCCACTCTACTATAGGCCAAGGGGGTCATTCAATCCTCCTACTAACAGTATGTTTTGTCTGTGTCTCCAGCTTAGGTATTACGAATTTGGGGAGACATAAAAAAACTCATGGCTGTTTGACTTTCCCTGTGGAGAGGCCCCTTGCTCATATAAAGTAGTGAGTACCTGCTGTGCTCCAGGCCCTGCTTTGGGCTCTAAGGATGCTAGAGTCACAGGGACAGTGGTCCGTGTTGCCTTAGAGGAATACCAAAAACCCAGTCTATGATACTCACTTATTGAATACTTCCTGTTTGCCTGGCGCTTTGTGTGCATGTGCTCATAGGTCTTCCACTGACTTTTTTTTTTTAAAGTCATGACAGCGTTTGATGCCTCTCTGCACTTTTACATAGATTTACAGTTTTAGAAATTGAAATGCAGACAGTACCGGACTTTCCAGCAGTGGAACAGACAATGGGTGGCCAAGCTAAGACTCAGTGCCTTTATCATAATGGAGCTAAAAGTTCTTGGCCAGAACCTATCATAGAACAAGCACTGGCTCAGTGGCAGTGGTCATCATTGATGCAGCAATCACGTCGAAGAAGCCAGCTTTAGGATTTTATAATAAGCAGTCACCATATGGAGGCAAGGACCTCGTGGCCAAAATATGTCCAGCAGGTCATAGACCCTAGACTTGTAGCCTTCTGCCTTCAGGCAGGTGAATGACTAACCCATGTGAGACAAACAGTCACTTATTCAACTCTAAGACTTCAGGGCAAGAGTATCCCCAGCTGCCTTGGTAGCTTTCCCCTTTCCTATCACTCTGACCTGAGGTCAAGGAATGATAGACAGAGAGGACCTGGGTCAACCAGTTCATTACCCAAATAGGTCTGTCCTCCAAGTTTCTCTGCCTGAGACCCATTCAATCCTGTCTCAAATATCTGGTCACTTGCCTGAGGAACTTACTGCACAAGGTTCTCTTGTTAGGAAACTGTCTTTGATGGTCAGTCTCAATATACTATGGTCCGGAATCAGAGGAAACTCGGTGACACTGCGTTTTGGTGACAGTCTCCCATGGTCTACAGTACAACACACAGTTGCCAGACAAGGAGCCTTTCCTGTCCACCCACCCCGCCCCCCACCCCAAACTGCTTGTCTCAGGTATCTTAGGTAACAGACGGCTGCCAGTGCTGAGTATACAGAACTTAATGGCACTTTTATCAGTACTTAAACCTTCCAGGAACTTAATCACAGAATCATAGACGTGAGGAATGTGACAGCTAGAACAGGCCTTGGAAATTAACTAGTATACCCCCCTCAACATATTATAAGAGAGAAACACGGCACTCAGGGAGGTGGAACCTTCTTGCCCAAGGTCACGCAGCTGGTCAGAGCCAAGTCTGGATCCTACATCAACCAGTCCAGACCTGGGTAACCACTTACCCCGGCACCCGAGATGGCTTGAAGTTTGACTATAACACAGTAGTTCCCAAAGAACAGGTTAGAAAAGGTTCTTCTTCTTTTGTTTTGTTTTTTTTAATGGACAAAGGAAATACTTACGCAAGTTCAGTAAATGCCAGTGCTTAGCATCAGGCTGTTGAGGCTCAAGCTGCAGTTTTTCTGATCTCTGCTGAGTGACTGTGGACAAATATCTTAGTCCCTCTGTGCTTTGATCTTTCATCTGTAAAACAGCGATGATAATAATAGTACCTGTTCCATACTCTCGTGAACTTTAAATGAGTTAACTTACAAAAAGTACTGTTATGAGTATCTCACACAGACTGGGCATTTAATGTTAGATGTTATTATATTATTATTATATTATTTACGTATAACAGTTTACTTAGACCATGAAAATTCCTATGAAGTCAGTCTTATCTCTATCTTTTACAAACAAAGAAACTAAAGTGAAATGAGGTTAAGAAACTTGCCCAAAAGGATCATGGGTGGCTCAGTTGGCTGAATGACTGCCTTTGGCTCATCATGATCCCGGAGTCCCAGGATCGAGTCCCACATGGGGCTCCCTGCTCAGTGGGGAGTCTGCTTCTCCCTCTGACTCTCTCCCCTCTCATGCTCTCTCTCTCATTCTCTCTCTATCAAATAAATAAATAAAATCTTTTTAAAAATGCCCAAAGTCATAAGAATTAAGGCAAAAATGTAGGACTCAAGCCTAAGTCACATCTCTCTCTGCATAATACTCAAGTGGTAGGATGTTCAAAAAACTACAGGCAATCCATAGGTTCCTCTTCTGGGTCTTCAATGGCCCTCTCCTCTCCCTTAACCAAGCCAGAAGTGGAAACAAATGGATTAAAGACTCCAAGAGGAGCCACTCTCTTTAGAGGGTCCTAGCTCAAGCTCTATAGTACTTCCTGAGGCTCTTGCTGCTGAGGGAGGCAGATATCGCCCCTGGCCTCTCCCACTAGCACACTCATGGCTCTGTTTATTATCACCATAGACACTTAGAAGGCATAGTCAGGGTAAGCCATGGTGGAAAGGTGAGAAAGGAACAGGAGAGTGACAAGTCACGGAGAGCTGGTACCAAGAGGGATGTAAAAGAAACCATCTTACATCTGGAAAAGTTGTTGGAAAGGGAGATTCATTGGGGCCTTTGCTTGATTTACCCAACAAATTCAGCCATCAATTATTCTTCTTGGAGAAATGGAGTAGCATAATGGTTACAAGCGAAGACTCAAGAGCCAGATCACAGGGATTCAAATCCTGACTTTGCTCTTAGTAGATGTGAGAACTGGAGTCTAGTATGTCAGTTTCCTCATCTGTAAAAAAGGCATTATAGTCCTACCTACTATCTAGTTTTGTTCTGAAGATTAACTTACTTAATACTCTAAAAAATTTTTTTAATTAGTTAATACTTGTAAAGGGTTTAGCACAGTGTCTATCACAGAGTAAGCAGCCAATATTTATTAGCTATAATTATTGGTGATTAAGAACATGGGCTCTACCATTACATAGACATGGCTAGATGACTTCAATAAGTTATTTTACTTCTTTATGATATAATCTTCTCATGGAAAAAATAAAAAAGAGATAATAATAGAACCAAGATATGAAGTCATTTTAAGTATAAAATAATATACATTACACCTAGAATATAAAGTTATCAACACAGTGTTTGGCATGGCATCTATTCAACAAATTGTGACTTGTTATTCTTTTTTTCTTCAAACCTCTATATTATGGTGTGCAAGAGAGGCATAAATTGGGTGATCATACAGCCTGGACTTCTAGTGCAATCTTGATTTCATATATTTTGTTCCATTAGCTTCACAGATCCATTTGTATAGTAGGTAAAAAACATGATTAAAAAGACAAATTGACTTCCCTGCTGTAGTCCATGTGCCCTCCTTGTCCATGCTGTATCTCTCTGCTGCCGTGTGTGTGTGTGTGTGTAACAGCTCCTTAATCTAGTATCATCATCAAAGTTCACAAACAAGAAATTCAAGAATAGTAGGGTTTTTTTAGTAAAACCAATACCAAGATGCTATAGTCTATTAAACTTCTGAAAGAAAACATAGGAGAAAATCTTAGTGATCTTGGGTTTGCCGAAGATTTCTTAAACAAGAGATAAAAGCCATGCACTACAAAAGAAAAAATTGATAAGTTGGAATTCTTCAAAGTTAAAACCTTGTGCTTTTCAAAAGACACTTTTGTGAAAATAAAAAGTAAGCCATTGAGGTAAAATATTTGCAAAATATGTATGTCCAGTTAGAGACTTGCATCTAGCATATACAAAGAACTCTTACTACTCAATGATAAGACAAAAATCTAACTGTTTAAATGAGCAAAATATTTGAACAAACACCACTGAAGTAAAAATACAGATGGCAAAGAAATACATTAAAATGTTTTCATCACTAATAATCAAGGAAATGTAACTAAAACCATAATGAGATATTACTACATACTTACTAGCATAGCTAAAGTTAGAAAGATGAACCACATCAAGTGCTGGCAAAGATATGGAACAAGTAGAGCTTTCATACATTGCTGATGGAAATGAAAAACAGTACGGTCACCTGGGAAAACAGTTGGTGGGTTTTATTTTGGTTTTTTTTTTTTTTAATTTTATTTATTTCTTTGACAGAGAGAGGGAAATCACAAGTAGGCAGAGAGGCAGGCAGAGAGAGGGGGAAGCAGGCTCCCTGACGAGCAGAGAGCCCGATGCGGGCCTCGATCCCAGGACCCTAAGATCATGACCTGAGCTGAAGGCAGAGAGGCTTAACCCACTGAGCCACCCAGGCGCCCTGGGAAAAGAGTTTTAGAGTTAAAAGCTAAACTATATCTATCACATGATCCAGCTATTCCACTTCTAGGTATTTACCCAAGACAAATCAAAACATATGTCCATACAAAGACATTCATATGGAGCAAATCAAATAAAAGGAGTTGTAATGAACAAAGAACATGAATAAAGGGCATTGGATAGTCTTAGAGGATTTCTTTTAAGTCATTAGATATATTTTTCTTCTCTGGGCCTATTTCCACTGGACAACAAGTACAATTGCACCAAAATCAGGTCACTCTGGCTCCCAGACCTGATTAGATGAGCAATGACAAATTCTTTCCTTCTCTTTTTGGAAGACCTCATTCAGAGAACTCTCAGTTAACACATCAGTTATAGCACAAATGTCATCCAAACCCTCTAGGCTCTGGACTGTGTCTGCTGAATTGAACACCTGCCCATTACCTGATACTTGACCCAGTCCCAGTAAGAATGGTTTTTTTTAATAATTTATTTTTTATTAACATATAATGTATTAGCCCTAGGAGTACAAGTCTGTGAATCGCCAGGATTACACACTTCACAGCACTCACCATAGCACATACCTTCCCCAATGTCCATAACCCAACCACCCTCTCCCTATCCCCCTCCCCCCCACAACCCTCAGTTTGTTTTGTGAGATTAAGTGTCTCTTAGTTTGTCTCCCTCCCGATCCCATCTTGTTTCATTTATTCCTTTCTTACCCCCCAAACTCCCCCACGTTGCCTCTCACCTTGCTCATATCAGGGAGATCACATGATAATTGGCTTTCTCTGATTGACTTATTTCGCTCAGCATAATACCCTCTAGTTCCATCCATGTCATCGCAAATTGCAAGATTTCATTTCTTTTGATGGCTGTATAGTATTCCAGTGTGTGTGTATCACATCTTTATCCATTCGTCTGTTGATGGACATCTAGGTTCTTCCCATAGTTTGGCTATTGTGGACATTGCTGCTATAAACATTCAGATGCATGTGCCCCTTCGGATCACTACATTTGTATCTTTAGGGTAAATACCCAGTAGTGCAATTGATGGGTCATAGGGTAGCTCTATTTTCAACTTTTTGAGGAACCTCCATGCTGTTTTCCAGAGTGGCTGTACCAGTTGCATTCCCACCAACAGTGTAGGAGGGTTCCCCTTTCTCTGCATCCTCGCCAGCATCTGTCATTTCCTGACTTGTTAATTTGAGCCATTCTGACTGGTGTGAGGTGGTATCTCATGGTGGTTTTGATTTGTATTTCCCTGATGACAAGTGACGTGGAGCACTTTTTCATGTGTCTGTTGGCCATCTGGATGTCTTCTTTGCAGAAATGTCTGTTCATGTCTCCTGCCCATTTCTTGATTGGATTATTTGTTCTTAGGATGTTGAGTTGGTTAAGTTCTTTATAGATTTTGGGTACTAGCCCTTTATCTGATATGTTGTTTGCAAATATCTTCTCCCATTCTGTCAGTTGTCTTCTGGTTTTCTTGACTGTTTCCTTTGCTGTGCAAAAGCTTTTGATCTTGATGAAGTCCCAATAGTTCATTTTTGCCCTTGCTTCCCTTGCCTTTGGCGATGTTTCTAGGAAGACGTTGCTGAGGCTGAGGTCAAAGAAGTTGCTGCCTGTGTTCTCCTCAAGGATTTTAATGGATTCCTTTCTCACACTGAGGTTCTTCATCCATTTTGAGTCTATTTTCATGTGTGGTGTAAGGAAATGGTCCAGTTTCATTTTTCTGCATGTGACTGTCCAATTTTCCCAACACCATTTGTTGAAGAGACTGTCTTTTTTCCATTGGACATTCTTTCCTGCTTTGTTGAAGATGAGTTGACCATAGAGTTGAGGGTCTATTTCTGGGGTCTCTATTCTGTTCCATTGATCTATGTGTCTGTTTTTGTGCCAGTACCATACCTTCGTGATGATGACAGCTTTGTAATAGAGCTTGAAGTCTGGAATTGTGATGCCACCAACTTTGGCTTTCTTTTTCAACATTCCTCTGGTTATTTGAGGTCTTTTCTGGTTCTGTTTAAATTTTAAGATTATTTGTTCCATTTCTTTGGGAAAAAAAATGGATGGTATTTTGGCAGGGATTGCATTAAACGTGTAGATTGCTTTAGGTAGCTTAGACATTTTCACAGTATTTGTTCTTCCAATCCATGAGCATGGAACATTTTTCCATTTCTTTGTGTATTCCTCAATTTCTTTCATGAGTACTTTATAGTTTTCTGAATACAGATTCTTTGCCTCTTTGGTTAGGTTTATTCCTAAGTATCTTATGGTTTTTGGTGTAAATTGTAAACAGGATTGACTCCTTAACCAGTGAGAATGTTTAATTCTAGGTCTCCCCATCTCCAGTTCTCTCAAGCCTACAGCAGCAAACATGTCTGTTCTCAGCCCTATCATGAACTAGACTCAGACAACTGATCTTACATCCTTTAATGTACTCTACTAGCACATATTTATGATGGTTATATTCTCCAGACTTGACTCAATTTAAGGACTTACACAATCCTGGGCTCTTAATACAGTGATCATATTTTAAACTTAAAATGTGTTTTTTATCAAAATATTTAGAATGGAACATATTGTAAGAATCAAGGAAAGAGGTCATCAAGAACAGTCTTTGTTCCAGGCTATTAACAGAGCCTTCTCAGGTAGGGGTAATAAAATTCCTTCATAAAATGTTGCTGTGAATATCACCTCAGTCAGGCTCATAAAAAAAAAAGACTTATTTTCACATAACATAAGTCTGAGAAAATACTAGAGAAAAGCAATTATTTCATTTCTTTAAAGTAAGCTCCATGCCCAATGTTGGGCTGGAACTCATGACCCTGAGATCAAGAATCACATGTTCTACCAACTGAGCCAGGCAGATGGCCCCAGAAAAGCATTTTAAAATTAGTAAAACTGAATCAATATAAGAGTGAAGCACCCTAACTATCCCTAGTCTCTGTAACTAACAAAAGCTTTTTTTTTTTTTTTTTTTAGTTTTTCTAAAGATTTTATTTATTTATTTGAGAGAGAAAAGGAGAGTCAGTGAGAGAGCCCAATCAGGGGAGTAGCAGAGAGAAAGGGAGAAGCAGGCCCCCTGCCATGCAGTTAGCCAAAAGTGACACAGGGCTCTCAAGACCCTGAGATCATGACCTGAGCCAAACACAGATACTTAACCAACTGAGCCACCCAGGTGTCCCAGAAGTTTAAATTAATAATAGATGCTAAGTAAATAGTTCCTGAATTAATTAATCCAAGTCATGTCAATATGAATAATATAGTCAAGTGAGTTAAAACAATTTATTGGTGTTTGAGAAAATTGCATAGATATCCAAGCTTTGTCATGGATTTTATATGCCATTGAGCAAGTCATTTGACCTCTCTGAACCTCAATTTTCTCATCTATAAAATAAAGCACTGGATCAAATAGTTCCCTACTCCAAAAAAATTTTCTCAAGAAAATTTAAAGCAGTTTTATTTGTAATGTCAAAAATTGGAAACAACCCAAATGTCCACCAACAGGTAAATGGATAAACTCCAGTGTGCTCATACAATGAAACACTACTCACCAATAAAAAGGAATGTTATTAATACATATAATAACATGGATGAATATAAAAATAATTATACTGGGTAAAAGTAGATATTCTATAAAGAATATATACTACACGATTTCATTTATATAAAATTCTAGAAAGTGCAAACTAATCTATAGGGACAAAAAGCAGACTACTGTTTATCTGGGACCAGAGAAATGAAAACAGAAGATAAACAGGCATAAGGACATGGCATGGAAGTGATGTTATATTTACTATCTTGAATGTGGTAATGGTTTCATAGGTGTATACATATGTTAAAACTCATTGTAGAAGGGTGCCTGCGTGGCTTAGTCAGTTCAGCATCCACCTTTTGATTTCTCTTAGATCATGATCTCGGGGTCCTGAGATCGAATCCGTGTTGGGCTCTAACACTGCACGTGGAGCCTACTTAAGAGTCTCTTTCTCTCCCTCTCTGCCTCTCGCCCAACTCACACACTCAGAACACTTAATAACTGGCATGCTCATCAAGTTGCACACTTCATTTTTTTTTAGATTTTTTTAAAGATTTTATTTATTTGAGAGAGAGAGAGAGAGAATAGGAAAGAGAGAGCGAGCTTGAGAAGTGGAGGGTCAGAGGCAGAAGCAGACTCCCTGCTGAGCAGGGAGCCTGATGTGGGACTTGATCCTCGGACTCCAGGATCATGAGCTGAGCCAAAGGCAGTCGCTTAACCAACTGAGGCACCCAGACACCCCAAACTGCACACTTTAAATATAGTTAGTTTAATATATGTGAGTTCTACCTCAATAAACTTTCAAAGCAACATGCTGACAGTCAAAGAACACCATTTGAAGAAAGGTTCTAAACATAAAATAGGTAAAAATAAACAAGAAAAAAACAGCTTGGAAACAATAGACTATTTAGGTAGAAGAAAACTTACATACATCCTATCATTCATACATTCAGAGAGATAAGTGAAGATATTACTTTTTTGAAATAAGAAGAACATCAGGGATTTGGGAAGGGGAGGAAGAGGCAGTGGACAACAACCGTTCTGGAAATTAAAAATAATTATTATGGCTGAAATTTTAAAAAGTGGCCTTGGAGAAATGTTTTAAAAATTGTGAAGGAAAATTATTTTCTACTTAGAATTCTATACTCAGGTAAACTATCATTTAGAGAGAGAGAACATCATCTGGGACATTCAAAGCCTCAAAATTATCTGCCATATGCTCTATGTTAGTTTCCTATGGCCTCTGTAACAAATTACCACAAACCTGGTAGGTTAAAACAATACATATTTATTTTCTTAGTCTGGTAGGCCAGAAGTCCAAAATCAGTTTTACTGGGAAGAAGTCAAGGTGTGAGCAGAGCTGATTCTTTCTGAAGATTCTAGGAGAGAATGTTTTTTCCAGCTTCTAGAGCTCCATGTTTCGCATTCCCTGATTCATGGTCCCTTCCCCCATCTTTAAAGCCAGCAGTGTAGTGTTTTTCAAGTCTCACTGTGCTTCCACATTTACATCTCCTCTCTTATAAGGACCCTTGGGATTCCACAGGACACGTTTGGACAATCCAGGATAATCTCATCACAAAATCCTTAACTTACTCACACTTATAAAGTCCCTTTTGCTATGTTCTGGGGATTAAGCCACAAAGACATTCGGGGAGCCATTGCTCAGCCTGCCACACTCCCTCCCTAAGGACACTATCAGAAGATATATTCTGGTTATTCAGGAAGTAAACATAGAAAAAAGAACACATGGGATGTAGGAAAAAGAGGGAAAAAGAGAATTTCCAGGATAACAAGGCATGTTCCAAAAAGAAAACTGAACAAGTGATTAAAGGAAAATATCCAAGACTGGAAGAAATCTTAAGACTCTGAGAGAAAAGGCACCATCTGATAGACTCATAGGTGGATGTAGGCCTGAGAGAAACTTTTGCTTTTGAGGAAATTTGGGATGAACTGGTGATAGACATATATAAAACTAAATAAGCAAAGCTACAAACAATTATTACCCCATGGAATATAAAAATGTGTACAAAAATGGAAAAATAAACATAGTACGCTGCATGGCTTAACAGTAGTTAGCAACTGCAAACAGTGAATCTTGCTGAAATTATAATCAATTATGATGGAAGAGTGAGAGGATGAGAAGTGTACGGTAATGGTGCTGGTGGTGGGGATTGTGAGACAGAGCTCATATTTCATAGTGGACAGTTAATAGATAACGACTAAAACTGAACGACTAAAACTGAAATATCAAGTTGTAGCTTGTTCTTTAAGATCATGAAGATAAATGCTGAAAGAAAGACTTGAAATCAAGGGGTAGGCATGGGAAAGGGGACAGATGATGGTAGGACACCAGCTTCACTGTGATGCTCAGTGATGGCGCCCCCCCTGCAGCCCTGGGCAAGAGATGCTGTTATAAGACTGGAACTTGGAAGTGCTTAACTGAAGACACAACATGGACACAATTATTGTGATCAGCAGTGTGGTTGGAGGGGCAACCAGGGAAGCCTGCCTCACAGAATGATGGAGATGTTTAATAAACACAGCATTCCTAGAAGCAAAAAACATGGGCCTCCCACCCAGGGCATTGTTAAACTAGCCAGCCAAAAGAAATCAAGGACAGATGACTAGGAGACATAGGGCAGCTCCCCCAATAAAAATTCATGGTTCTTTACCCAGGTTCTAGGACAGGACCAGTTTCTGACCAGAACTCAATTGACTAAATGAGAGGCCAGATCCTCGGGAAGAAGGTTCCTACAGCAGTGCAGCAATTATATAAAAGAAAGAGCTCTTCTGCAGAAACACATGGGGTGCAAGTGGTCCTTCTGCTTGGGGCCATATGATCCGGTAGACCATATGTTATTGGAGGATGTCTATAGCAGGAAAATATGTTTTATAGAGTTAATGGCAACCTTCAGTAGGAGAATCACAGAATTGATCGCTACGGTTCTGCACAGCCATGCCTTGTGCAGTAAAAAATCAAATGCTTTCAAAAAACAGCATCCTCTTCATGATGATCAGAGCCTAGTACTCCTCCCAGGATGATAATGTCTTTACTTTCCTAATGGTCTCTTGATATGAGGAATCCAAAGTAACTAGACAACAGCTTAAATTTTAATAGGACTCTTTTTTTTTTTTTTTAAGATTTTTATTTACATATTTGAGAAAGAAAGAGTGAGCGCTCCAGCAGTGGGAGGGGCAGAAGTAGAGGAAGAAGCCCATTCCCCAGTAAGCAGGGATCCTGACATGGCTTGATCCCAGAACCCCAAGATTATGACCAGGACCCAGAGATCATGACCTGAGCTGAAGGTAGATGCTTAACTGACTGGGCCACCCAGGTGCCCATAATAGGACTTTTATCATGATCATAGTAGAAGAGTTCTTTCTGTGGAGACAAAATCCAAGGGTTATGAGGAAGGTAACCACAAATTTCCTGTTTGCTGAAATATAAAATGTGAAATATAAAAGCATAGATTGAAAGCAAAAACATGAAAAAGATACACCACATAAGCAGTAATGTTAAAAGACTGATATGACTTTCCTATTAACAGACAAAATAGTCTTCAAAACAAAGAGTATCGCTAGAGATAAAGAGAGGTATTTCATAATGACAAAAGAGCCAATTAATCAAAAACACATAAAAATCCTAAATTTTTGTGTTTTTATGTGTATATGTTCCTAAATGTGTATGCCCTAATGGCAGAGTTCAAAACCATATGGAAAACAACAATTAACAAAAGTAGAGGGAGAATAGAAAATGAACAATCCTAGTTGGAGACTTGAACTCCTGTCTCTTAGTAACTGATATAAACATACACAATTAGTAAGAATATAAAAATTTGGACAATATCAACCAGCTTGATATAGTAGATGTTTATGGAGTACTATATCCAACAACTGAAGAAAACACATTCTTAAGTACTTACAGAACATTCATAAAGAAAGACCATATGCTGAGAAATAAAATAAGTCTGAACAAATCAAAATATTGAAACCATAGCATATATTCTCTGACTACAAGTCAAGTAAGTTAGAAATTAATATAAAAATATATGGAGAAAATTCAAAGAAACTTGAGAATTAATATTTTTAATAACCTTGGGATCAAAGAACAATTCACAAAGAAAATTAGAAAATATGTTGAACTAAGTGAAAAGGAAAGCACAACACATTAAAATTTGGGGAATTCATCGAAATGAGGAAATTCATATGTAAAGGGAAATTCATAACTTTAAATATTTATGCAAGAAAACAAGAAGATCTAAAATCATGATTTAAGCTTCTACATTAGGAAGCTAGAAAACAAAGAGCAAAATAAGCCCAGAATAAGCAGAAGAAAGAAACAAGTGTAAAAAGATTTTTCAGTGAAATAGAGGACAAATAATAGAGAAAATCACTAAAGTCAAAAGTGAGCTCTTTGAAAATATTGGTACAATTGATAAACTGCTAATTATATTGGTCAATAAAAATAAGATGAAAGATGGGGTGCCTGGCTGTCTGGTACATGAAGCATGTAACCCTTGATCTCAGTGATGTAAGTTCGAGCCCCAAGTTGGATGTAGAGATTGCTTGAAGATAAAATCTTTAAAAATAAATAAATAAGAGAAAAGACTCCACAAATTACCAACATCAAGATCAGATCCTATATAAATTAAAGGATGGGGCTATTATAAAGGGGTATTATAAGCAACTTCTACCGAGCCACCCAGGCACCCCAGAAAACTGAATTCTTAAATTAAAACCTTTCCACAAAGAAAACCCCTAGCCTAGATAGCTTCATAGGTGGATTATATTAAACATTTAGGGAAGAAATAATACCAATACCACATAAACTCTTACAAAATGGAGGAAGACAGAACAGAGACCACCATCTAATTAATTTTATGAGTTCATGACCTTAATAACAAAACCTGATAAAAGATATGTCAAGAAAAGAAATATTCAAACCAATACTTCTCATGAAATAGACATAAAACTCTTTACCAAAATATTAACAAATTAAATTCAATAATTTAAAAAGGATATATATTGTGACCAAGTTGAGTTTATCCCACTAATGCAAGGTTGCTTTGACATTCTAAAACTATGTAATTCACAAATCTAATCAATGTAATTAACAATTTAATGATAAAATCATTTAATGAGCTCAATAATTAAGGAAAAAGACCACTTGAAAAAATCCAAAACACATTTATGCTTTTAAAAGAAATACCTTATAAAGTGGGAAATAACAGAGAACCTCCTCAATCTGATAAGAGGTGTCTAAGAAAAACCTACAGCTAACATCATGATTAATGATGAATTATTAAACATGTTGCCATTACTGTGGGAGACAAGGCAAGGATGTACATTCTCAACTTTCTATTCAATATCACATTAATGTGTTTGCCAGTGTCATGAGGCAAGAAAATAAAAATTTCTTTTATTGAAAAGGCATAAATATGGGAGTCAAGATGGTGGAGGAGTAGCAGAATGAGATGACATCAGGTCGCAGGAGTTCAGCTAGATAGTTATCAACCCATTCCGAACACCTACAAACCAACAGGAGATTGAAGAGAAGAAGAGCAGCAATACTAGAAACAGAAAATTGACCAGTTTCTGAAAGGTAGGACGTGCAGAGAAGTGAATCAGAAGCGACAGGAACATAGACCGCGGCGGGAAGGACCAGCTCCTGGCAAGCAGAAGAGCAGTGGAGCACAAAATTCAAACTTTTAAAAGTCTGCTCCACTGAGGGACATCAGTCCAGAGACCAAGTAGGGGTAGAGCCCTCATGGAGACAGTGTGGTCTTAGGTCCTGCAGGGTCACAGAAGGATTGGGGGTGTCTGGGTGTGTCAGAGCTCACAGATATTAGAGCGGGGAAGCCCGCTACAGAGACAGAGCTGAGGAGTGAGCTCTCAGCTCCGAGTTTCCTTAAACTGTAATCCGCAGCACAGTCAGTCCACTGCTCTTTGAGCGGATGTGCCACAAGCAGCACATCCGGAGAAACCCATCTTCCTTCTCTGGAGGCAGAAATCTGCTGGGTTTGGAGACTCCAAACAGGGCTGTGTGCCAGAGACAGAAACGCTTGGTCATAGGCCAGTTGAGCTTGGAGCGAAGCCAGAGACCAGGGAGATGGGAGTGATTGAGTACTTTCCTCTGAGGATGCACTGAAGAGTGGGGCCCCAAGCTCTCAGCTCCTCCGGGCCAGAGATTAGGAGGCCACCATTTTCATTCCCATCCTCCAAAGCTCTATGGAAAGTATTCAGGGAACAAAATCTCCTGAGAGCGAACTGGAGCAGATTACTTAGGCCAGCCCCTGACAAGGGCGGCACAATTCCATCTCAGGCAAAGACACCTGAGAATCACTACAACAGGCCCCTCCCCCAGAAGATCAGGAAGAACATCCAGCCAAGACCAAGCCCACTGCTCAAGGAAAAGAGCAGAATTCCAGAGGAGGGGAAAGCAAAGCATGGAATTCATGGCTTTCTCCCCATGATCATTCTGTCTTGTAAAGTTAATTAATATTTTTACTTTTATTATTCATATTTTAATTTTTTTAACTTTTTCTCTTTCCTCTTTTAATGGTTTTTAACTAGTTTATCTTAACAATACCTTTCCAAAAAGAATATTTTTAAACCTTCATTATTATAATCATATTTTATCCTTCATTGTATCTAACTTTATTTTTTGTATACATACAGGGTTTTTTATTCTAAGCAATTTTGGGGATACAATTTCTTCTAATAGATCAAAATATACCCTAAATCTAGCACAGGGCTTTGTTCTAGTCTCCAGTCTGAGCAAATTCTCTCCACTTTCTTTTACTTTCTTTTTCTGACCAACTTATCTTATCAATTCCTTTTTTAGAATTTTTTTCCTTTTTTAGATTTTTTTTAAATTGACATCTTTACAGTCATATTACATCCCTTCATAATGTTTACCCTTGTTTTTGTATATATTTAAGTTTTTCTTTCTTTAAAATTTGGGAGGTAGTTTCTTCTAAGAGACCAAAATACACCCAAAATCAAGTGGGTGGCTCTGTTCTATTCAACAATCTAATACATATATATAAATACATATATTTTTTAATTTTTTTAACTTCTTTTTACCCCCTTTCTTCTCCCCCCAGTTGGGGGTCTCTTCTGATTTGGTTAGCATACATTGTTCTGGGGTCTTTGCCACCCTTTTAGTATTTTATTCTCTCATTCATATATTCTTATCTGGATAAAATGACAAGGTGGAAAAACACACCACACAAAAAAAGAACAAGAGGAAGTACCGAAGGCTAAGGACCTAATCAATATGGACATTGGTAATATGTCAGATCTAGAGTTCAGAATGATGATTTTCAAGGTGCTACCTGGGCTCCAAAAAGGCATGGAAGATATTAGAAAAACCTGTCTGGAGAAATAAAAGCCCTTTCTGGAGAAATAAAAGAACTAAAGTCTAACCAAGTTGAAATTAAAAAAAAAAAAACTATTAATGAGGGAGGTACAATAAAAAATGGAGGCTCTTACTGCTAGGATAAATGAGGCAGAAGAGAGAATTAGTAATATAGAAGACCATATGATGCAGAATAAAGAAGCTGGGCAGAAGAGAGACAAACAACTACTGGACCACAAGGGGAGAATTCGAGAGATAAGTGATACCATAAGATGAAACAATATTAGAATAATTGGGATCCCAGAAGAAAAAGAGAGAGCCGGGCAAAAGGTATATTGGAGCAAATTATAGTAGAGAATTTCCCTAATATGACAAAGGGAACGAGCATCAAAATCCAGGAGGCACAGAGAACCCCCTTCAAAATCAATAAAAAGAGGTCCACACCCTGTCATCGAATAGTAAAACTTAAAAGTCTTAGTGACAAAGAGAAAATCCTGAAAGCAGCTCAGGACAAGAAGTCTGTAACATACAATGGTAGAAATATTAGACTGGGAGCAGACTTATCCACAGAGACCTGGCACGCCAGAAAGGACTGGCATGATAAATTCAGAGCACTAAACAAGAAAACATGCAGCCAAGAATACTATATCCAGCTAGGCTGTCATTGAAAATAGAAGGAGAGATAAAAAGCTTCCAGGACAAACAAAAAATAAAAGAATTTGCAAACACCAAACCAGCACTACAGGAAATACTGAAAGGGGTCCTCAAGGCAAAGAGAGAGCCTAAAACTAACAGACTGGAAAGGAAAAGAGACAATATACAGTAACAATCACCTTACAGGCAATACAATGGCACTAAATTCATATCTTTCAATAGTTACCCTGAATGTAAATGGACTAAATGCCCCCAATCAAAAGATACAGGGCATCAGAATGGATAAAGAAACAAGACCCATTGACATGCTGTCTACAAGAAACTCATTTTAGACCCAAAGACACCTCCAGATTTAAAGTGAGGGGGTAGAAAACAATTTACCATACTAATCGACATTAAAAGAAGGTTGGGGTGGCAATCCTTCTATCAGAAAAATTAGATTTTAAGCCAAGGACTATAAAAAGAGATGAGGAAGGACACTATATCATACTCAAAGGGTCTGTCCCACAAAAAGATCTAACAATTTTAAATATCTATGTCCCTAACATGGGAGCTCCCAACTATATAAACCAATTAATAGCAAAATCAAAGAAACACACCGACAATAATACAATAATAGCAGGGGACTTTAACACCCCCCTCACTGAAATGGACAGATTATCAAAGCAAAAGATCAACAAGGAAATAAAGGCTTTGAAAGACACACTGGACCAGATGGACGTCACAGATCTATTCAGAACATTCCATCCCAAAGCAACAGAATACACATTCTTCTCTAGTGCACATGGAACATTCTCCAGAATAGATCACAACCTGGGTCACAAATCAGGTCTCAACCGGTACCAAAAGATCGGGATCATTCCCTGCATATTTTCAGACCACAATGCTCCAAAGTTAGAACTCAATCACAAGAGGAAAGTTGCAAAGAACTCAAATACATGGAGGCTCAAGAACATCTTACTAAAGAATGAATGGGCCAACCAGGAAATGAAAGAAGAATTGAAAAAATTCATAGAAACAAGTGGAAATGAAAACACAACTGTTCAAAATCTGTGGGACACAGCAAAGGCGATCCTGAGAGGAAAATATATAGCAATACAAGCCTTTCTCAAGAAACAAGAAAGGTCTCAAGTACACAACCTAACCCTACACCTAAAGGAGCTGGAGAAAGAACAGCAAAGAAAGCCTAAACCCAGCAGGAGAAGAGAAATAATAAACAGCAGAGCAGAAATCAATGAAATAGAGACCAAAAAAAAAAAAAAAAATAGAACAAATCAACGAAACTAGGAGCTGGTTCTTTGAAAGAATTAACAAGATTGATAAACCCCTGGCCAGACTTATCAAAAAGAAAAGAGAAAGGACCCAAATCAATAAAATCATGAATGAAAGAGGAGAAATCACAACCAACACCAAAGAAATACAATTATAAGAACATATTATGAGCAACTATACGCCAGCAAATTGGACAATCTGGGAGAAATGGATGCATTCCTAGAGACATATAAACCAGGAAGAAACAGAAAACCTGAACAGACCCATAACCAGTAGGGAGATTGAAGCAGTCATCAAAAACCTCCCAACAAACAAGAGTCCGGGGCCAGACAACTTCCCAGGGGAATTCTACCAAACATTTAAAGAAGAATTAATATCTATTCTGAAACTGTTACCAAAAAAATAGAAATGGAAGGAAAACTTCCAAACTCATTTTATGAAGCCAGCATTACCTTGATCCCAAAACCAGACAAAGACCCCATTGAAAAAGAAAATTACAGACCAATATCCTTGATGAACACAGATGCAAAAATTCTCACCAAAATACTAGGCAATAGGATCCAACAGTACATTAAGAGGATTATTCACCACAACCAAGTGGGATTTATTCCAGGGCTGCAAGGTTCGTTCAACATCCGCAAATCAATCAATGTGATACGATACATTAATAAAAGAAAAAACAAGAACCATGTGATACTCTCAATAGATGTTGATAAAGCATTTGACAACGTACAGCATCCTTTCTTGATCAAAACTCTTCAAAGTGTACTCATAGAGGGTACAGACCTCAACATCATCAAAGCCATCTATGAAAATCCCACAGTGAATATCATTCTCAATGGGGAAAAACTGAGAACTTTTGCCCTAAGGTCAGGAACACGGCAGGGATGTCCATTATCACCACTGCTCTTCAACATAGTACTGGAAGTCCTAGCCTCAGCAATCAGACAACAAAAAGAAATTAAAGGCATCCAAGTTGGTAAAGAAGAAGTCAAATTCTCACTCTTTGCAGATGATATGATACTTTATGTGGAAAACCCAAAAGAGGCCACTTGAAAACAGCTAGAACTTGTACAGGAATTCAGTAAAGTGTCAGGATATAAAATCAATGCACAGAAATCAGTGGCATTTCTATATGCCAACAACAAGACAGAAGGAAAAAAATTAAGGATTCAATCCCATTTACAATTGCATCTAAAACCATAAGATACCTAGGAATAAACCTAACCAAGGAGGGAAAGAATCTGTACTCAGAAAAAACTATAAATTACTCATGACAGAAATTGAGGAAGACACAAAGAAATGGGAAAATGTTCCATGCTCATGGATTGGAAGAACAAATATTGTGAAAATGTCTATGCTACCCAAAGCAATCTGCACGTTTAATGCAATCCCTGCCAAAATACCACCCTTTTCCTTTTTTCAAAGAAATGGAACCACCCTAATCTTAAAATTTAAACAGAACCAGAAAAGACCTCAAATAACCAGAGGAATGTTGAAAAAGAAAGCCAAAGTTGGTGGCATCACAATTCCAGACTTCAAGCTCTATTACAAAGCTGTCATCATCACGAAGGTATGGTACTGGCACAAAAACAGACACATAGATCAATGGAACAGAATAGAGAGCCCAGAAATAGACCCTCAACTCTATGGTCAACTAATCTTCGACAAAGCAGGAAAGAATGTCCAATGGAAAAAAGACAGTCTCTTCAACAAATGGTGTTGGGAAAATTGGACAGTCACATGCAGAAAAATGAAACTGGACCATTTCCTTACACCACACATGAAAATAGACTCAAAATGGATGAAGAACCTCAGTGTGAGAAAGGAATCCATTAAAATCCTTGAGGAGAACACAGGCAGCAACTTCTTTGACCTCAGCCTCAGCAACGTCTTCCTAGAAACATCGCCAAAGGCAAGGGAAGCAAGGGCAAAAATGAACTATTGGGACTTCATCAAGATCAAAAGCTTTTGCACAGCAAAGGAAACAGTCAAGAAAACCAGAAGACAACTGACAGAATGGGAGAAGATATTTGCAAACAACATATCAGATAAAGGGCTAGTACCCAAAATCTATAAAGAACTTATCCAACTTAACATCCAAAGGACAAATAACCCAATCAAGAAATGGGCAGGAGACATGAACAGACATTTCTGTAAGGAAGACATCCAGATGGCCAACAGACACATGAAAAAGTGCTCACCATCACTCGGCATCAGGGAAATACAAATCAAAACCACCATGAGATACCACCTCACACCAGTCAGAATGGCTCAAATTAACAAGTCAGGAAATGACAGATGCTGGCGAGGATGCAGAGAAAGGGGAACCCTCCTCCTACACTGTTGGTGGGAATGCAACTGGTGCAGCCACTCTGGAAAACAGCATGGAGGTTCCTCAAAAAGTTGAAAATAGAGCTACCCTATGACCCATCAATTGCACTACTGGGTATTTACCCTAAAGATACAAATATAGTGATCCGAAGGGGCACGTGCACCTGAATGTTTATAGCAGCAATGTTCGCAATAGCCGAACTATGGAAAGAACCTAGATGTCCTTCAACAGATGAATGGATAAAGAAGATGTGGTATATATATACAATGGTATACTATGCTGCCATCAAAAAACTATGAAATCCTGGGGCACCTGGGTGGCTCAGTGGATTAAAGCCTCTGCCTTCGGCTCAGGTCATGATCCCAGGGTCCTGCGATGGAGCCCCACATCAGGCACTCTGCTCAGCAGGGAGCCTTCTTCCTCTCTCTCTTCTCTCTGCCTGCCTCTCTGCCTACTTGTGATCTCTGTCAAATAAAGAAATAAAATATTTAAAAATAAAAGAAACAAACATGAAATCCTGCCATTTGCAATGACATGGATGGAACTAGAGGGTATTATCCTATGTGAAATAAGTCAATCAGAGAAAGACAATTATCATATGATCTTTTTGATATGAGGAATTTGAGAGGCTGCAGGGAGTCATGGGGGGGTAGGGAGGGAGAAAATGAAACAGGATGGGACTGGGGAGGGAGACAAATCATTATAGACTCTAAATCTCAGGAAACAGAGGGTTGCTGGGGGTCAGAGGAAGGGATAGGGTGGCTGGGTTATGGACACTGGGGAGGGTATGTGCTATGGTGAGTTCTATGAATTGTGTAAGACTGATGATTCACAGACCTGTACCCCTGAAGCAAATAATACATTATATATTAATTAAAAAAATAAAGTAATGGTCATCAAAACACTCACTCACTGGACTTGAGAAAAGAACAGAGGACCTCAGTGAGACTCTCAACAAAGAGAGAGAAAACATAAAAAAGAATCAATCAGAGATAGAAAACTCAGTAACTGGAAGTAAAAATACCCTAGATGGAGTAAATAGTAGACTAGAGGAAGAAGAACAGATCAACAACCTGGAGGACAGAATAATAGAAAGCAATCAAGTTGAACAGGAAAGAGAGAAAAAAAATAGTAATAATAGATGAAAGTAGACTAAGAGAACTCAGCGACACTATAAAGCATAATAACATTCCCATTATAAGGATCCCAGAAAGAGAGACAGAAGAGGGCAGAAAATTTATCTGAAGTAATAATAGGTGAAAAATTCCCACATCTGGGGAAGGAAACAGAAATCCAGACCCAGAAGACACAGAGATCCCAACAAAATCAACCCAAGGAGGGCCAAACCAAGACACATCATAATTAAAATGGCAAAAAATAATAATGAAGAGAGACTTTTAAAAGCAGCAACAGAAAAGAAAACAGTTACATACAAGAGAGCAAACCCATAAGGATACCAGCTGATTTTTCAGCAGAAACTACAGGTCAGAAGGAGTGACATGAGATATTCAAAATGCTGAAAGAAAAAAAAAACCTACAACTAAGAGTACTCTATCCAGCAATCTATCATTCAGAATAGAAGGAGAGAGAGTTTCCCAGACAAATAAAAGTTAAAGAAATTCATGACCACTAAAGCAGCCCTACAAGTAATGTTAAAGCAACAATGAGTGGAAAGGAAAGACCATAAGCAGGAGTACGGAAAGTAAGAGGCACAAAAGCAGTACAATTAAGTAGGTCTATAAAAAAAAAAAAAAAAAGGCAGTCAAGAAATTCACAAAATACAAGGATGTACAGTATGACATCATATACCAAAAACATGGGTGAGAAAGGAATAAGGAATGGGTTCAAACTTAAATGACCATTAACTTAATATAGAAAGCCATATGCATAAGACATTATATACAAATCTAATGACTACAAATCAAAAACTAATAATAGGTAAGCAAAGAAAAAAGAGTAACAAATCCAAATATATCATAAAGATATAAAATCATGAAAGAAGAGAGGAAGAGAAGAAAGGAATAGGAAAGAACTACAAAAACCACCATAAAACAAGTAACAAAATGGCAATAAGTACATACCTATCAGTAATTACTTTGAATGTAAATGGAGTAAATGTCCCAGTCAGAAGACATAGAGTGATGGAACGGATAAAAAAGCTAGACCCATCTGTATGCCGCTTACAAGAGACTTGTTTCAGACCTAGAGACACAAGCAAATTGGAAGTGAAGGGATGGGAAAGCATTTAGCATGCAAATGGAAGTGAAAAGAAAACTGAGGTAGCAATATTTATACTGGACAAAATGAAATTTAAAACAAAGACTGTAACAAAAAGCAAAGAATGACACTTACAATCACAAAGTGGAAAATCCACCAAGAGGGCACAGCAATTATAAATATTTATGTACCCAACATGGAAGCGCCCAAATATGTAAAGCAGCTAATAAGAAACATAGAAGAAGTAATCGACAGTAATACAATAATAGTAAGGTTTTCTATTTCTTCTTTTTCAGTTTTGGTAGTTATATATGTTTCTAGGAATGCATCCATTTCTTCCAGATTGCCTAATATGTTGGCATATAGTTGCTCATAATATGTTCTTTTTTTTTTTTTTTTTAAGATTTTATTTATTTATTTGACAGAGATCATAAGTAAGCAGAGAAGCAGGCAGAGAGAGAGAGGAGGAAGCAGGCTCCCTGCTGAGCAGAGATCCCGATGCGGGGCTCGATCCAAGGACCCTAGGATTATGATCTGAGCTGAAGGCAGAGGCTTTAACCCACTGAGCCACCCAGGCGCTCCTCTTAATATGTTCTTACAGCTGTATTTCTTTGGTGTTTGTTGTGATCTCTCCTCTTTCACTCATGATTTTATTTATTTCGGTCCTTTTTCTTTTCTTTTTGATAAGTCTGGCAAGGGGTTTATTGATCTTATTAATTCTTTCGAAGAACTAGCTCCTAGTTTTGTTGATCTGTTCTTTTGGTTTCTAGTTCATTGATTTTGTTCTAATTTTTATTAATTCTCTTCTGCTGAAATTAGGCTTTATTTGCTGTTCTTTCTCCAGCTCCTTTAGGTATAAAGTTAAATTGTGTATTTGAGACCTTGTTTCTTGAGAAAGGCTCGTATTGCTATATACTTCCCCCTTAGGACTGCCTTTGCTGCTCCCAAAAGTTTTGAACAGTTGTGTTTTCATTTTCTTTATCTCCATAAATTTTTTAAAAATCCTTCTTTATTTCCTAGTTGACCCATTCATTCTTTAGTAGGATACTCTTTAACCTCTACGTATTTGTGTTCTTTCCAAATTTTCTCTCATGATTGAGTTCAGCTCTTAAAGCACTATGGTCTGAAAATATGCAGGAAATAATCCTAATCTTTTGGTACCAGCTGAGACCTGATTTATGACCCAGCATGTGATCCATTCTGGAGAATGTTCCATGTCCACTCAAGAAGAATGTATACCTGTTGCTTTAAATGGAATGTTCTGAATATATCTGTGAAGTCCATCTGGTCTAGTGTGTCATTCAAAGCCCTTATTTCCTTGTTGATTTTCTGCTTAGACAATCTAGCAGGTACATTCATAACAGGGAACAGCCCAGAATGTCCATCAACAGATAAGTGAATAAACAAACTATTGTACTTTCATATAATGGAACACTACTCAGCTATCATAAAGAATGAACTAATGATACACATTACAACATGGATAGATATCAAAATAGTTAAGCTGAGTGAGAGAAACTAGACCAAAATAAAGTATAACCTGTGTGGTTCCATTTATATAAAATTCTAGGGAATACAAACAAATGTATAGTAAAAGAAAAATCAGTTGTTACCTAGAACAAAGAGTGGAATATCAGGGATGGATTACAAAGGGTCATAAGGAAACTTTTGGGGGGGATGGATATGCTCCTTATCTTGATTGTGGTAATGGTTTTCATGGGTGTGTTCATGTGTCAGAATTAACCAAATTGTACACTTATATTATGTGCTCTTTACTTTATGTCAGCTATACTCCCACAATAACTTGTTTTTTTAAAAAATACAAAAAAAAATTATTTAGGCCCAACTAAAAATACCTCTGAGCAAAACATAGCTGCTGAAATACCAATGACCATTCAAGAGTTCAAAAAAACTGAGACCTAGAGAGATACAATGATTTGCCCAGGTAAGATTATACTTGTTAACTATGTAGCTAGTGTCTAGACAAGAACAAGCCAAAATGATGTTCTTAATGAGGATGATGATTTAAATTAACTGTATCTCCTTATCTATTTTAAGAATTGCTTTCACAATGGAAAGCAGAGCTTAAAATCAAAAGCTCTAGGTCTGAATCTCTACTCCATCACTAGTTAGCTCTATGACCTTGAGCAATTTCCTTAAAATTTGCAGAATCTCAGTTTCTTCATCTGTACATCCATGTTAAGAATATCTCCCTTATTTTTTTAAAAGCTTTTACTTATTTATTTGAAAGAGAGAGAGAGCATGCACACAAGGGAGGAGGGGCAGAGGGAGAGGGAAAAGCAGACACCCCACTGAGCAGGAAGCGAGATATGGCACTTGATCTCAGGTCCCTAAGATCCTGACGTGACCCAAAATGCAGATGCTTAACGAACTGAGCCATGCAGGCACCTCAAGAAAACCTACCTTATAAGCCCTTCTTAAGAATTAAGTAGAATAGGTTATGGTCAAGTAAATTTTTTTAAATTTATTTATTTGGGAGAGAGTGAGAGAGAGGGGAGAGTGAGCACAAGGTGGGGGGGGGGGCAGAGGGAGACAGAGGAGCAGATTCCCCATAGGGCAGAGAGCCCCAAGCAAGGCTTGATCCTAGAATGCTGAGAACATGACCTGAGCCCAAGGCAGATGCCCAACCAACTGAGCTACCCAGGATCCCTGGTCAAGTAAATTTGTAATAAATATTAATTGAGTGAATCTTATTTGTGAGATAGATGGGGGGAATAAGTATTATTAATTGATATATTATAAAGCTGAGGATAAGGAAAGTTAAGCATTTTCCCTTGATCATGCAATCAGGAAAGATAGAGTTGGCTTTACCCAATCTCCTAAACCCCAGTCCAGTGTTCTTTTCTTAAAAAAAAAAAAAAAAGACACTAGTCAAGGTTACTGGAAAAACCCATCTCTAAATGTAGAGTAGAGAAGGTCTTCTCTTCTCAGAGAGTCATTTAATTCAGAAGTCTCAAAATGGCAGCCTGGTGGCCATACTTAGCCTTCTGAACTATTTAGATTCTGAGTGCAAAGTGTTTTAAGAAATTTAAGTCAAGATTTAAAGTTTGAGAGATTTCACATAAAAATCTGAATTTCCTGATTGTTTTGGAAAAAATGAGCATATTTGACAACACTGAGCATCTATTGAGGAAGGACAGTGGAGAGCTGGAGGTGAGGAGCAGATGCCCCTTCAGATGGGTGAGTCCCCTCAGGTCTTTGCAGTCCCTACTATCCCTCACACCCTGACACTAGACGTGCCTCACTTATAATATAGACCTGGCACCTGTGGACATTTATATGTGCAACCCACATTTTCCACCATTCTGCCTCACACAGTAAACCACCGTTTCCAGAGGGCCAGCCATGTTTATGATTTGTCATCTAGAAATGTCAGTGAGCTATGATGACACTCGGATAGCCACTCTACAGGATGGCCTCCCTCTAGGCTGTGTGTGTAAGCAGTTTTCCATGCACATCCACTGAAGCAGAAATCTGGCAAACTTCCAGCATCTTTGAGGAATGGAGATATTCAATCTGGACTTTCTTGGGCACCAAAGGAGATATATTTTGGGGGTCCTGACTCTTGAATGATCCACCTTGACATTCTACCTTGATCAAATATACCAGACAACTGCCCTGTTTCCATAGGCCTGTGTTCCCAGAGCCGCAATACTTTAAGTGGTTCATAACCACATTAAACCTTCTAAAGAAGCTTAGGTTATGAAACCTAGTGCTGTCCAGGACACTGAGACAGTTCCACATTAAACTTTAAGTGAGCACAGGAAGTAAATACACAAAACATATTCAGGAGGAGAGAGAGAGGAAAACCAGCAGATAACACATTAAAACGTTATTTTTTATATACAAAAACTACCAAACTGCCTACAATTAGTGAATACAAATCACTTTTTGGCTCTGCAATAGTTCCTCACAGCACGCAAAAATAAGTTAAAACGTATGCCTAAGACCTTGCTGTACATCTGCTCTTGATCTTCTGTCAATACAAAATATTTTTCCTCTTTCATCCGAAACAGTGGATCAGGAAGCCTGTAATGAACTATATAGCACAAGCCAATCTAAAAACATTTTTGAAACCGGAGGTCTAGAAAAAGGGCTTCTCATTTGTCTCTCACCATAACTACAAAATACAAAGAAGAATCCAACTTTATTTAAAAAGATTTTATTTATTTATTTATTTGAGAGAGAGAGCATGAGTGAGAGAGAGAGCATGAGCTGGGGGTGGGAGTTTGGGGCCCAGCGGCGAGGGGGCTGTCGGGTCGGGGGGGGGGGAGCATGAGTGGTGGAGGGGGAGGGGTAGAGGGAGAGGGAGAAGCAGACTCCCTGTTTAGTAGGGAGCCCCACAAGAAGCTTGATCCCAGGACCCCGAGTTCATGATCTGAGCCGAAAGCAGATGCTTAACTGAGCCACCAGGTGCCCCAAGAATAACCAGCTTTTAGGTATGCTGACTATCCTGGATTTTGCCACTATGAAACAGAGGTCACTGCAAACATAATTGCCTTAGACCAAGAGCCACCCCTGGGAGGAGAATCAGTTGACTCTCTGGACATCTATGCTTTGGTTTGTTTTGCTTTTTCAAATAGTGAAATGCTTGTGGTTAATTATTTTTGTGATTTCATTCCCTCGAGAAAATGCACTATGCACTTTCTATTATTATTATGTAATAATAGAGTTAAAATCTATTGCCTGGTGTGATTGGTAAACACTAGCAAGTGAAGACTAGAGCACTCCAAAAAGTAACAATCATTTTAAGGGAATATGTTAAAAATTCTAAATAATAAACCCCGTTACCACCCGGCCTGAGATAAAAGTTGGTAACAAGGTACAGAAATGCTCCTGTTTTCCTGTCTTACTCAGAGTACACCATTTACTCCAGGCCTCTTTATCTCTCTAATAAATGTCAGGTTTTATTGACACATTTTATCTGCTTCTTGCCATTGACACCAAAAGCTCTGGAATGTGAGGTCTCTCTTTGAGCCACCATTTATCCCCACATATTTTTGCAGGGAGAACACCATTATAATTCTCCCAGGCTCTGGACTTGGTTTTTTAAACACAGTCCCAATGCACACACAGTGTATCTGTTTTCCTCTCAGAAGAGAAACATTCTTGATTACTCTCTTTTCCCCTCAGAGAAATGTACTACCCACAGATGATACAGATCTTTTGATCAACAAGCTTCCAATAAGATACAAGATATCTTCTCCACAATCTGCAAGGAAGCTGTACTTAGTTTTTTTTTCTTTACTACAGCTTACAAAAAAAAAAAAAAAAAAAAAAAAAAGTGGGTGGAATCCTATAAAACTGGAATGGAGGAGGCTTCCTTTAGGGAAGTGAGTAGAAAAACATTTGCAAGTTCACCCCAGGAAGTTGCACAGAAATTGATCCCCAAAAGTTATCCACGAAATTTGATCAGAGAGCACTTTGGGTTTTCCTCTTGGATGCAGGATTTTTTTTTCTTTCTTTCTTCCTTTTTTAAAAATCTCATTGAACTCTGAGCTCTAGACTTGTAACAGTGTTAGGCATGCATTGTCACTAAAGGGTTTTCATCTCTGTGTCATTTTACAGACGAGCTCAGAGAATCCTTGAGCTAAAGGGAATTATTTGGATTCCTCTTTTACAGCTGAAGAAACTGAAGAAGAGAAGCAAAGAGTTTCCCACTGAGACACAGAAAGAGCCTGTTTCAGGGGCTCAGTCTGCAGGGTTTCAGAGTTCAAACGTCCACTCTGAACGCAACAACAGGGGAACGAGACAGCCTTCTACAACTAGCATGAAATGCTGGACATTGTTATTCTCTCTATATAACGTCATGTAGCCTGGTTGCATGGGGAGGGACAGCAACAGAAAAATGTGAGGAAATTATAGCTATATCCAAAATAGTCTTATTTTACCAAATTGGGTGTGATTTAAGAAGTATACTTTCTCCCTTGCCACGACATTAGCGAGACTCTTGGTGCCACATACATCTAAATCCTTCCATTTCATTGTGCATTGGATAGTAGCTGTTCTCACAATCCAAAAAAAAGACCACTTGGGTATAGTGGAACCATATGGCAAAACTTCTTTCTCGGAACATGTGACTTTAAGTATGGAAAGCAAAAGCTTTTTGGTCACTAAAAAGAGGTACGCTTCCTAAGCATACAAGTTTACCAACATTTCCAGTTATAAAATGAAGACTTTGTTTCAAGTGCAGAGAAAACCATGATGGTGATTTGGGAATCCTGCTGGAAGAAAGAGCAGTAACAGAGAGAAAGGCCAAAGTGCAGGATAACCTAGCTCTAGTGTTGGTAAGTAGTGACAATAGTAGTATATGTACTATTTAGCGAGCATTTTCCATGCATTTTCGGATTTAATCCACACGACCCTTTTTTATTTTATTATTATTAGTTTTTAAATTTGAGAGAGAGAGCACGTGTGCATGAGCAGACACAGGGGTTAGGGGCAGAGGGAGAAGCAGAATCCCTGCCAAGCAGGGAGCCCAATGTGGGGCTCGATCCCAGGACCCTGAGATCATGACCTGAGCCGAAGGCAGACACTTAACACCTGATCCACCCAGGCGCCCTGCACAACTCTTTATATTTGGTATTTTTGTTTCCATTTTACAGATAAGAATATGAAATTGGAGGGGGCAAAGTGACTCCCTCACGATCACATTCAGTGTCGGTGTAGTTAAACAAGTGGTCTTCTGGAACCAGACAGACTGGGGGATGTCAGATACATTTATCAGTCGTAGAGTAGCCAACTGTCCTAGTTGGCTCCAGACTCCTGTTTCCTGGAAGGCAGGACTTTCAGGGCAAACCAGGATGATGGCTCACCTGACAAGTTGTGTAACCTTAAAGAAAGTACCTCCCTGCTCTGGGCCACAGAGGAATTTGGACCAGGATGATCTCTCAGGTTCGTTGGAGTGTGACCATATGATTTCCCTCTCTGCCTGGTGACACAGGATCATCTCTCTACTCATAACCTCAAAGAATCTGTAGCGTCACTGTCTTTACTCTTCCTCTCCTTATGATTGAGCTCTTCCAGTGTATTCTGGAAAGCCCCCTCTGTTTGAATCTACATGGCTACAAGAGAACTCATAACCACAGCTTTCCAGGGGACAGGTCTGGGCATGATAAACCTCCACTGGCACCCACCTTAACATTTCAAGGGAGAATGCACATTTATCACAACTACTCGACCTCTCCCAGCGTCTGTTTTCCCATCAAAATGAGAATAATAAAACTTGTATCTCACGGGGTGAGTGCAAAAAGTGCTTTTATAAACTGTAGAAAATATAAAAACGGATCCCATCCTGCCTCTTACCAGAGTGTGGGTGTGTGACTCACAAAGCTACTTGCATGTAGCCCAGGTCTGTGTCTGCCCCCACAGTCTTGTCCCACCTAACCCGTATGGGTCGCTGATGGAATTTTATATTCCAAAGAATCTGGATCCCTTCTTATTTTAGCCAAGAGTCTAGCCATTTGCTGGCCATAACCTCTTGATCCAATAATCAAGAAACAGGAAACTTGTTCTTTGCATCAGATTGGAGATAGAGATTAGGAAAACAGGATGGGGATCACTCAAACTCTGGGACATTAGTTAAACATTTAGAAGAGGAAAAAGGAAACCCATCATTATGGTGGTGCAATTGTCTAACCTCTTAAATAGGCAAAATTGTCCCTATTCAGTCTAATTCACAGAGGTATTTTGAGGATCAATGGGACATGAATGTGAAGGTTCTGTCAAAACCACGTAAAGGAGGCTACAAAATTAAATACTAGGCATGTTTGTGGGTAGGAATATAGATATATATTTCAAATTATATGCACATATATTTCAACTAGTCTGATGCTCTTATTTTACAAGTGATAATATGAGGAGCGGGAGGGTTAGTGACTTGCACAGAGCCAAGGGCCATTATGAAAACTCAGATTCCTTGACATTCAGCCAGTCTTCAAGAATCATAAGGGTTGCCTTACTTCGAGATCCCCCAGAAGCAGGCTTTGAGGCAAGAATGCAAGTGCACGTGGTTTATTTGGGAAGTAGCTCCAAGGACCCTAAGTCAGGCAATAGGAAACAGATAGGGACAAGAAAGAACCAATCAAGCAAGGTTCCACTGTGGAAACAGGAGCGCCATCCTGCTGAGGGAATCAGGGAGGCACCGTGGATCCTCTGTCTCAGTGTTATCCCAACTGAGAGACGAGAAGACCACAGTTTTATTTTCATCAGTCATTGGGTGACAGCTGCTGGGGGAATGCCAATCCCTTCATCACTTCTAGCATATGGGTTAGAATGGGCTCCAGCGACCACAGAGTGCCCTCAGCAAAGATTCACAGGATTTGGGAATTAGAGGTTAAGCCAGCATGCCCAGCAGTGGTACAAGCTGAGGGGACACTGGTAGGCACAAATGACTATGTATGACTGGTGTCTTAGTGTCACCTCAAACTACTAGTTGAATACACCAGAGAATCCTGCAATGACCTCTACCACTATATTCCATTGCAATGTAAACCCTATTAAGGCAAGAATACAGTATTTATAGGTTTTTTTTTTTTCCTGTTTTGTTCATTGCTGAATCTTCAAATTCTAAAGCAGGGATAAACCACCACAGCTACTTATTAAATACCGGTTGAGTGAATGAAGTACACCCCTGACAATTGGCCAGTCTGCTTCTCCTTGAATGCTCCTCCAGTGAGGAGGCACATGGGATGAATGAAGGCAGCTGGATCATTTATAGAATCATCCTGATAGAAAGTTCTTCCTGACATTAACTTCTTTTTTTTTTTAAAGATTTTATTTATTTATTTGTCAGAAAGAGAGAGAGCGAGCGAGCACAGGCAGACAGAGTGGCAGGCAGAGGGAGAAGCAGGCTCCCCACAGAACAAGGAGCCCGATGTGAGACTCGATCCCAGGACGCTGGGATCATGACCTGAGCCGAAGGCAGCTGCTTAAACAACTGAGCCACCCAGGCGTCCCCTGACATTAACTTCTTATGTGCTTCCCTGTAACACTTATCTTCAGGCTCTAATTTTCTCTGGGACCAAAGAGGAATAAATCTAGCTCCTGGTTCACTTGACAACATTTCAAATATATTTGGATAGCTGTGTGTGCCCGGTTTCTTCATCTCTCCTCTTATGATATGGTTTTTAAGAGCTTTCATTTCCTGGTAGTGGGAAGAACATGGTGCTAAGCTCCAGCCCCATCACTTTCAAGGGGAGTGATCTTGGATAAGTGTCTTCCTCTCAAAATATGTAGACGAGATTAATAAGAACTTTATTTCAGAGTTGGTGTGAAGATGCACTGAAACCATGTCGCTAAAGCCCCCTTAGCCCAGCACCTAGTACTTAGAAGCCCTCCACAAAGTGGGTTCCTTTCCAGTGCCCACGGCCGCATCAGCAGCCTCTGGTCATGCTCCGGCTTGTCGGTGGATGGTTTCTTTTCTTTTCTTTCCTTTCCTTTCTTTATTTCTTTCTTTCTTTTTAAAGATTTTATCCATTTATTTGAGACAGAGAGAGCGAGCACAAGAAGGGAGGAGGGTCAGAGGGAGAGGGAGAAGCAGATTCTCTGCTGAGCAGGGAACCTGATGTGGGGCTCCCTCCCAGGACCCTGGGATCACGACCAAGTTGAAGGCAGACACTTAACTGACTGAGCCCCCCAGTGCCCCAGTACACAGTTTGGATATGACATCCACAAATGGGCCTTCTTGTACAACTGTACTTAAATACAGAATACAGAGGGATTACAACATTCCTCACTCGTCGACATTTAAAAAACTCGAGTCTCTCCGTCAGTTTGTGACAGGCTCAGCACCAGTAAGCAGCCCTATTAATGCACTCTGAGAGTGTGACAGCTTTTTAGACAACCCGGTAGCAATAGTGTTTCCTATTGAGCTTATACAATTAAAATCCCAAGGCCTTATTTGTGTGGAATATTCTACCACACGCTACCTCTGGTACAATTGCTTTTTTGAACCAAAGTGTAGGGCTTTCTTTTGATTCCGATTGGATTTCTTTTTTAGTTATTCTCTCTTCTCACTACACCACCCCTGCCATTACAACACATGAGACTACCTCAGGAATCCCTACTACGCCTTCTACATGAAGAAGGAAGCAGAAGCCCTTAAACCACCAGACGGTTGTCGAGAATGTGCATTTGCCTTACGCAAACTCTTTTTGACCTCTAATTGCACAAATACAAGAGAATTAGCAAATGGATGCAAGTAACAAGAGGAGATCCTAAAACAAAAACTCCAGAAAATGTCAGAAACTTAGCGCAGTAAAGGAGCCAAAAGTGCTGGACTGGAGGTTGAAGAGTTACTTTTGAGTCATGACTGTCACCAACTAGCTACGGGACTTGAGCAAGTTTTTCTAACTTCCTTAGGATTCAGTTTTCTCAAGTATGAAAAGAAGAGTTGGGCTTTAAAAAAAATAAACCCTAATAAATTATTGCTCTTTGCCACAGCTACTGCAAGAATGAAGACCATTCTCATCAATCAGACTGTCAACATTCCAACGGATGTGGACAACACTCGGAAAGGACCCACTATCGTTGTGAAGGGCCCCAGAGGAGCCCTGCGAAGGGACTTCAATCACATCAACGTAGAGTTCAGTCTCCTTGGAAAGAAAAAGATGATGCTCTGGGTTGACAAATGGTGGGGAACTAGGAAAGAACTGACTACTGTTCGCCCTATCTGTAGTCGCATACAGAACATGATCAAGAGCGTCGCCCTGGGCTCCTGTTACCAGATGAGGTCTGTATGTGCTCACTTCCCCATCCATGCTGTTATTCAAGAGAAGGACTCTCTTGTTGAAATCCAAAATTTCCTGGATGAAAAATACATCCGCGGAGTTCAGATGAGGACAGGTGTTGTTTGTTCAGTATCTCAGGCCCAAAAGCTGAGTTAGTTCTTGAAGGAAATGACATTGAACTCACATCAAAGTCAGCTGCTGTGATGCAGCACACCTCAAAAGTTGAAAACAAGGAGAGCAGAAAACTTCTGGATGATTAGGTGTCTATGTTTCTGAAAAAGGATCGGTTCAGCAGACTGGTGAATCAGATCTAAGGTGTCCAGCTACAGAAATGGCAAGATGCCAGATGAAATCTCAGATTTATCAGTGATATTTTAAAGATGGAACACAAGCTGCACTGATTTGGGAAAGAAAAATAAATACATAAACTATAATTATCCTGATAATGGATCAATACTCAGCACTGGAAAGAAATCAACTATCAAGCAGGGAAATGACAGAGGGAACTCAAGTGTATATTGTAAGTGAAAGGGCAGCCAATCTGAAAAGGCTACGTACTGTATGATTCCTACTACACGACACTCTGGAGAAGGTAAAACTATGGAGACATTAAAAAGATCAGTGATTGCTAGGGGTTGGGAGGGTTGGGAGGGGTAAACAGGTGGAGCACAGAGGATTTTAGAGCACTAAAATTATTCCTTATGATGCTGGAATGGTAGATACATGTCATTACATACTTGTCAGAATCCTCAGAATGTACACCACCAAGAGTGAACTGTAATGCAGAAACAAAAACAAAAAGCCCCACCTTATACACATTAAATAATAACAACACCACATACACCTTACCATGTAATCCCCACAGCTAGGTTTCGCCATCATCACCACCTTACAAAGGAGGAAACTGAGGCTGGAAGGCAAGCACCAAAGGTAGGATGTGAACCCAGATCATCTGACCATGAGTTTGGGGTCCTTTGCTTTTCATCCCACTGCCTGCCTCCCAGATCTCAAATCCCACAGCGTGTCCTTGGAAATTAATTTGTACCTATTCAGTGTCCCAAATACAAAGGAACTTCTTCGCAAAACTGTTTTATTTGTTTTGTGCTATTTGCAGTGCGTAGTTTACATGGAAGGGCAGTAAATTAAAATGATTAACAGCATGGGCTTTCGAGCCATTTACTAACTATGTCACGTCTGGCAAGTTAACATCTCCAAGCCTCAGATTCCTCATTTAGAAAATGGAAGTAATGACACGAATTTCTCTCCAAGACTGTTTTAGGGATTGTGGGAGATAGAGCATGTCAAGCACTGAGCACAGAAGGTTCTGTTATTATTATCCTTGGGTGCATTGTACAGGCAGTAAGAGGCAGCATGGTATGATTAAAAGCATGGAGTCCCTGGGTTGAAATCCCAGCTCTGCTACATACATACTAACCGTTTACTTTGGACCTGCTGCTTACCCTCTCTGTGCTATAGTGTCCTTACTAGTGAAAAGGGGATGATCAACATAGCACTTAGCTTGTAGGATCATGGTGAGAAGACAATGAGCTAATGCATTTAAGATGCTTAGATGAGCTCTTGGCACAGAAGAAGCTTGCGTACATGCTAGCTATTGAGATCATCCCTCTTTCTTTCCTTCAGCAAATCTCAAGTCCATGGTTGCAACCAATTAATCAAAGAGCACTTTGGAATATATTCCCATTTGCTTAAGCCACACCAAAGGAATCAGCTCTCACGAGAGTCTCCCTATGTCTGACTCGGGGCTACATCTCAACTGTTCTGAAGAGAACGCTGCAACTGTCCCTACCACCTGCGTAGATTGCTGGCACCAGGAAGCCTCTGTGAAGCAAAGAGCCCATGAGCAAGGTTGGCAGGCTAGCTGGAGCCAGCGGGGCCCTTTGGAGTCCAAGTGAGGATTTAGAGATCCTCAGTCACTTGTAGGGAGTGGAGAGGATAGTGATCCCTGGGTGACAGTGGGATCCCTCTTCAAGGCTCTGCCTAAAGGAAGTTGCTCAAAGGGTGATGTAAGGTACTACGTAGAGCTTATGACTACTCCAAGGTCCTAAATCTCGCGTTCCACCCCTTGGATGGGACACCGCACAGCTGGGCTTGCTCTCCGGTTTTGGTTCCTGCCGAGAGTGCACGTGTTCTGCTCTGCTCAGGCACTTGGTGCATCTGGCAATGCCTGAAAGCTCCTTCCTTCAGCCTCTCAGATGCTGAACATACCTTAGGAACATGTGTCTTTCCATTGTCGACACAAGACGGAATGCTTGCAGCAGATGGTTTAAAGGAAAGCCATCCAACAATGCCAATTAAAAAAGAACATCCTCACCAGGGTCAGGGTGGTTTCTTCAGGTGGTTGCTGTGGTTATAGGAGTGTGTGTTGCACACTCATCTTGCCCACTGGTTGAAAGCATCTAGAACCTGGGGCCACAAACCCCAGGAGTTACCAGGGGTTAAGCAAAACCATGTTCCTGGAATATGGTATCTGAGAGAAGCTACCATAAAACCGTACTTGTATATTAAGACGATAAAGCTATATTTAATATAAATATGACATAACTATTGAATTAGAATTCATAGCTTGAGTCAACTTTTTTTTTTAAATAAAACACAGAATCTGGTAGTAATTTTGCATTTCTAGGATGTTCATTCCCCTCTGGCGTAGGGGATGTTTCTATGGGAAAGTTTTACAAATGCTGGGCCTAAGTCATGGCGTGAAATGCAAGCGAGAAGACAGCATTCAACAGAGGATGCAGCTCTGGGTGTGGGGTCCAGAGACGTGCGTGTGGGCTGGGACTCTGTCGCCCAACTCGCCGTGTGACCTCATGGTTAAACAGGGATGTTAATCCCTGTCCCGCCTGCCTCCCAGGGCTGCTGTGAGAATCCAAGGAGACACCGCATGTGAAAGGCGCTTTCCAAGCTGCAGTGTTCCACAAATGTAAGTTATTATGATTCAGCCTTGTTGTTTTTGGAAAGCTTGTTTCATTTTATATATCGCATGTATCCTCCACCCCGCCCCTCCCCCCACAGTCAGATCAAAAGTGTTTGCCTTTCTCCTCAGAGCAAGGAAGCTCTGATCTGACAAAAAGAAATGAAGTCACCAGGCTTGCTGTGGCCCCGGTTTACGTCTAGGCCATCGGAGGAGCCCGCTCCCTGCAAGGCCCAGCAGCCCAGCCCTCATCACCCACACTGAGGGGAAGTTAGACAGAGCACAGCAGTCACCGCTGTCTGAATTTCATTATGCAGGTCTCCAGACAAGCAGAGGGGAAAAGTGCAAAGGAGCGGGTCAGCGTCTGAAATGTGAGAGGGGCAGCAGTCTCTGAAGTGTATGGGAATGGAAGGAAACTTAATACTGCTCCAAAGGGGAGAGGGAACATTGCATCATATGAAAATAATAGCAAGCGGTCAGCAGAGCTTGGGGGTTTGGGGAGGTGGGCTTGCCCACTGACCCACTTGCAAAAGGGCCTTGACTGCATTTTGTGCCCTTCCAGAGTGAATCTGTACCAGGGCCCACTAATACATCAGCCCGGGGCTCACAGGCACTGGAGATTGGGCTCACGTCCTAAGGAACCAGATTCCCTGGGAATACTGTGTGGGGAGAGTGGGCAGTATGAATCCAAACCGAGTTTTGAAAGGGAGCCCCAGAGTTAGAATGGGTTGGGTAATCAACCAGTTAGTCAAAACTACTATTTATGGAGCACTGAATATGTCCTAAATACATACTTCACTGAATCTTCACAATAACCCTAGAGTTAGAGAGTATCATCCCCATTTTTAGTACAAAGAAACTGAGGCTTGGTGATTTAAGGGACATTTCTAGGAACACACAACTAGTAAGCAACAGAGCCAGAGTTTAAATCCAGATCTGGGCAACTCCAGGTGTCCTGATCCTAAACTCTCTGCCATAGCCCTCTCTAAACCGGAAGTGAAGCCGGGGTTGAGAATTGAGCGGAAATGGATTAAAATATAAGTGTGGGAGTAAGGGAGAAAGGTCTGGATTCCTTCCATGTCAGTAACTTGTTTTTCTGGGCTGGGGGAGCATGAGTGTGGTTTCCTCAGTATATTTGTAATATAAGACTTGGCCACTATTTCCAAATAGGTAACTCATGGCCTGACTTCTGTGGGTCTGGGCGGGGAAGGAGCTGCAGCCATTACTGGAAGCAAATGCAAAAGAAGAAAGCGGGGACATAGGAAAGAGGGCATGTTGGAGGGGAACAGACGTCCTGTAACACTGATGAGATTTGCCTTTGGTACTTTTATCATTTATCTACTGCCATTTATCATTTATCTACTGCCTAACAAACCACCCCAACAATGAGTGGTTTAAAAATCACAACCACTTATTGTTTCTCATGCATTTTAGGGGCTGGCTGAACATCTATGTTTATCTGAAATGGGCTCACATGATGTCAGCTGGGCTTGCTCCCGTGTCTGCCACCAGCTAGTAATTTTGCTGGAAGTGGCTGATCTAGGACAGCCTCAGCTGGGAGGATGACTCAGCTCTGCTCCACATAGTGTCCCATCTCCCAGCAGGCGAGCTCAGTATTGTTCTCATACTGAAGGCAGAAGAGCAAGAGAGGAGCAGAAGTGGGCCGGACTTTAGGTTTGGAACTGACATCCATCTCTTCTGCCCCATTCTACCAGCCAATCCAATTCAGAAGACAACCCAGATTCAACGGGTAGGGTAAAAGATGCCATCTCTTAATGCTGACAAAGTCCTATGACAAAGTACTTGGAGAACAGGAGGCTTTGGTTTTTTTTGTTTGTTTTATTTTTTTTTCTTTTTAGTCAGTCTACCACAGGATTCAATCTCAATCCCAAAAGTAGATGAAAAGCAGTGTCATTTTCCAATATCCTGGGCCACACCCACTTCCCTGCCAAAAACCTTTTGTCCACTAAATGCCATATTTTTGTCCAATCTTTGTGTGTCTTATTGGCACCAGATCAGGAAGGGAGTGATATAATGACTCTATAGTTGGGCAAATAAAAGAATGCCTTGTTTTTAGGGGTACTAAAATTCAGATTGCTTACCCACTGATTCCATCTCTATAATTTCTGTAACTGAGAAAGTTGCATTAGGAAATATACTTACACTTTCTCCATGAAGCGTCCCAGCCTGTCTGTATGTATATGGGAATGCCATCGAATTCCAGTAAAAAGAAGTTCTTTTAATAAGATGAATACTACTAACACTTCTACCCCACTGCTAATACTGTGCTTGTGATCTGAACTGAAGACTCTAAACTCCAGCAATTTCCTACAATACAGCTGAAGTGAGCTTCCCAAAGGTATGCCTTTGAAAGCCCTTATATATGAAATTATTGCCATCACATTTGGCATCTATATGCCAAGAACTGATTGTAAATGTATTGAAAAGACCAGACTTTGCTGGTGCTGAAGTCAAAGGAGCAAGATGGGGCCCACTCTGATGTCAGACTGCCTGGATTTGAAATTCAGCTCCATACATATGATTTGTAATGCTGAGCAGGTTACTTAAGCTCTCTATATCCTGGTTTCCCCATCTGTAAAATGGGGCTTCAAAAAGTGCCAATGTCACAGGGATAATGTGATTCAAAGAAGATGCTAAAAACGAGGCCACAAACTCACCATCTCAAAAATATCTGCACCCTCACGGTCAGGGCTGCATTATTTACAAGAACCAAGCCACGGAAACAACCTAAGCGTCCATTGACAGATGAATGGCAGAAGAAAATGTGAATATTATTCAACCATAAAAAGCAAAGAAATCCTGTCATTTGTGACAACATGGGTGGACCCTGAGGGCATTATGCTAAATGAAATAAATCAGACAGAGAAAGATAAATACAGTGTGATCTCCCTTGTCTGTGGACTCTAAGAAGCCAAACTCATTGGTATGGAGAACAGACTGGTGGTTGCCAGAAGCAGGGGTGGCAGACTGATGAAATGGGTGAAGGTGGTCAGAAGGTATAAACTTCTGGGGCACCTGGGTGACTCCGTCGTTAAGCATCCGATTCTTGATTTCAGTTCAGGTCTTGGTCTCTGGGTTGTGAGTTTGAGTCCCACATTTAAAAAAAAAAAAAAAAGGGTATATACTTCCAGTTATAAGATAAATAAGTCCTGGGGCGCCTGGGTGGCTCAGTGGGTTAAAGCCTCTGCCTTCGGCTCAGGTCATGATCCCAGGGTCCTGGGATCGAGCCCTACATCGGGCTCTCTGCTCAGCAGGGAACCTGCTTCGCCCTCTCTCTCTCTCTCTCTCTGCCTGCCTCTCTGCCTACTTGTGATCTCTGTCTGTCAAATAAGTAAATAAAATCTTTCAAAAAAAAAGATAAATAAGTCCTGGGGATGTAATGTACAGCATGGTGACTATAATTAATAATACTGTATTATACATTTGAAAGTTGCTAAGAGAATATATCTTAAAAGTTCTTATCACAAAGGAAAAGAAATAGTAACTATGTGAGGTGACGGATGTTAACTGAACTTACTGTAGTAATCATCTCATAATATATAGAGATATCAAATTATTATTTGGTATACCTTAGATTAATACAATTTATATATCAATCATATCTCAATCAAACTGGAAAGAAAAAACACCATGCTGAGAAAAATGCCTACTCAGGGTACCCACTACCAGAGATGGACTTGCCATTATTGGCTTTGGGCCTTTTTGCCTGGAAGACCTTGAACAAGTTACTTAGTCTCCCTGGGCCTGAATACCATCATCTGTAAAATGGGAGAAATATTACCTGTCGAACCTACAGCACTCATCTTAGAGGATCCTTCAACTTCAAAGCTCAGATGGCCTCTCCTGCTCCCGAGAGCCCCTTGGAACAAAGCCTTAGCTCAGGCTGACCCACAAAGATAGGGTTCTTGAGAGGGGGAGAGGAGTTCAGTCATTCTTCTATAATCAGGACATTAGTCAACTGATTCAGTGCTAGTGACATTTTTCCACGTTCATGCCAAGTGCTAGCTCAGCTCACTTGCTCTGCTCTCAGGAATTTGGTGGAGGCACATAGAAGGCCTCCTTCTTGCTCTCTGCCTACTCTCTGCTCCATCAGCCACCATTTGGAAAGCTCTTTCCAGATTGACCTGATGCTACTCTGTCCTGAATGTGTAAGAAAAAGCCAAGTTGTGCAGAGCTTCCATGCCCTTGGATGTCCCCCTTTCCTTGACCCTGGGTCCAGGATAGAAACAACTTCTCTGTTGTTCTCAGCACAAGGCATGGAGGCAGGTGAGACCCTCAACATAGAATAATGAGCACTTTGGTTTGGGGACTGGAAAACAAAAATGTGCCCCGTGGTCCAAACTAGAAAATTCCATTCAGCTATGACCAATAGGACTCCTGAGTCCTGGCAACCCTTTGCTTAAAGGAGTACATTTTTCTTCATCCCTACTGCTATTACCTTAGTTCTGGTCTCATCCTGAGCCACCCGGAATATGGCAAAGATTCCCACCCTGCTCCATCCTCTTCCTCCATGCCAAAAAAACTTGCTAATTACTTAGCCATTTTCCAGTGGTTCCTCTGCTCCTGTAGGAATGGAAAGTGTAAAACTTTGCACTTATCACCCTTAATAGTTCAGCTGTGGCTTTCCTCTATTCCCATGCCATGTCACTTCCCCATACACAAGCCTTGCTACTACTAAATTGGATTTCTCCCTAAGCCTAACACAGCATCTTCTCAGCAAGCTCAGCCTTTGAATGCCATCTTAAATGTCACCTCCACTAGGAAACCTCCCAGTTCTCCCAAGCAGGGCCATGCTATGGTGTACTTGTGTGTCTATATCCAGATCATAGTCCCATAGAGCTGGATAAGGTTCATTGAATTCTAATTCCGCACCTTGTGGAAGTCTGAAGCCTTTCCTATGGCCTCTGTGAATTCCCAGGGATCTGTATTTTCCTTGGCTCCCAGCTGCACCTCCTGCATCTAGGCATGTCACCTCTGATGCACAATGTTCACCCCAATAAGACCAGAGCCATTATATAAGGCTATACAGATTGTGTTCTGCTCAAGGGTACCACCAAGCTAAGGGGGCAAGGAGGTCGGAAAAACCAGCTTGTGCCCTGCTCACCTTCTGCACCCACCCAGAAGGGGATCCTTTCATCAATTTGCACAAATGTGCGACATGGGCTGGCAGTGGTTCCGTGCCCTTCCTAAATTTTCAATACAAACCCTTCCCTAGAGTAAGCATTTGTGATACAGAAGACTATTTGAACACCTGGGGTTGTGGGGGGGCAAGGGGAAATGCAGGCAGTGGCATTTCTATTCTTAAAATATTATTTTAAGTTTATTCTTTACCAGGAAAATTCTAGTGCCATTTCTTCCTATAATCCCCAACCTCACACCAGCTCATTGGATCCTCTCGTTCCACCCAACTCTGCTCTACTCCCCTTCTTTTCCCTTCCCTTCCCTCCTCCTCCCCCATCTCTTCCTACTCCTCCCTCTCCCCTCCCTCCTTCCCTTCTTCCTCTTCCTCTCCTCCTCTCTCTATCCTTCTTCCTCTCCTTCTCCTTCTTCAATTTCTCATTTTCCCATGAGCAACTTAACTACTCTATTTGTTCTTTATTTTTCAGCCAACATAGACTTTCTCCTTTACCTCAGGAATTTATCAAGATGTTTTTGCAAATGATGAACGTTCATTGCTTTAAAGATGCTAGTTGATATCTACAGTTAAGATAATGCACGGTTCATAGTATTACATGTACGTGTTTCCCTCCGTGTTTATTAATTCTTGAAGGGTAGAAGCTGTGTTTCCATGGTGCCCATCTTAGACTTTCAACCAATATTTGGTAAATGAAGAACTGAAATCACTTGGGGCTAACCAAGACCAGGCTCAAATTTTCACTCTGCCACTTATTAGGTGAGGACTTCAGACAATTAGCCTCTTAGAACCCCAGTTCCTCCATCTATAAAAGCATCAGGACTAGAATGAGGTAAACAAGGCACTCAGGGCTCAAAATTTAAAGAAGCACTTACTTGTAGGCTTGACAAAATTTTGTGCTCTGGGAAACTCACTTGCCTCACCCTAGTCCTGACCCAGCTCTATAAAATAGGGGTAATAATGGTGTCCATGTCATAAGCCACTAGCATTTCTTACCAAATTTTAGTAAAGTGTTTTAAGTGCAGTCCTTATTATCATTTCGAACTGCTTTGTATGAAATTGCTCAGGAGAATCATCAAATGTAATAGAAGCTATTTGAAAATTAATGTTTCGAGTTGTAATGGTTCAAACAGACTTCTAAAAATTTTCAACTTGGTGGAAAACAATGTTTTTATACACACATTTGTTGTCCTATGAGTTGGAATATATATGAATACATCTTCATGTCTTATTCTGAATCATTATTAAGTACAGTTATCATATGAGAAGCAGATTCACATTATTATACCTTGGAGCATCTGTTCACAGGAATTTGGGGTAAAGCCTGTTGGACGTCACTGTTGTCTTCTACATCCACTGCAACTTAATCCAATGCCTGTCTCTTCTATTTGGCATCAGAGATGCCTCTATTCGTACCTCAGTTTCATTGCTCTGAAAGCTGAAACCCTCTCACGTTGGGTGTTTTCAACATTCTTAGGCTGGACACCTGCCTGGGTGCCCTTGGAAAAGTGCCTCTCCTGGCCAACTGCCATGAAAAGTCTAACTGCATATCTCCTCTTTGGATTTCAAACAAGATCCCATTTTGACATGTTAGATTCTTCTAAAGTTCTCTTTTTAAAAAATTCTTCCTGACATTGAATCAATGTCTTCAGAGGGATTAGGCCAGGTATAATTTCTTACATGTACCCCTGGGGGAAAATTATGATTATTTGGAAATATACTGAACCCATCCATAAAATTATAGCAAACTTTTAAAACCGTAAATGTCTGAACTCAACTTAGTAAAATCTTCAGAAAGAAGAGTCACAGTACTCCCTTGGGGTAGAAATAAAAATCTGAGCTACACCCTCCAGCCCCCAACCCCATACCTGAGGCTTCCCATGAGGAAAATTCCATGTCCTATAGCTCATTTGAAGTAAGATCATCCCCAAATGCCCTTCAAACTGGGTGAAACTTCATCCAGCTGTTTTCACACGAGGTGATGCCAAAGAAACAGGTGGGAACTTAACCACATTTATGTGGCTGGGGCTGATGATGGACAGGTGAGGATGTCAGGCGGGTTGAGGGATACTGAGTAGTGGTGGACATTACCTGGCACGTAGCAAGGCTTCCAGAAATGCTATTATCTGCTATGTGAGAGATGCAGAGTGCAGAAGCGTCTACACCCTGCCATTATATCCATGAGAAACAAATGAAGAAACATATGAAAAGCAAAAAGATTGCTAGAAAGTACATGAAAATGTCAACAATAGTTGTGTGTGGATGGATGGGAATTCTTTCCTTTTCTTTCTTTCTTTTTTTTTAAGATTTATTTGTTTATTTATTTATTTGAGAGAAAGCATGAATGGAAGAGGGAGAGGCCGACTCCCAGCTGAGCAGGGAGCCTGATCCAGGGCTCCATTCCAGACCCAACCCCCAGCCCACCTGAGCCGAAAATCAGACACTTAACCCACTGAGCCACCCAGGTACCCCTTCCTTTCTCCTTTTCGATATGTTCTCCCTTCTCTTTAATGAACATGTATTGGGTTTATCATGGATAGAATACAATGTTAGTTACAAAATTTTGAGAGAGACTTTTGAGCTGCTCTCTTTTGTCTGCTCTCAGCCTTTACAAATAAAACACTCTCAGGACCTCTGAAGTGTCCTGAGAGAAAGGATGTGAGGAAGACTTCTTGGGAACTGACAGGGAGATAGATATCCTCTGGCAAGAAAGCTAATTGCTTTTCCTCTTTTTCTCTTTGTCTTTCTTTTTCCTTTTTGCTTTCTCCTTTCTTTTTCTTCTCCCTCTCTCCCCAAGTGGAGCGGAATCAATAATTTGCAGCTGTGAGGGCTGCTGCATTTATTTCTCTAATTACTCTTTTTCTACCAAAAAATCCCACTGCCAAAGCTGCCAGCGCAAAACAAAAACACATAAGCATTTACGAGGGTGTTGTTACTGTTTTTTAAGCAAAACAAAAATGAATTTATCCTAAAAGCAGCCAGACCATGTGAGTCAACCTTTTTTTTTTTTTAAAGTTCCTTTTTTCACACCAGCAGATTTAGCAGCTAGAAACTGCTGGAGTCTCTTCGCAGAATCCAAGCAACATAAAGGCATTGACCTCCGGTAAACTCCTGACCAGCCCAGTCAGTGAATAAAGTAAACAAAAATCCCACAACTAAAGCTTGATTTTCTGCCCCAGCTGTGGGACAGGATGTGGATATTATAAAACAAACAAACCAACAACAAAATGCAGCCACTGCCACCAAATCCCAAGCACCAGGGTGTGGCCCCACTCACCCAGAGCAGCAGCATGAGTCCTTCCCAAAATGCTCCTGCGAGAAACCCTGCAGGAAATGTGCCTCAGAGCTCCTGGATGGTTTGAGCCTAGCTGGGGTTCACCTGGCATTAAGTAAAAGCCCTGACTCAGGTGCTGTGTGTGGAGGGCTTTAGCATAGGCTGGTGCGGCAGTTGTCAACCTTGAGTGCTCTGGGCACGGTCCTGCTTCTTTGTGGTGCAGGAAGGGGTCCAAACGATCAGTGATCAAGCACCCCTCACCCCCATCAGGTCCCCTCACCTACCTTATATTCGGTTCATCTCTACAATGACCCTACGACGTGAGGATCATTGTTCCCATTTTGCAGGAACAAAATGATGAAGCTGAGGCACCAAAGAAGCGAAGTAACTTGAGGAGAGTCACCCAAGAAGTTCTTGGCAGATCCTAGAGTAAAACCCAGATCCCCTAGCAGTTGCCCTTATAAAGATGGGCTGGGAACTCCCTGGGATGGAGGACATAGCCCGGAATCGCCTACTTTAGGAATTGTCACACCCAAAAGTGCAATACCTCAACCTGACCTTGCATCTAAGTGGGTTTCTGAGTGGTTTAAAGGAAAGGAGAGGTTCTTTTTAAATTAACACCTTTGTGGGCGCCTGGGTGGCTCAGTGGGTTAAGCCTCTGCCTTTGGCTCAGGTCATGTTCTCAGGGTCCTGGGATGGAGCCCTGCATCAGGCTCTCTGCTCAGCAGGGAGCCTGCTTCCCACTCTCTTTCTCTGCCTGCTGTTCTGCCTCCTTGTGATCTCTCTCTCTGTCAAATAAATAAATAAAATCTTAAAAAAAAAAATTAACACCTTTGCTCCTGGTGTGCCTATGTCACCATAGCAACGGTAACTTCCACAGAGTCTGCAAGCAGCTCTCAGGAGATAAAGAGGGTGATCCCATCTAGTGTCTGAATCGTGTCACCAGATAGCACGGGAGCCAGGCTCTTCCGGCCCTGATCCCCAAGTGGCCACCACTCCCTTGGCAGGCTTTATTTGAGCCTGGAGGGTGATGGGGCTAGAAGATAATGGGCAAATATTTTAGGACCAACTCCTCATAAAAGAACAGGGAGGCCTGGGAGAGGATTTCTCCTAAATCTAATCTGTCCCTGGCGGGACAACAGTCAATCTTAAAGGACCAAGCCAGCAGACGGTAAGAGGGCTGTTGAGTGCAAACTTTATCAAGTTCTGAACCCAGGAGAAAATGCTTTTTGGAGAAAAAAAAAAATACATGTCCTGAGGAGATCTCTTCAAAATTAATAGAATATTTTATGACCTCCAAATTTGTCTATTCTAGAGCCTCCTGTCTTACCTATTACAAAATCTTCCCTTTTGAGAATCTTGTTGGGATGTTTGATTGGGCACTGATTAATTTGGGGGAAAGGGGATTGGCACGCACTCACTCAGGGTAGGGAGAGATTTAGGTCTTTCTGAAGAGAAGGAACAAAGGTGAAAGAGGTATAAAAATGTAACCCTCCCCCACAGGCCTTGGTTCCCACAGCTGAGCTGCTGATTCTATAAGCAGGCTTCTGCTTCATAAGAAAATGACCCCCTTAATTTTGGCTCTAATTTCCTTTTGGTCATAATTACCTGTTATTATAATAATCTTATTACCACAATACAAAGCTCTAGAGGATAGGGAAAATACAAAAATCACCACTAATCCTATCACCAGCCCATAACAACATTTTAGGGTTTTGTTGTATGTGTGTGTTTTTTTTCCCTGCAAGTCTTTCCCTCTGTATGAACTTCACTCAACCATCCAACAAATATTTATTGAACAACTGCTACGTGTCAGATCCTGAGGTCTCCATTGTTGTACCCATTGTGCCAAACACAATCTTTCCCCTCAGTCTCACTGAAGAGTATAAACAGCTTATATTTCTAGCATTACAAAAGGAAAAGACAACATAAAAACCCTCAAAATTACACTCTATCCTCAAAGCCCAAGTTGATGTCCCAGGAGCGCCTTGGGCGATGCTGAGGGTGGGAAATGACTGGGGGCCTCAAGTCTGATTGTTTCTTATTCATTTGTGTCCAGGAGAGGGTGTCGCCTCAACTGGTTGGAGAGCCTGTCCGGTCACTCGTTTCCAGGCAAGTCCATCAGACCCAGAGACGTGCACCCTCGACAGGAGGAGAGATGTCCTCCCTGAAAGGAGCAGGCCTTTCTACTCCATACCTCCCACACCTTCTCATCTCCACTGACCTGGAGCTTGGACAACCTCGAGGCCTTCGATACTTTGTTCCACGGAAGGAACACAAAACCTCTAGACAATCTGTTCTGCTCCTCAGGCCCTTGGAACAAACAAGATAGCAGCCTCTCCACTTCCCGTCTTGCCCTCCATGACAGTCAGCCTGGAATTCCTGGCCCCCTGTCCCACCCACACTGGAATGTGAATGCAGAAACCACCAGTCTTCCTGGGTTCCAACAGCCAGCCCAGGGTGCATGTGTCTCCATCCCACCTTACAGGAACTCAGTATTCTCCTCTCACCCTTCTCCTCCCCTCTCCCCCCTCACTTCAGGACCCAAAGCTGCTCTCCTCCTGTGTTCATCAGCACAGGAGGGAAATGGAACTGACAGAAAATAGGGAGACAGTGGGTCCAGCAGGCTTCTTGGAGGCCTCCTCCTAATTCAGAGGGGCTTACTCAATGTGAGGGGCCCTAAGGAAATGGGGGCATTCACCTACTTCCCCGTGGATCACTCACCCCAACTCCCATCACACTCTTTGTACGAAAGCAACACATGTGAGGACAGAAAAAAATATTCATATGATAATAAGAGCAGTCAAAATTTCTTGATGATGACAATAGCCAGGTCTTTTATGTTGTCCTTTATTATGTAGATCACTTCACTTAATACTTGGAAAAGATTAGTTATCACCTCCATTTTATTTTTTCTAAAAGATTTTATTTGTTTATTTGAGAGAGTGAGAGAGTGAGGGAGAAGCAGACTGACCACTGTGCAGGGAGCCTGATGCAGGACTCGATCTCAGGAGCCTGGGATCATGACCTGGGCCAAAGACAGACTCTTGACCAAATGAGCCACCCAGGTGTCCCTATTATCCCCATTTTAAACATGAGGAAATTTAAGCTCAGAGAGGTTCTGTGACTTGCCCAAGGACACACAACTAGTAAGTGGAGAAGGGGAGATTGAACCCAGGCAGTCTCACTTCCAAGCATACCTCATTTACATGGGAAACATGATATGATGGCTTTGTTCCTTGTCAACTTGCTTGTTTGAGCACGCTGAATCATACTAGCCATTCATAAAACAAGGATAACATACTTACTCAACTCATCTGAACTATAGGCTTCCCTACACACTTCTCCATTCTCACTCTTCCTCTTTTCCACGAAACAAAAGGTTATTTTCTCTGTGGAGTAACTCTCAGGAGGAAAGTAAGCTAACTGGCCTATCCAGTTATCCAGCTGTTAGCTGGATAGCTAACAGCTATCCAGTTAGCTTTGGGCTTAGGCATGGTGGAAACTTTTTTTTTTTTATTTTTTTTTATTTTTAAGTAATCTCTACACCCAACATCGGGCTCGAACTCACATCCCTGAGATCAAAAGTCATATATGCACTGCCGACTGAGCCAGCCAGGCATCCAGGGAATACTTTCAGTTGTGGATGGTGGCAATGAAGAAAGCAAAATTTTTTCATTCCATCCAACCCTACTTGTAACTCAGTTTAGCCTTACAAATAGCTCCTTACAAGGATGCTGAACGTGGTATCAGGACACCTGCTTTTTAGATTTAGTCTTCTCAACCACTAGTTCTTTGATTCTAGGTAAGTCAACTGATTCCTGAGTGCCTCAGTTTCCCTATCTATAAAATGGAAAAAATGCCTCACTGGAGCATGGTTGTGGAATTTAAATAAGATAACAGACACAAAATCGCTTTGAAAATCCCAGATAGCCACAAGACAGGAGATGTTATTGTGGATTATAATTATTAAATTCTAAATTGTCGTTGATAACCGTAATACTTACAGTAAATTCAAGTTGCATTGAATTCCTGGTAAAAAGTACTTTTCAGAATGACATCCAGCTTTGGTCTATGTCATATAGTTTACTGGTATGGGTGGCAAGCAACGTCCCCAGATGTGTCTAAGCCAATAGGAACATAAGATAGCCATCATTATGTCTGATTCCTCCTCTCTGAAAAATGTTGTCCTGTTATAAGTAATGGCACACACTTGGGATATTTGAAGAGTAGCCAAGAAGCCAGTATGGCCAGAACAGAGCAAGCTTGGTGGGAGGGAATGAGCTCAGAGAAGCAGTAAGTAACAAGAGCCTGTGGCATCATGGAGGGGGAAACCCACCGGAGGGCTGTAAGCAGAGCATCTTGTGATCCAGCTAAGTTCTGACTAGACCTGTCCTTGTGGAAGCAGGGAGGCCAGTGAGGAGAACATAATCTCTACAAGAGACAGGTGGCTTGGAGCAGGGTCAGTTGTGGAGGTGGTGAGAAGTGACAGGAGTCTGAATAGAAGAAAGGATGTGTAGGAGAGAATTATATCAAGGATGAGCTCCAATTTTGGCCTGAACAACTGGAAAGAGGACAGTGTTGCAAGTCCTGGGAGATGAGGAGTTCTGCTTTTTAAAAGTATTTGAAAGAATTATACTTTTGAGTTTTACTAAGAAATTTTTCCATATGTGATTTTTTAAAGAAAAGGCTCATATTTGCATAATACACATTATACTTTTCAAAACAATTTCTCCTCCATGACCTCATTTGATCCTTAAAGCAGCCTCATGAAGGGGCTGCCATTGTGCTCCACTGGGTCAGTGAGAATTGGAGCAGAGAAGTGGTCACTGTGGCTGATAGAGAATAAGGCATCTGTTGTAGAAATAAGCCTTTCTGCAGTGTGTGAACTGCCAGAGAAGGGTACATCGGCTGCTGGGCCTCAAGTTGATACAGGTCAGTGGGCTGGAAGTTGGGAAGGAAAGCTGGACATGAAATAACATGAGCCAGGACAAACCGGAACCCATGTGGAAGATCTAGAGCCCATGGAGATCAACTGGAACCTGCATTGGTCTTCCACCACCTCCAACCTCAGTGTCACAGATGACCTGACAGAGAAGCTGTGCCCTTTGCACGTAACTGCACACACTTGGGCCAGGACTTGCCAAAGTGACAGAAGGATCTAGCAGGAGCTGAAGTTACCGTGGGCCCAGCTTCACCAACTGGCCGAGCTAGCAGGTCAGCAGCAACATGTGAGTGCCGCCACAGTGCCTAAACACAGCTGGAAAACAGTTCCTGCTTCACTTTCACCTTCCAAAGCTGGCACACAGGTGCCCTGGGGCCAAGTCTAAGGCGGACCCATCAGGAAGGGAATTCTGAGAACCAGAATTCCAGCTTAGCTGAGTTGACACAGTAGCAAGCCACCACACCGACCTGACAAATGAAGACAATTACCACCCAGAGAAATCAACGGAATTGCCCATGGCCTTGCAGGACAATGGTAGCAGCTGACCCCATGCCAACTGGCTTTAGTTCATATTTTTTGAACCCCTGCTGTATGGCAGACTCTGAACCATCACATCCAATGCTCACTGCAACTCTATGGCATTGGAATTATCATGGCCATTTATAGATGAACATGCTGAGGCTCAAACAGAAGTCAACAAACCAACGTTAACACAGCTGCAGAAAGGGATAGCTGAGACTTAGACACAGGCTGGTCAGACCTCAAGCCCCACACTCAGCTTCCGGGTGTTTGGTCTTTCTTGCCACTAACTCCATGCCTGCCCCGTTGCCCAGGGCAAAGTATCAGAACGTGGCTCACAGTAAGAGAGGTCCTGGCACCCCAGTTTCTCCTCTGTAGCCTGTGGTGCTGATCTGGGGCCAGCTCCCTCCCACTCCCAGGGACAGTGTAAACACATGGTTGGCAGAACTTTGTTTAGTGCAATGAGGACTTGCACAGATGGGAACATGGACTCCAAAAACAATGGGGCAAAAGCACCAGAACACAGGCTTGACATACAAGTCAAGCAAGTGCTCCCTCCATGCTGTGAAACTTCCCACGATTCCAGGGAGGTCAGAAAATAGAGCTGGGTGGGCAAGGGGAAAGGCCTATTGCTTTGGTAATGAAACCTGAGATTTGCAGCTCTGGAGTTAGCAAGCAACTCTACATTCATTTCATCATCATCATCACCACAATAGCTATCCTTACTTGCAGCAGTTGATTGCTTATTTTATGCGAGACACTCTTCTTTTTTTTTTTTAATTTAAATTTTATTTTTTATAAACATAAAATATATTTTTATCCCCAGGGGTACAGGTCTGTGAATTGCCAGGTTTACACACTTCACAGCACTCACCATAGCACATACCCTCC
>NW_019154093.1:32057846-32110235 GCF_002288905.1 Enhydra lutris kenyoni | reverse complement strand
CAAAGAAATGGAAAAATGTTCCATGCTCCTGGATTGGAAGAATAAATACTGTGAAAATGTCTATGCTATCTAAAGCAATCTACACATTTAATGCCAGACACTCTTCTAAGCATTTCCCTTTAATTAACCCAGTTATTCCTCACAGTAAGCATATACAGTAGGACATATTATTGTCCCCATTTTACAGATGGGGAAATGGAGGCACAGACAGTTTAAATAACTACCCCACAATTACAAGAGGCCATGGAGTCTGCCTCCAGAGTCTAACCTCCCAACCTTTACCCTGACTCCCCAACAACCCTGTGAGAGAAAGAGACAGGAAGAGAAAGTGGCAGGACTATGGTTTCCATTTTGCAGATGAGGAAACCAAGGCTTGCGATGGTTGACTAAAGTATCTAAATTCTTCCTGGAAAGCCCAGATTTGAAGCCAGAGTTGTGGGACTACAAAGCCCATGCTCTTTCCACTCTGTCACTCAGCCCTGTTAACTGGCACATTCAGGACTCGAAACCAAGTCTTTCAGTGTCTAACTCAAGCCCAACCACAGTTCCTTATGATTTGCTAGAAAGACTCATTGCTTTGAATACCCACATGGGAAATTCATTAGCCAATGTCCGACTGGAGGCCAAAAGCCAACTACCTGGTGAGCAGAAGGGTCCTCTCACACTTTCAGTCAGCAAAGTACCAGCACTAATTTCCCCAACTTGAAAATGATACCTCACATCCTGGAACCAGAAGAACAAAAATAGTCACTTCAGTGTTTGGCCCATTGGAGGTAATGGTGAAATCACTTATTCATAGTTCAACAAAACTCATTCACCCAGCATGGACTTACTAGGCATCCCCTCCATACAGACAAACATAAGGGAGCTCACACATAGTTCCTGCCTTCAGTGAATTTACTGAAGATCTGGAAAACTCTAGTTCTCCCTCCTCCTCCCCACCCCTACCACATACCTAATGTCAAGAAACACCATCACAGGAACCAGGGGAAGTTAGTAGGGAAAATAGCAGATAAAAATTTCTTTCATCATTCATCAGTGATGAATTTCATCAATAGTAAGTAAATATATATTGAGTTTCTCTTATTTGTCAGGCACTTTGCTAGGTGCTTTGGATATGAATCACATTTAATCTTCATAACACCCCTGTATAGGAGGTATTATTATCTTTATTTTACAGATAAGAAAACTGAGGCACATGCAGGGAAAATTACTTCCTCAGGATTATCCTGTGAGACAGTGTTAATAATTCTAGAACCCAGATCTGACTTCCAGCTCAGAATTCTTTTATTTTATTTATTTTTTTAAAGTAAGCTCTATGCTGAATGTGGGGCTTGAACTCATGATCCTGAGATCAAGAGTCATATGCCCTACCAACTAAGCCTGCCAGGCGCCCTCCATCAGAGTTCTTCTAATCCCATCATACCAGAAAGGGAATTATAAAATCCTGGAGATGCAACAGCAAAGCCAACACACAAAAAAGAGTGAAAGAGGCAAATCAATGAGAAACTAGTTAAAGTTTTTTTGTTTGTTTGTTTGTTGTTGTTGTTTTTTAACCTACCAATGAGAAGCAGTGTGACTAAGACAGTTAATTTCCCAACAATGTGACATATTCCTTTTTCATAGCAGAGAGATGTTGCAGGAAAGTGACTGCCAAGCCAGGGTCTCCATCCCCCCTGCATCTTGCTTTGGCCATGTGACTAGCTCTCTCCAAAAGAATGTGGACAGAAGCAATATATATCATTTTTGGGTTAGAGTGTTGAAGAAATGGGTATGCCTTCTCTACTCCCATTTCTACCTACAACTAGCAGAAAGCAGATGATCCTGTGGACACTAGGTTTCATGCAACCCTGCTGGGAGAAGAGCAGCTTGGTAAACAGAAACACACATTTGGACTTGATGTGAACAAGAAAAGAACTTCCATTCTGTTGGTCCATTATACGTGTGTGTGTGTGTGTGCGCATGCGCACGCGTACGCGTGCTGGGGGAGGTGGGTAGTGTTACCTGTTACAGATTCTGGCATGACCTTAACTAAATATGGTAGATGAGGCCAAAGTGCCAGGCTCTGAGTTATAATGGAATAGAATTCATCCTACCCTATAGGTAGTCAATAAATCAACCTATATGTACCTGCTTCGAATCACCAGTACATATAGGTTAATTGGCCTTTCTAAAGACAGGAAAGACCCTTGGTCAGAAGGACAACCTTCACTAGGCAGGAAGATGCTCACGGATGGGAGCTGTCTCACTGTTCTCTGCATCTGGGACTTGCACAGGGCCTGCTTCCCAGCACACATCCAACATGTGCTCGATGAACACATAAGTTCCCAGATCCTCCTCACCACCAGAACATAGTAAATGGATGCAAGACTGAACCAGAATATCTTGGAACCAAATATCTTGGAACCAGAAACAAAGGGAGTATTTCTAGAACACCCAGGAAAGAATTTTAACTAAGCTTTGAGCCTCTCTCCACAAGACAGGCCGGATGAACATGACAACAGATAGCAATACAGAAATATTTTGGACTTAAGTGACATTACACTTAGAGTAAAACAAAAGAAGAAATCCCTCAATAAAATACCCTTGTGATGGTCCCACCAGGGGAGGTTTCCTGTGGCATGAATGGAAGTGCTGCAATCCTTGTCCTAATCCATGACCAGCCCTCGTATCCCCAGAGGATTTTTCTGCTTAGGAAGTTGAATGGGGAGGCCCTTGACATACCCTGGGGGAAAGCTTATGGTAAATGTTTTAACAGGGTACAGTAGCCAAAATATGATACTGAATGTGGAAGGAAACCTAGATGGTGGCTGAGATGTCAGGAAATAAAATTTTCTGTTTTATCTGGGGAAAAAATTTCCCCTGAACTCCAGAATCTACAGTGATCTGGCCTCATAGAGAGTCAACTTGAAGCCTCAACACAAAAGGATCTCTTTGTATTTGTTCAGGAGGGGGTCCTGGGCCCCTACATCCGGGACCACTCAGCAGCTGGACTAGGGTCCCTCCAACCAAGCTGCAGCAGAAGTCAACTGATTTGACTAAGAGAGAGATTCATTCATTGGAAGGCCTGCAGGCTGATAAACACGGTGGAGTTGAGACAAGCCCGTGCTGGACAGTGAGTACCCTGCGGATACCACTCCTTTACCGTGGGAACTTTGAAGATATTTACCTTCACAATAACTCTGAAAAGTGGGTATCCTACTACCACCTTACGAACTCACCCGCCTGAGGCACACCAGCCGTCCAGCTGGGAAGTGGCAGTGTCTGGCTTCAAGTCCAAATCTAGAGGATGCTACTAAAACCCACTGGGCAGATGCCCCTTAGGCGGTACCCTCCTGACTGTGGATGCAACAGGTTTCACACCACATCGCCGCTGCCTGGGGCAAAGGGAAAGACATTCCTGCCTTAAATCACACACAGTGGCTCCACCTCGGGATTTGGCTTTGCTGAAGGGACAGGGCTAAAATACCTATAACTTGAAGGGTCAGGAGATACCATAAATATGTGATCTCTCAGGAAACCCCTTGGACCCTCACTTTGGTGCCTAGTTAATTCAACTGCCATCACCACCGAAGGCAAGAGCCTGCCTTTCTCCTCTCTTGACTCTTGCCTTACGAGCGCAGCATTAACAGTTGTTCTGTAACCTTCTTTTACGATGAGGTGCCTGAAATATAACACTCTCCGCAGTTTAGAGCACAAAACTGACTTTAACACATTATGGTACATCTGGGGATTCAAACCTCTTGGAAGCAGGTCAAACGCAGGTACCGAATCTGCTGTAGAATTCAGCTCGCTGAGTCGGACACATAAAGCTACGTTTGCATTCCAACCTGTTATACCTCTAAGCCCAACTAGACGATTTCCCCAAGCCCCAATGCTGGGAGTGCCAAGCTCATTCTGGCTGGAAACCAAGTACAGTCTCCAGAGTTTAGGCCAAAATTGTTCTTTCCAGGAGCCCTTGACATGCCTAGGTCACCTGCCTCCTTTTCTGAGCCCCCTTGAATTCCCCTCTCTCTAGCAAGCTCTTTACCCAAACCTCCTCTCATAGAGTTTTCTTTTCCTTTTCCTATCTTTGTCCCATAGAATCATCATTTTTAAAATCTCTGTATCTCTTAGGTATTTAAAACTGCCTACTTATCACAAAAACGGGACCCAAAAGCATCACCCACTTCCTGCCACTTGTCCTGTTCCTAGTTCATTTGCAGACACACTAGCTATAGAGTTAGCATAATTAGATCACAGATACAATTTTGGCAGCTGCTATATTCCTTCATGGCTGTGACAGCAAATGAGCCTCATCTCTTACCCTCAACTTGGCCGGTCCACCTGGGGAGCTGATTTGAAAAAATTCTTCGACTTGGCAGGTAAGCGTGCTACAACAATTAGTAGTTGCTGTCACTGACACGTCCGCTTCTCTACACTGTCTATGTCTGCGGCGGATTGCCTGATAACATCACTTCTACCAATTCCTCCTATCTCTGTGGGCGTGGAGGTTGAGTCTATGTCCCCCTTGAATCCTGGCTGGCTTTTTGACCAGTTTTGACCAATAGAATACAGTGAAAATGACACTGTTGCCTTCCAGCCCTTTGAGGTCTTGAAGCCTCTGTGTACGCTCTTGGGATCCAGCCACCACATAAAGAAATTCAAGTTAGACTAGATGAGAGATCCCACAGAGAGAGAGAGAGAGAGAGAAGCCCAGTTGGTCCCAGCTTTTCCAGCCACCTCAGTGCAGCACCAGGCATGGAAATGAAGCCATCTTGGATACACAGCCCACACCAGACTCCTAGCTGAATGCATCCACATGAGTGACCTGGTTAGTACCACATGCACCAGAAGAATTTCCTAGCAATACCCAGCCAATCCACAGAATCATGAGAAATAATACAATATATTGTGGGTTTTAGCCACAATTGGGGGGGGGGCGTTCTATTACACAGCAGTAGACAACGCATGCATTGTTTTAATAGCAGATTTTCCTAATTTCCACTTTAGACCATCACGTCACCTCCTGCATGACCTCTTCCTTGACTCTTCTCCACTCAAATGGAAATCACAACTCTCTCTTTTGTGTCTCTTCTGACTCCTTATCTGTCTTCTCTACTGGATTGTGGACTGCTGGAGACCACTGTCTGTGTTTCATTCATATTTGTATCATCAGCTATATAAGAGAGGGCATAATGATAACAGCTCAGTAAATGTTTAATGAATGAATGAACCAAATTAATAAATTGACCACTGCCCTGTGTCCTCTCTGCCTGCAACACTGTCTCCCTTCCCCTCCATGCATTGGCATGTCTCCCTCACTTCACCAAATCTCTTAATATCAAGGACTCCCTCTACTACCAGATCCAAAAGAGCAACTTCCTCTATCCCTCTGTAGTCTTTTACTCACTTTTATTTTCCTTCATAGCCCATATAACTCTCTGAGAGTTTGTATACTACTTACTGCTTGTCTCTCCCCATTTTAGAAAATAAGCTCATGATGTCTGAGACTGTTTTATTCACCATTGTGCCCTGGTACCAAGAACATTACTTGACCTCTAGTAGGTGTTTGATAAATATTTGTTGGGTAAATCAATAAATATATGTATCATAACAAGAACGACAAATTTGGGCAGTTTTCTCACTTTTGATTTGGGCTGCCCTAAATTTCACCTTGAGCCTTCCTGATGTTGGCATGGCTAGTACCCACCAGCATCCAGTTCTCTCTGCCTGCCTAGGCATATAGAAAACCAGTCATACCAGCAATCTTGCCAGCGGGTGTGGCCACGTGAGCAGATCTGACCAACAGGCTCTGAGGGGAAGTGACAGCTAGCACTCCTGGGCTGAGGCACAGCTGAGAGGACGTGTCTTCTCCACAAGTTCTTGCCCGCCTGATGCTGAGATGATGGGGACACCAAATCAAAGGATTGTGGGATTGCTGCGACGCTGTATGGAGAACAGCTGCTCTGGAGAGTCGCCCGTAACCACAGGGGACTTTTCATGAGTCAGAAATAAACTTGCATGAAGTCCCTGAGATTTGAGAGTGGGCTGTTAGTGCAACAGCCTAGCCCAACCTGATTTTAAAAATGAAAAAAAGGAAAAAAGTCTATTTGGTTGAAATTCCTTTAGATCTGAGAAATAGATGAGGCACATGTGTGGGAAAGAGGGAAAGAATTTGGGTTGGGTTGGGTTTCCAACACCCAAATACTAATCTACAATTTCCAAGTACAAAAGTGTCCACTCTGAGCCAGGCATGGTGCCAGGACCTGAGCTAGGCGCTGAGAAAATAGGGATGAATCTGACTTTATCTCTCTTCTCACACAGATCACAGACCAGTAAGAAAGACAGGCATGTTGGGGCACCTGGGTGGCTCAGTTGGTTAAGCATCTGACTCTTGATTTCAGCTCATGTTGTGATCCCAGGGCCGTGAGACCAAGCCCTGTGACAGGGCAGAGCAGAGTCTGCTGAACATTCTCTCCCTCTACCCCTCCCCTTATTCGCACATGCTCTCTCTTTAAAGTGAATAAAATAAAATAATTTTTTTTAAAAGAAAGACAGGTATGTTACTGAAATATGGTGGAATATTGCGTGGTTATAGTTCTACCATGTACAAAATGCTCAGGGCACACGGAAGGTGGGACAACTCATTCTTCCTCTTTCCGTATTAAGCTCCCTCTGGGCTCAGCCAAACAAACACCATTCCTAGAATACTCACACGAGCCAGACCAGGTCAGACTATCTGTGACAGTTAAAGTGGACAAACAAGGAAATGGGGCAAAGTTTTCCTTCCTTCCCTATCACACCTGTTGTTGGCTCCTGCACCTGTGAGGCTGAGAAGTCCCAAGATCTGTAATCAAGAAGCTGGAAACCCAGGAGAGCCAATGTTGTAGTTCTAGTCCAAATCCACAGGCTTGAGAATCAAGAGAGCCAACAGCGTGACTTACAGTCTAAAAACCCGCAGGCTCAAGACCCAAGAAGAGCCGATGTTCCAGTTCAAGTCCAAGGAGAGGAAAAGACCAATGTCCCATTACAAAGCAGTCAAGCGGAAGGAGTTTCTTCTTACTCAGCCTTTTTTGTTCGGTTCAGACCTTCAGTTGACTGAATAAGCCCCACCCATATTAGAGAGTACAATCAGCTTTACTCAGTCTATGGATTAAAATATTAATCTCATCCAGAAACAGCGTCACAGACAAATCCAGAATAATGTTTAACTAGATACCATGGCACCCCACGTCCAGTCAGGTTGACACATAAAGTTAACCGTCACAGCTGGTGACACCTGTCCTGCCTGCATTCCTATTGATTCACAGCCAGTTCGCTTTTGGAAGCAAAAAGGGGAGAAAGAGAATCCAATAAATCAATGCACAACGGCAATGAAAGTAAATCTCACTCATTTCGTGGCTACTGGTAGCCAGGCAGGTGAGACACATATTCTCTAAACTTCGTAACAACTCTGCAACATGGGAAGAATGAGCCCTGTTCTCCAGATAAGGAACCTCAAGGTCAGAGATGTTAAGTACTAGCCCCAAATCACACTACCAATAAGTCATTGTATCTGCTAGTGGCTCTTCAAGGTTGTACAGTACATGCTTCTTTGAATTTCTGCCCTGTGGCCAAGATCCTGACTTTAGTATCCATTCTGCCTGCTCTGAAGCCCTATGATTAGTTTCCCTCCTATGCATTCATAATAACAAAGTAAAAAATCCCAACTACCGGCCACCTAATAAGAAGAAAAGTATTACTTTTAACTAAAGTAATGGTCATGGCAGCAGGAAGACAGCTGGGGCAGGGAGATGGGCTAATGGCAAGAGTTTCAGGAACCTGTGTTTCCTGACTTCTCCCAGGAACCTCACCTTGTTACTTCCGCAAAGTCATTAAGGGAACAACTCTGGCTCTGAAGGACACCCAAGGAAGACAATTCAGAGGCTGGTCCTTTGATGACAAGCTGCCTTCTGGTCTGTTGCTCTCGAGCTTGGAGACCTCTACCATTTTCCTGCCTAGGTTGGTTTTATAAATTCTTTGGGACCAGGAGGCTGCCACTTCAAAACGTCTCCTTACCCTTTATTTGCTGGTCACTTCAAGCATGTGATCCCGTTGCTTCTCCAATCACAAGCAATTAAGGCAGAGGTGGGGAAGTTTGCCAGCTGAAGGGCAGGTGAAGGGGGTCTCACCAGGAAAAGTCAGCAGGACTGCTGCCATTGTACCTCTGGGGGCACGAGGGGGAGGACAAGGAGTCAAAACACAAGCATAAGCCAATGTCTTCATCTGTTCAGGTTGCTGTAACAGAAAATGCAAAGGTGGCTTAGAACAACAAAAGTGTATTTCTCAGAGTTCTGGAGACTAGAAAGTTCAAGATCAAGGAGCTGGTTGACTAGTTGTTTGTCTGTTGAGCCCCTGTTCTGGTTCGTAGATAGCTATCTTCTTGCTGTGACCCAGTTAAAGGGGAGGACAGACCTCTCTGATACCTCTCCTTTAAGGATACTATCCCCAATTCATGAGGGCTTTGGCAAAAGCCCAATTTCCCAAAGGTCCATTTGGAGTGGATTTGAACATGTGATTTTAGGGGACACAAATATTCAGTCTATAGCAGCCAAGGAGCACAAAATCATTAGGAACAAAATATTTCTAATCCTTATGTTTTGCTGAGAAACCATTAGCCCAAGAATAAGGACACTTCCTTGGTTATAAAATTGAACTTCATTAGGGTAAAGGACAAGATAAACATGAGATTCTTAGAGTTTCTAAGGACAAGCCCTGTGTATGTGTGTGTGTGTGTGTGTGTGTGTGTGTGTGTGTGTGTGTGTGTTTAAAACAGTTCTTACCACACTGAAAAAATGAAATTAAATTTAAAAAATTAAAAAAATAATAAAATAGGGGCACCTGGGTGGCTCAGTGGGTTAAAGCCTCTGCCTTTGGCTCAGGTCATGATCCCAGGGTCCTGGGATCGAGCCCCACATCAGGCTCTCTGCTCAGTGGGTAGCCTGCTTTCTCCTCTCTCTCTCTCTCTGCCTGCCTCTCTGCCTACTTGTGATCTCTGTCTGTCAAGTGAATAAATAAAAAAATCTTTAAAAAAATAAAATAAATAAAATAAAATAGTTCTTGCCCACAATTACAGTTGAGCCAAGACTGTAAAGAACCTAAATAACCCTTACTCCAAAATCCACACAAACACCATGCATCCTCCATGTCATCCAACGTCACCTGCACAGGTGACATGTTTCGTGTAAGAAATGTTTATTCTCTGCATCTGAAATACAAGCTCTTGGGATTTCATAGGGACCTTTTGAGGAAAATCTATAATCAGTGATTTTCATTCTTCACTTTTGGCTCCAAACAAAAAATAAATATTCATGTTTCCACCAGGAGCAGCAACTCACTAAGGCCCAGACATAGAGCTTTACTGCACGGTTAGAGCGTGGGGTGAAGACTGCGCATGTGTGAACTGAACAAGCCCGTCACGTGCTCTGCATGCACAATGGAGGACAGTGTGGGCTTCTGCACGACACAGATCCTAATCGGGGACTGCCTAGCCAAGCTTTGGAGACCAGACAGAACTCATTTTATTTCTTTTTTCTAACTTAAATTTAAACAAATTTTTATTAATAAGATAGTTAAAAATAAACTTGAATCTCTTTGGCTCACTCTTTGTTTTCTTTAGATCTTTGCTGGAAAATCAGAGCAGCCAGGAGCTGCATTTGCAAGAAGATGTGGACTTTGGAATCTGAGAGATACAGGCTTGAATTCCGGTTCCTCTCGAGGAGACCACTAGACCCTTGCACCCCAGTTCCCTCATCCTTACACCCAGATCATCCATCACCTTTCAGGATTTGAAGTGTCTTCTATGCAAGAGACACTCAGTAACTGTTTTCTGGTCTGCTGCCCCTCACTGGACGTTACCTCACAAATACATTGCCAAGAACTGGCCTGCTGTCTATATTTGTCATTTTTAATAGCTATAGAGTATTCCATTGCGATAATGTCATAATTTTCCCTGCCATTTCTCCAGTGGTGGCAATTTGGATTGTTTCCAGTTTTCCTTTCTTATGAATTGGACCGCTATCAACATTTTTCCCCCCTCATTTCCTTGGAGTGAATTCCCAGAAGTAGAATTACTGGATCGAAGAGTAGGAACAGCTTTGTAGTCCTTGCTGTTTATTGCCAGATGAATTTTCATTTTCTGAGAAGGCTGTCAGCTGGGAGAGCCCAGCATATGTGGTAGATATTATGGATGGTTTCCATCTGTCACTGCTGTTCCTGTCACAAGACCTACTGAAGAAACCATTCCCAGACTCTCAAATCTTGCAATGGGCACTAGGTGGTAGGAAATGGGGAATAAATAGAGAAGAAAGTAGAGACCCGGAGTGTGTAAGGAAGCAGGCCTGGGAGTATGAAGGTTGATCAGGCTCTTTTGGATATGACATGACCAAGCGCTTTTGTCTGGAAGTAAAGGATGCTGGGAAACAACTCCTCAAATACGTTCATGTTTACTGTTTTTATTCTACATACATTCATGAGCACTCATCTAACATGTTTAACCACTAACATTTATGTAGTGTTGGAACCTGTCTTCCCATTGACTTTGAAATGCAAGGACCATGAAGGGTTAAAGTCTGGCCCTGCCTACTAGGGGCTTCTCTCCACTAAGACACTGGAAGAGAAAAATCTTGCTTAAGAAGCTGAGGAAGCCACATTGAGGGCATGAGTAGAGCCTCAAATCAGAGACAAAAAGTAAAACTGAGGCATGGAACACGAGGAAGAGCTTCCCTGGGACAAGCAAATGGAAGTGTTAGAAGCAAGAGTGATGGGAGCATACTTCGAGTAAAGGAGGAAACTGGATGGGGGCAGGGGAATGGGTTATGACAATGGTAAACCAATGCAATTTCCAAAGCTCTGTTGATTGTGCTATTCAAATCTAATATCCTGGGGCACCTGGGTGGCTAAGTCAGTTAAGCATCTGCCTTTGGCTCAGGTCATGATCCTGGAGTCTTGGGATTGAGCCCCATGTCGGGCTCTCTGCTCAGAAGGGAGTCTGCTTCTCCCTCTGCCCCTCACCCTGCTCATGCTCTCTCTCTCGCTCTCTCTCTCAAATAAACACAAAAATCTTCTTTTAAAAAAAAGTCCAATCGAATGTCCTTGCCAATATTATTTTCTGCTTGATCTATTGATAACCAAGAAAGCTGTATTAAAATAGTGAAGGATTTGTTAATATCTCTTTGTAGATCTAACAAAGAGTTTATGTATTTTGAAACTATGCTATTCGGTGAATATGTTTTCAACTGTTACCTTCCTGATAAATTGAAGCTCAAAGCACAATGCTATCTTCCTTAAAACTTTTTCTCTCAAAGTCTATTTTGATTTGCATTGATTTGACTAAACCTGCTTTCTTTTGGTTAGTATTTTCCTGGTATATTTTTTTCTGGTCTCCTACTTAAAAGTTTTCTGTGTTCATACATTATAATTGAGTCTCTTATAGAAAGCATGTAGCTAAATTTTGTTTTTATATAGTCTGAGAGTCTTTATGTTTTAACAGTAGAGTTTAATCCATTTATATTTATTTGGATTACTGATGGATTTGGATTTTATTTCTACTCTCTCATTTCTATTTGTCTTTTCTCTTCATACCACTTTTATGTTCTCACACCACCCTTCTGACCTTCTTTGACATGACTGCATTTTTTTCTCTCACCCATCCTACTTCTCCTACTTGTTTGGACATTAAATGCCCCATTCTATCCTTTTCAACAAAGTCTAAATGGTGTCATTGCCTTTTTCTCAAAAAAATACTGTAAGTTTCAGAGTTGGCAGGGCCAGACCTTAAATCTAATCACCCACTCCTCCAATCCTGCATACTATTTTTTAAAAATATTTTATTTATTTATTTATTTGACAGAGATCACAAGTAGGCAGAGAGGCAGGCAGAGAGAAAGGAGGAAGCAGGCTCCCTGCTTAGCAGAGAGCCTGATGTGGGGCTTGATCCCAGGACCCTGGGATCATGACTACCTGAGGTGAAGGCAGAGGCTTTAACCCACTGAGCCACCCAGGCACCCCATTGCATACTATTTTTGTCCGTATTATAATTCTAGTCTCTCTGCCCCAAACAGACATTAGATGTTATCATTATTTTGTAAATTAAATGTTTTTTAGTTTTGTCTCCAAATCAACCAAAATCTTGACTCACTGCACCTTTCTTCAAAAACATCAACAGCTCCCAATCATGCCCATTCAGTTCCATTCTCTTTATAGCTTGTTTTCTCTTTATTACCTAAATACTTGACCCACCATTGAGTAGAAATACATTCGTATATATTCCCAGTTTACCATGGTGAAAATTCTAACAATTGCACTGCTACCTCGTGCCAGGAACATATGTATTTTATCTTCCACCATTGATGGCATTCTTACTGCCAGCAGTCAGCTCAAAAATTTCATATTAACATCTGCTTTCTTGGACACTTCAGGAACTGACTGCTGCAGGTCAGATTTCCTGAAAAGCAGACTCTGGGATGGACATTAGCATCTAATAAACTTACTGGGGGAATACTCTCAGAATAAACACACTGAAGGGCATGAAAAAGCAGAACTGAAGCCAGGCAGAGAAGTTAGGGTGTTGAAGCACAACAAAAGATCTCACAGCGAAGATCTCAGCTAATCCCAGGTGGCATTCTGGAGCTTAGATGGAACTTCAGACCCCTTAGATGGAACTCAGGACCCCTCAGGAAGGGGGTGCGACCTTGGATGAGAGCAACTGTTCACATAAGTTTGAAGTCAAGGAGAAGCAGAGAAATGGAGCCACAGCTTGAGGTGGTATAGTCAGGGAAAGATTTCTTTAAATGAAAGAGATGTTAGGCTAAGGGGAAGGAACTAGAGGAAAGGGAGTTTTCTAGCTATCAGGAAGGCTATGGCCTGGCCATGGGTGGGATGGCCTTTGTTGAGAGCTATGGCACTGTGAGAGAAGCAGCCTTGAAAACTCTGGTCCATTTGGGAAAACAGCTCTGTGTATGAGTGCAGATATTCATGTTTAAGAGTTACTCATTTACAATTGTGAGAATGGAGAGGTACGCCTGAAACTCACACAGATGGGGAGATCTTGAAGGGAGCCAGACCTAGAAGAGAATCTATGCTTTCAGGACATTTACAATTTAAAAAACCTGTTGAACTTACTGAATCACTATTTCCCAAACTTATTTGACCACAAAACTTTTAATTTTTCTGGAATATATCTGTTGATGTGTCTCATAACATTCCTCAAGATACAGTTTGGGAAATAATGAGCCAAGTAACCACCTCAAGGTTTTACTGTCTTCCAATGGCCAATTCATAAATCAGGACATAAATCAAATGAAATAGAAGAATGATTAAAAAAAAAAAAAAGCAAACTTTCAGAGCACCTGGGTGGCTCAGTTTGTTAAGCATCTGACTCTATTTTGGCTCAGGTCATGATCTCAGGATCATGGGATCGAGCCCCGTGTTGGGCTCTGTGCTCGGCACAGAGTCTAATTAAGATTCTCTCTCTCCCTTTCCCTCTGTCCTCGCTCTCTCTCTCTCTCTCTCTCTCTCTCAAATAAATAAATAAATCTTTAAAAAAATTTAAATAAAGATTTCTTATTCAACTGTGTTTCAACTGGGAAGACATTTACAGAGTGCCTACTATATCTCGACCCTGCTCTGGGCCCAAAGGACACAGAGTTGACAAAGGCAAAAAGGCTCTGAGTTCCAGGAGTTGGCCACCTGTGAGGGGACTCAGATGGTTTCTAAGTAAATGTTATACTGAAAAGTAAGCCCCTTGATGGGAAGAGAAACCCCAGATCCAGCACGGAGGCTTGCTTGTCTAGACCATCCTTCACGAGAATGGCTCTGAGGAAGGAGGAAGACACAAGCCAGGCCTGGGTGAGGGGACTTCTGGAGAGACTAAGGAGTGCAGGGGGAGGTCTGGATTTGGGGCAACGGTCTACCTGGACTGATGTTGCCATTACCCGGTCACATAATCCTGGCCCAGGCTGGATTTTTCATCTCCTGGAGTTTCTGTCTCATTTGCAAAATGGAGGATAGTAATAATCCACATCTCACAGAGTCTCCATGCGAATCAAACAGGAAGAAAAGGATGTGAAAAAATTATTTAAACTGTAAAGGACTCCACAAAGAGGGATCTTATGACTTACTTATTCCTTCACAAAGTGCATTTCAAAGAAAGCTAAACAAACTCCCCCAAACTTTCCACTCTCAGGGCTATTTTTATTTTGTGATTTTCCAAGCCTCAAAATGAAATTGGAAAAAAAAAAAAAACACAAAACCTTCAGCGGCTGCTTTTTATATGGTAGTTTATAAGAGTCAGGATGAAATAGAAATCATGATAGCACAAGGCCCCAAGTTTACATTCTCAGAGGGAGGCTGAGGGCTGGGAGCGCTGAGGACTTCGGAGAGGGCAGCTGAAATCACTAACGCCAGCCTGGCTCTAGCTGGCCTGTGTAGTTTTAAGTGGTCTAATCAGCCCTGCTTTTCACAAACACAAATAAATAAAAATTGACATTACATCGGGCAACAATATGGCATGCCCCATGCAATTAGAACCAGCTGAGTTTATGCACCCCTCGGTTTACAGAGAAGGCAGCCATGCACAGCACTTGGGGGACAGATGTCTATGTGGCTTCTTAAGGCCCATGTTCCAGAGCAGTGGCTCCCAGTCCCTCAGGGGGATGCAGACTTCTTCCAGCTAGCTCTGGGGACCCATATGCTGCAAGAGCCATGTCAGTCGACTAGCTAAATACTGGCTCCCACTTATACACGGGCATAATTTTCAAGGGTGCACGCATCTACCGAGGACTTTGTTCTTTGGGTATTTTCCCAACGAACAGATAGGAAACCCACAAGACTGTGACGTGGGGGGGCAGGGGGGAAGTCTTACGTTAACCAAGGGTTGTCATCCTCGAAAGGGCTGGATCCCATTGCTTTTATGTGATAAAAGCTCCAGAATGTACTGAAATCAAATTTTGAAAATGCTGTGGCCCATGGAAAAAAGGAACAATGGGGGTCTGCGAAAGGACAGGAGCCAAACTTTGTTCTTGAAATTCCAAAGACTGGACCTGCTCTTGGAGTCAAAAGATTCTTCTGCACTATTCTTCGTCTGAGGCCATAGCTGGTCCTCCAGCCTAACCTCCTTGCAGAGGGAGCAACACACCCTGCAGCAAGAGTGTCTTCCTCCCTCTCAGACCTCATTGCCTGTCCCTCCATGACTCATACTCTCTACTTAGCCATTCAGCCCCCCTAGACACATATCCCCACCTTGGCTCCTTCAGTTACACACACTTAAATACCTTCAGCCTTGAATCCTTGCCCCCTCCTCACCTTTGCCTGAATAACTTCTCCTCTCCTAATGTCTCCTAGTTTAGATGTCATCCACTTCGGTAAGGTTTGCCAGAAGCTTCCTTCCCAAAACAGGTCTACCAAAAGAAAACTCGTTTAGAGTGGATTCAGGAGGCCAGCAGCGGGGAGCCCTCACGCCCTATCACCCGTCCTTATTTGGAGACCCAATAGGAAGAGAGGATACCACCTGCCAGGTAGTTAGCACTTCACTATCCCAGCAGGAGGAAGAAAGTTTTTTCCTCTCCCTCTGCAACAGTCCAGCCAATGAGAGCCTGTCACTGCTCAGCCAATGAAAAACCGCTATACTTCAAACTCCCAGTTTACTCCAATGGATTTTTTGTTTTTAGCAGTCTTTGTAACCTCCCCCCACCCCCTTCCTCTATAAAAGAAGGATCCTTGCCTTTGTAGATCCTCCCTTTTGTAGATTTGTCTATGGTTTTGTCACAGCTGGCGTGTCCCACATAATTCTCTGCTACTCTGGAATAAAACCTTTTTTGTGCATAAATAACTGGCAATTTTATTTTTTAAGGTTAACGGGTCCAAGTCAGGTAGCCCTCCTATAGATATATGTCCCTATGTAGTTGTGCCATGGGATCCTGAAATGTGCCTGATTTCTTAACTCTTACTCCACCACCAGACCTTAAGCTTCACAAGGGTGAGGTTTGAGTTCTGTTCCCTGTGGCAAAAGGTCAATAAATAGTTGCAGAATAAATGTATTTCCTCTCTTAGGCCCCTCATGTCACCCCACAGAGCCAACCACTTACTCCACAAGCCCAGGGGGTCTTGGGCACAGGTATGAGCTGTTGTTGAAGAATACAGCAAAAGTCCTCAGAAGGTTTTGGCATTGGTTACAAGCTCTTCGAAAAAGAGATGCTTGAATTGGGGACAACATTAAGAGAGAAAAGAGTTGACTCAGTGGAACAGACAAAAAAAGGGGGGGCGGGGGTTCTTTCTCTTTCTCTCTCTTCTGAGTCACTCACTGATCAAAAAATTGATATTCTCTCTTGAAGTCATAGATGCTACTAAAAACAAAAGGTTCAAGAGGGGGCAATAAGTTGCCCCACATGACCAAACAAGAGAGCTTAAAGGAGAACCCAGGCCTCCTGATGCAGAGCTTAAAGGAGAACCCAGGCCTCCTGATGCCAAGTTGCCTCCTCTTTGCAAAAGGCCATGGTGCTTAGGCCTGTGAGCACACTTTCCTGGAGAAATTGTGCCAACTCCCAAAAGTAGCATATGTGCCCTTCAGCCGGAGGCTGCCTCAGTAAATATGTATTGCTCCTTGACTTGCAAAGCAAATATTTACTCAAAACCCACATAGCACGGAGCATAAATTCCTGACAGCCTTGGGCAATTTCTAACTCACTTATCGTTTATTTTTAATTTGTTTTTTAGTGTGTATATTTTCTGCATTAGACCTGGAATAAACAGAGTTCAGAGTAGAGGCTGGGAGAACTGAAAAGTGGTTTTTACCAAAAAACCCTAGGCCCTGCCTATTACCTCTAAATTCTGGTTTCTGACAAGCCCATAAGCAAATCCAATCAAGTTTAAATGGTGTCAGTGCTCCACCTGAGGGTGGTCTTGAGGGCAATGCAACATGCTGAGGAATGAAGGAGACACGAGTGGCTTTCGGCACACACGTCAGATTGAGACTTGGGTTATCTGGGTTCTGGTCCTGACCCTGTCTCTAACTAGTTGGTGACACAGAGCAAGTGATTTAACCTCTCTGAACTTCAGTTTCTTCATCTGTATAATGTGACTTATGATGTTCTACCTAATTCACAATATTGACAAAAGACCAGGGGCGCCTGGGTGGCTTAGTCAGGTAAGTGCCCAACTCTCAGTTTTGGCTCAGGTCATGATCTCAGGGTTGTTGGATCAAGCCCTACGTCAGGCTCCATGCTCTGAAGGGAGTTACTTGACATTCTCTCCCTCTACTTCTCTCTCCACTTACTCTCTAAGTAAATCTGGGGTTGAGGGGGAGGCCAAATTGAAGGTGAAGTTCAATATCCATCCACCAAGTATTTATCAACAGCCTACCAGGGCTTGGCAGCTCTAGGAACTGAGAAGACAACAGCAAACAAAATGGAATTCTCTCTCATGGAGCTTGCACTCAGTGTGGGGCAGACAGATGATAAACACAAGTGATAGGTCCAACACTAATCTCCAAGAGGAAAATCATCATGATAAGGAAACAGAGGATGATGGGATGGGTTGACGTTTTATAAAGGGGTCAGTAAGAGGCCCCGAGAAGGTGAGTCCTGAAGGAGGTGAGGGAAGAGAATCCCAGACAGCAGGAAGAGCAGAAACAAATCTGTGGTGGCAATGCTTGGAGTGTTCAACTGGGAAGACAAAGGTGCTACAGCGGAGTGAGAGAGTGAAGATGGACAGCAGACGGGGTCAAGGAGGAAGGATGGGGTTCCAGAATTTAATGTACATAAGCATCCCTGGGGGTGCTGGGAAAGGTTATCCAGAGACTCCCCCTACCTTGTAATAAACGGCAGCCCAGAATCTTCCACGTGCTAAGGATTCCCTAGACCACAATCAACACCACCCCAACCTAACTCAAGAATGCAAAACACTTCCTAGTAACCTATGAATGTATTCCCGTTCACACCAACTCAGCTCGTAGAAATTACGCAGTCTAAATTTTAGCCCATCTTCAGGTAATGACACTGTGTTTTAGAATCTGTAGTTTATTTGCAGAACTGGACGTTAACTTGGACATCGTTAGATAGAGGCATGGGGGACTGAGTCACTTCTGCCTTTATTCACAAGACGGGCTCTGGTTCTTTATGTGAAATCTGGCCGAGGTCCCCAGTCTCAGCTGCTTGCCTGCCAGCATCTTGCCTGCCTGTACTTCCCAAGAGCCAGAGAAGGAAACTGGGCTTGAGTCTTAATCATAACCAGGGAGCAATTGGAATCCCTGGCAGGCAGACAGGAGCCATCAGCAGGCCGCGTGGCCCAGGCAGGCCGGTCAGGGTGGGCACTGCAGGATCGAGGAAACAGGTCAGCCCAGGGCTCCACTGTGATGAGGGAAGGACGGGGTCTAGCCCAAGGACCAAAAATGGGGCTTGAAGGTAAGGGAAAGGAACATTTATATTAAGTACCTACTGCCGCTGGGCAGTGGGTCAGGCTGTTCCCATGCACAATCTCATTAAATGCTCACTAAACTGCAAACTAAAATGACATTACTGTTTTAGGGAAGAGAAAAGTGAGACCCAGAGATTCTGAATGAATTGCCCAAGGCCACAGAGTTATTATGAGGTAATTGGGGGTGGGGGGATTAGAACCCACTGATTCCAAATCTTAGCCTCTTTCCAAGCAGGACACCACAACTGTTGCTTTGAAATGAGTTACTTTAACATGAGCAGTTCAACGAAGTCCTGCCTGGAGGTGGGTAGCTGAGGCAAATCATCCTTCTTACCATCCCAGGGATCTGGAGACGGCCATATTGTCTAGACAGATCTGAGGTTCGGGTAGGGGAGAAGGATCTATGTTCCCTAAGGGCTCTGTTGATCTGGCCCTTTGAAGGGGATGCCCATCTCTTCACCATCAGAACCCTCATCCTTGGTGTCCCTTCAATCCAGGCAGGGTTTCTGGCCCTGGGTACCTATTCACATGGACCCAGCACCCAGCTACCCAGCCAGCTAGGCTGGCTGACTCAGAGATGTCGGCCCCCACTTCTGTGTCTCCCCAAGTCTGAAACCCTGACTTGTTTTATAACCCTCTGCCTCCGCTTCCTTCTTCCTTCTTGGGCTCATTGGCACTCACTCTCATTTGCGGGCACCCTTGTTAATGGAATTTCATCTGCAAATATGGGAATCTCTGCACCAGCCCCACATTGTTGATATCTCTGGAGTCATTTATAAAAATATCCCTGGCATTCGCTGCCCGACATGGTTCCGCGTCATGCTCTCCTTGCAGCCAAGCTTTGCCAGCCTGATAAGGAGCCCTTTATTTGCCCTTTAGGGAAGTTATGACTCATATCACCAGCCTTCCTTCCCTTTCTAGAGCGCATGTTATCCATAAAAGGGGCCATTATAAAGGTCATGGAGAAGATTAATCCCAGTCTTGGGTTTTAAATGTTTTCTGTAGGATATAGTTGATTCAGTGGTAACTTCAGGACAAATAGTTTGATTTAGAACCAGTTAGCTTAACTGGAGGACGGTTATCTCAGTGACCAGTCTATTCATCTTGGGACTGGCTAGTTTATCAAGGCGCCGGATAGCTCAGGGGAAACCTGGTTAGCAAAACCTTGGTCAGGTTAGCTCATATTTGGGTTGGAAATTATAGCTCAGGGGTAAGTTAATGTATTATTCTGGCTGATTAACTCAACTTGCTATAACACTGGGCTTTGGAAGAAAGACCCTGATCTGTATCTCTCTGAAAACAAGCCAGCATCCCTCTACCAGCTTCATTAACCACATACTTCAGGCCTAACGCAGGTACAAACATCCCAGTACCAATTATGAATGGATCCCTGCAGCCTATCAGCATCACAGGAGGAAAACCTCTAAGTACAACCCCGACCTTCAGCTCATACTTAGGAAAGTGGGTCTATATTGTCTCCGAACCCAAAGCAAGACACCGGTAGAATAGTGATGATGAGCAAACGAGATCATGTTCTTCTGGCATGGATTTGTGGTGCTGAGCACCCACTCTATTCTAGGCGATGTGCTAGGCATGAAAGTACAGACCGTATGGTGTACACCATTTACTATTTCCCAGTCTCCCTGGCTGTTAGGGGTGGCCATGTGATTGAGATTTGGCTGATGGAATGCGTTTGTAAGCAAAGAGGTGTGTACGCTTCCCAGAGTGGCCTACAGAGTTTCCTACACAATCCTCCACGGTCTTTCTCTCTTCTTGTGTTAGCCAGCGATGCAGAAGGTCCAGAACAGGACTCTGGGATCCTACAGGAGCCACAAAATGAGGAAAGCCATAAAATGGAGGCTGAGTCCCTCATCACTGCACAAAACAAAGGTCTCTCCTAAGCCACCAGAACTCAGGGTTGGCCTGTTACAGCACTTAATCTATCCAGACGCAAGTACAGCCCTTCGCCTTATACCCATCACTTTCTCAGGGACTTTGCCTCTTTTTGTTCCCAGAAAGACAGGCCAACCTGGGAGTTTCTCAACTTCCTTCTTCTTCTTCTTTTTTTTTTTTTTAAAGATATTTATTTATTTATTTATTTATTTATTTATTTATTTGACAGAGAGAGAAAGACAGAGATCACAAGCAGGCAGAGAGGCAGGCAGAGGCAGAGAGGGAAGCAGGCTCCCCGCTGAGCAAGGCGCCCGATGCGGGGCTCGATCCCAGGACCCTGAGATCATGACCCGAGCCGAAGGCAGCGGCTTAGCCCACTGAGCCACCCAGGCGCCCCGTCTCAACTTCCTTCCTCCACCCCCTGACTGGCGCGCGTGTCTTCGCCCCTGCTTTCCCCACCCGCACGACCCAGAGGACGGTCCCATCGACACGGGATCACCCGTCCTGTCATCTGTTTTGCACCTGCATTTCGTGCACTGTCTTCTGCCCCAAAATATACATCTAACTCTCCTCTCTCCTTAAAGAAAAGAGGGTCCCATCTAGAAGCTGGGTAGTTGAGGCCAGTCATCCTGTTTGTCATATCAGAAGTCTGGACAGATTGCCAGATGCTCCAAACAGATTTAGGGTTCGGGGGAGAAGGAGCGGTTGGCCCGTGCTCTTTGAGAGCTCCATGGATCTGGCCCTTTGAAGGGAATGCTTCTCTCCCTAAATAAAGTATGTAAGGAAGGACTGTTTACCCATCCTGTATCTCACTGAGACAACCGACCTATGTGTCTGACCCACCGACTTCTGGTGAATAGGCCGGAGTTACTATTTCTACCTTATCAGTCACTGATTTCTTAACCCACAGCAATCTGGCTTCCTCTGCCACCGCTGTCCTGATACTTTCACACAAAGGTCACTAATGACCTCTAATGGTCAAGTCCGGGGGATTTTTCTCAGCCTCTTCCCACTTAATCTCTCAGAAGCACTTGACACCTGACCAGCCTCTCTTCTAACTCATTCTTCCTCAACCCTTTTTCAACCCTTCTCTTTCCTGGTTCCCTCTAATGCCCCTAAATGGAGGAATGCCTTACGTTCTTCTCTCTGCCAAGCCTTTCCTCTTGAAATTTTCTTGTTTGGAAAATAGGGCTATTGCCACTAATAATAACAGCAATAACTAACATTTATGGAATACAAATGTCAGACAGGTGCCTGCATATCCCATGCGTTATCCCGCTTCACCCTAACACGGACCCTCTGAGGCTGGGGTGCTATTAGCCCATTCTACAGGTAAAGAATCAAGGCAAAAACTGGGTTAAGGAAAGTGCACAAGGCCACTGCTGGCAGGAGGCGGAGCCAGGTGAGGCCAGTGCACACCCATTGGGTGTCTTTTCTTCACATTTGGAAAAGGAGCCCCTTTCCTCTGGGCAGATGTAGCCCTGACCCAGAGAGCTTGGCTCGGCAAACAGAGAGGGCATTTAGACCCTCTTGCCTCCCGAGCCAGGCCCCCTCACGCCTGGCACAAAGTGCAGGGCTGTCCCAGGCTCTCATGGAGGTAAAACTCAGACAGTGACACTGTACCCCTCACCAGTTCATCCCCCAACCTCACAGGGCATTGTGGGGACCAAAACCAGACAGATCATGGCTCTAAAGCTCTTGGTTCAGAGCTGGCATGTGAGAAACACATGATATAAGAGAATTGCTGTTATTGTCAGTACTCTTCCTCTCACCCTTCTCCACCACTTCCGAAGTCTCAATCAGCAAATTCCTCAAAGACTTCGTGACGTCCCCTGTGTCAAGCAGGATGCTAGGAGCTGAGGTTACAAAGGAACAAAACATTGTTTCTGCCTCCTGGAATTAAAAATCCCGGAAAGAAAGCCACACAAACAATGAATTAAAGCAAAAGGCAACAAGTACAGTAACAGGTGATACAAAGTGAGCATCTCCATGTGAGCACAGAGGAGAGGGCACGACGCCAGCCTGGGGTAGGGATGGGAACGGAGGCAGCCTTGCTGACAACTTCAGAGAGGAGAGAGGACAGACATCTCAAAAGCATCTGCATAACGAGGTGGAGCAATCCAGAGAGGGGAAACTGCTTCAAGGAAAGCATGCAGGTGGGCAAGTACCTGGTGTGTGTGACCTGGAATTTGCACTTGGCAGTGGGAAGTCATTGAAAGTATCTGAGCAGGGCTGTGACAAGGTCAGATCCTGGTTTTGGATCTTGTTCTGGATCCTAGCACCTAGAACAGTGTTTTGCACATAGTAGGTGCTCAGTAAGCATTTGATGGATGACTAGATGGAGGGAGGGATGAAAGAATGAACGAGAGACTCTAAGGAAACTTTGCCTCCTGGTGCAAGCACAGACATTCCACGTGAATTTCAGTGTCCTCTGGGATTGTGTAAACATGCATGCTCACATAATTTATTTTAATCCACTGTAGAACAAACTTGGACTCAGATGGAGAATGTTAGCACTGGAAGAGTCCCTGATGAGGAATTGCTCCTGTCCAATCTTTCCAGCCCAGAAGCTGAGACCCAGATAGGGAAGTGGCTTGTCAAAGTGACTTGTCTGTAAGCCTGCCACAATTTGGGTTGCCACCCAAATGTGGCCATCGCTGAGTTGAATGGTCTTTCTAGGTTTCTGATTTGATCTGGTGCTCCATTCAGGGACCTTGCCCTCTAATGAGCACACTTTGTATATTCCCACTTCCAAGCCTTGCTTAGATGTCTGTGCCCTTCCTAGAATCCCTCCTCCTCTAGTCTTTCCAGAAACTATCCTTCAAGTCTCTTTTCTTCCAGGAAGCCTCCCTTGACTCTTCTGGCACAAAGTGACCTTTCTCTTCCACTAGCAGTAGTTCTTGAATACTTATTATGTGCCAGGAAGCAGGCTTAGCAATTTACATCCTTTATTATACTTAATCCTTACAGAGGCCCAATGAAATGTGGATCATTGTTATCGGCAATTTACAGAAAAGGAAACTGAGGCACCATCAAGATAATAAAAGCTAATCATGTACCAAAAGCCAGACTAAACATCTTTCATGGATTGCCTGAATTATCCACACAACAACCCCAAGAAGTCGGCACTGTTATTATCATTCTCACTTAACTGATAAAAACACTGAGGCTCTGAGAGATGAACTCGTCCAAGTTCCCACAGAGAAGAGGAGCTGGTTCCAGGATCAGACCTAGTATTCTGTCTCTGGAGCCCCTCTGGCCTCCGAGTGAGGCGAGTGAGGACTCCCGTCAGATCAGCCCCCAGGACGGCAGAGGCAGTGCGCTCACACTTCCTTCCCTGCGCTAACCGGTCTCCTGCCATCCTGAACGTCCACCCAAGCACTCGTTGGGCTCTTTCCGTGGTTAATTAATGGCCTGTCTGCTCCCACGTTTTACTCTAGCTGGATTGCAAGTGCCTTCTAGCTGGATAGAGAAAATGCCTTGGAGATCTCGGGGCCCCAAAAAACTGCCTCCAACACCTGGGTGTTTATGTACTATTGGCTAATTGATTGATGAACAAGACCCCTCAGTGACGGAATGCAATCTTGCATCCTCTTTAGTACGGAAGTTTGTGGAAGGCAGCAAACCAAAGCTACACTGCAGCGGGAGTCGTGGCAGGTCCCATTTACTTCTCACACCCTATAAAGGAGATCCCAGAACACAAATGTTCATCTTATTGTTATGTGCTCAATTTTTTAAAATCTTGATCTTTCTTTGAAGGTGGGTGGCCTTCTTTGACTGCCACCCCAGTCCCTAGAACACCACCAAGTAGTTGCTCCCTAAATGTTGCTGATCAATTGGTACATAAGGACAGATTATATCTTAACACTGAGGAATATATTTTTGTTAGGTTTTTGGTCCCCTGGACTCTTGTTCTTATAGCCTAAATCCCACTGATTTTACATGGGACCTGATGTCTTTATGTGAATTTCCTCCCTAACAGAAAGACCTGCTCCCTGAAAACAGACTGTAAAGTTTTGAATCAGCTCTCTATGAGAGAAAAAAAAAAAAAAAAAAAATATATATATATATATATATATATATATATATATATATATATATAATTGCCAGACTTTATATCTCCAGCTCCTACATATGAGGAGATTCGATGTTGCTCTCTAAGGTTAGAGCTGGGAACTTGCCTTAAAAATGGCTGGCTGACTTTGCAGCTAAAAATATTTCGCTTTTAATAGCAAATCTGCTGACCAGAGGCAAAAGGGTTTCTCTCACCTAAACAAGAAGCTTCCCCTATTCTCAGAGCTCTCCAGCACTAGCTGTACAGTAACTCCTACTTTCAGTGTATCGTGATCATACCCTCAATTCTTACTGCTCAGAGCTCCTTCCAAGGAATCCATTTTGTTCATCTTTTTTTTCTCTGTGCCTAGCGCAGCACCTGACACATAGAAAGTCCTCAATAAAAGCTTATTACATACATGTGTGCATAAGCGAATGAAACCAAGAAAGGAAGGGAGGGAGGGAGGAGGGAGGGGAGGAGGGAGGAAAGGGCCCGGTCTGTGCTTCTCAGCTCCTGGTGAGTTGCAGAGAGCCACATTTGGTTTGCAGAATCATTCAGTCATCAACAAGCGCTTCAGAATTTTCATCAGCAGATTCTAATGTTAGGGTGAAATCCTTGTTTTTCCTGTCTCCCTTCTTCTTGTAGCTGAGCAGAATTAAAAGCTGGATGTTGTTTAAGTTGTGGTCATTAGGCTCTCGGGATCACAGGCTATACTTTGCCCTTTTTTCCTTGAGGTTTTCAGTACTTGCACAGCAGCTGGAGCGTTTTCTCTGTTCCAGAGAAAGACTGAAGGAGACTAGCCCTGCATAGCTGTGGTGGACATTTGTAGGTCCAGCTGTCCAGCACCAGTCCTCTGTCCATCAGAGGACTGGCTGTAAGAGCAGCCTGCGAGGGGCAGAACCCTGCCTTCTCCTGGTCCCCTGGCAGCCATTGTCCTAGTATATAGCTCAAGATCAGCCAACTGATCTCTCTTGCCCTTGACTTGGGACTCCTGAAGGAATGGTGGAAAAGTGAATGGTCATTAAAATCCACAAAGGGCAGATCCGGAGAGACTCACCTTCGCACAGCAGCAATCTGCTGGGTTTGGAGACTCCAAAGGGGGCTGTGCGCCAGACATAGAAATGCTGGGTCACAGGCCAGGTGAGCAGGAAGTGCGGCCAGAGACCCGGGAGATGGGAGGGATTTACTGCTTTTCTCTGAAGGCGCACTGAGGAGTGGGGCCGGAAGCTCTCTGCTCCTAGGGGCCGGAGATTGGGAGGCCGCCATTTTCATTCCCATCCTCCAAAGCTGTATGGAAAGCGTTCAGGGAACAAAAGCTACCAAACACAAACCTGAGCAGATTACTTAGCCCAGCCCCTGCCAAGGGCAGTGCAATTCTGCCTGTGGCAAAAACATTTGAGAATCACTGCAACAGGCCCCTCAGAAGATCAGCAAGAACATCCAGCCAAGACCAAGTTCACTGATCAACGAGAACTACGGAACTCCAAAACTATGGGAAAACAACACATAAATTCATAGCTTTTTCCCCATGATCCTTTAGTCTTGCAAAGTTAATTTCTTAAATTTTTTTTCTCTATTTTTTAACTTTTCCTCTTTCCTCTTTTAACGTTTTTTAACTATTTTATCTTACCAATACTTTTTTTAAAATCTTTTAAAATTTTCATTGTTATAGTCATATTTTATCCCTTCACTGTATTAATTATAAATTAACTGTAATTATTAATTACATTAATAATTATAAATATAATTATTAATTATAAATATACTATATGTATTATAAATTAACCTTATTTTTGTATAGGGTTTTTTTCTTTAAAATTTTGGGATTAAAAAAGAAAATTTGGGGATACAATTTCTTCTAATAGATCAAAATATACCCTAAATCTAGCACATGGCTTTGTTGTAGTCTCTAGCCTAATCACATCTCTCCTCTTTTTCTTTTTCCTTTTCCAACCAACTTACCTTATCAATTCCTTTTTTAGAATACTTTTTAATTTCATCTTTAAAGTCATATTCCATCTCTTTATCGTGTTTACCCTCATTTTTGTATATATGTAAGTTTTCTTTCTTTAAAATTTTGGGAGGTAGTTTCTTCTAAGAGACCAGAATACACCCAAAATCAAGTGGGTGGCTGACTCTGTCCTATTTACTGTCTAATATATGTATTTTTTAATTTTTTAATTTCCCCCCCTTTCTTCTCCTCCTGGTTTCGAGTCTTTTCTGATTTGGTTAACATATATTTTTCTGGGGTCTTTGACAACCTTTTAGTATTTTATTCTCTCATTCATATACTCGTATCTGGATAAAATGACAAGGCAGAAAAACTCACCACAAAAAAAAGAACAAGAGGCAGTACTGACAGCTAGGGACCTAATTAATACAGACATTGGTAATATGTCAGAACTAGATTTTGGAATGAAGATTCTCAAGGTACTAGCTGGGCTCAAAAGAGGCATGGAAGATATTAGAGAAACCCTGTCTGGAGAAATAAAAGCCCTTTCTGGAGAAATAAAATAACTAAAGTCTAACCAAGTTGAAATAAAAAAAAAAAACTATTAATGAGGAAGGTACAATAAAAAATGGAGGCTCTGGGGCACCTGGGTGGCTCAGTGGGTTAAAGCCTCTGCCTTTGGCTCAGGTCATGATCCCAGGGTCCTGGGATCGAGCCCCGCATCAGGCTCTCTGCTCTATGGAGAGCCTGCTTCTTCCTTTCTCTCTCTGCCTGCCTCTCTGCATACTTGTGATCTCTCTCTGTCAAATAAATAAATAAAATCTTAAAAAAAAATTGGAGGCTCTTACTGCTAGGATAAATGAGGCAGAAGAGAGAATTAGTAATATAGAAGACCAAATGGTGCAGAATAAAGAAGCTGGGCAGAAGAGAGACAAACAGCTACTGGACCACAAGGTGAGAACTTGAGAGATAAGTGATACCATAAGATGAAACGATATTAGAATAATTGGGATCCCAGAAGAAAAAGAAAGAGAGAGATGGGCAAAATGTATATTGGAGCATATTATAGTAGAGAATTTCCCCAATATGCCAAAGGGAACAAGCATCAAAATCCAGGAGGCAGGTGCCTGGGTGGCTCAGTGGGTTAAGCCGCTGCCTTCAGCTCAGGTCATGATCTCGGGGTCCTGGGATCGAGTACCACATTGGATTCTCTGCTCAGCGGGGAGCCTGCTTCCCTCTTTCTCTCTCTGACTGCCTCTCTGCCTACTTGTGATCTCTCTCTGTCAAATAAATAAATAAAATCTTTTTTAAAAAATCCAGGAGGCACAGAGAACCCCCTTCAAAATCAATAAAAAGAGGTCCACACCCTGTCGTCAAATAGTAAAACTTAAAAGTCTTAGTGACAAAGAGAAAATCCTGAAAGCAGCTCAGGACAAGAAGTCTGTAACATACAATGGTAGAAATACTATACTGGGAGCAGCCTAGAAAGGACTGGCATGATAAATTCAGAGCACTAAACAAGAAAACATGCAACCAAGAATACTATATCCAACTAGGCTGTCATTGAAAATAGAAGGAGAGATAAAAATCTTCCAGGACAAACAAAAAATAAAAGAATTTGCAAACACCAAACCAGCACTACAGGAAATACTGAAAGGGGTCCTCAAGGCAAAGAGAGAGCCTAAAACTAACAGACTGGAAAGGAAAAGAGACAATATACAGTAACAATCACCTTACAGGCAATACAATGGCACTAAATTCATATCTTTCAATAGTTACCCTGAATGTAAATGGACTAAATGCCCCCAATCAAAAGACATAGGGCATCAGAATGGATAAAGAAACAAGACCCATTGACATGCTGTCTACAAGAAACTCATTTTAGACCCAAAGACACCTTCAGATTTAAAGTGGGGGGGGGGGCTAGAAAGCAATTTACCATACTAATCGACATCAAAAGAAGGTTGGGGTGGCAATCCTTCTATCAGAAAAATTAGATTTTAAGCCAAGGACTATAAAAAGAGATGAGGAAGGACACTATATCATACTCAAAGGGTCTGTCCAACAAGATCTAACAATTTTAAATATCTATGTCCCTAACATGGGAGCTCCCAACTATATAAACCAATTAATAGCAAAATCAAAGAAACACACCGACAATAATACAATAATAGCAGGGGACTTTAACACCCCCCTCACTGAAATGGACAGATTATCAAAGCAAAAGATCAACAAGGAAATAAAGGCTTTGAAAGACACACTGGACCAGATGGACATCACAGATCTATTCAGGACATTCCATCCCAAAGCAACAGAATACACATTCTTCTCTAGTGCACATGGAACATTCTCCAGAATAGATCACAACCTGGGTCACAAATCAGGTCTCAACCGGTACCAAAAGATCGGGATCATTCCCTGCATATTTTCAGACCACAATGCTCCGAAGTTAGAACTCAATCACAAGAGGAAAGTTGCAAAGAACTCAAATACATGGAGGCTCAAGAACATCTTACTAAAGAATGAATGGGCCAACCAGGAAATGAAAGAAGAATTGAAAAAATTCATAGAAACAAGTGGAAATGAAAACACAACTGTTCAAAATCTGTGGGACACAGCAAGGGCGATCCTGAGAGGAAAATATATAGCAATACAAGCCTTTCTCAAGAAACAAGAAAGGTCTCAAGTACACAACCTAACCCTACACCTAAAGGAGCTGGAGAAAGAACAGCAAAGAAAGCCTAAACCCAGCAGGAGAAGAGAAATAATAAACAGCAGAGCAGAAATCAATGAAATAGAGACCAAAAAAAAAAAAAAAAATAGAACAAATCAACGAAACTAGGAGCTGGTTCTTTGAAAGAATTAACAAGATTGATAAACCCCTGGCCAGACTTATCAAAAAGAAAAGAGAAAGGACCCAAATCAATAAAATCATGAATGAAAGAGGAGAAATCACAACCAACACCAAAGAAATACAATTATAAGAACATATTATGAGCAACTATACGCCAGCAAATTGGACAATCTGGGAGAAATGGATGCATTCCTAGAGACATATAAACCAGGAAGAAACAGAAAACCTGAACAGACCCATAACCAGTAGGGAGATTGAAGCAGTCATCAAAAACCTCCCAACAAACAAGAGCCCGGGGCCAGACAACTTCCCAGGGGAATTCTACCAAACATTTAAAGAAGAATTAATATCTATTCTGAAACTGTTACCAAAAAAATAGAAATGGAAGGAAAACTTCCAAACTCATTTTATGAGGCCAGCATTACCTTGATCCCAAAACCAGACAAAGACCCCATTGAAAAAGAAAATTACAGACCAATATCCTTGATGAACACAGATGCAAAAATTCTCACCAAAATACTAGGCAATAGGATCCAACAGTACATTAAGAGGATTATTCACCACAACCAAGTGGGATTTATTCCAGGGCTGCAAGGTTCGTTCAACATCCGCAAATCAATCAATGTGATACGATACATTAATAAAAGAAAAAACAAGAACCATGTGATACTCTCAATAGATGTTGATAAAGCATTTGACAACGTACAGCATCCTTTCTTGATCAAAACTCTTCAAAGTGTACTCATAGAGGGTACAGACCTCAACATCATCAAAGCCATCTATGAAAATCCCACAGTGAATATCATTCTCAATGGGGAAAAACTGAGAACTTTTGCCCTAAGGTCAGGAACACGGCAGGATGTCCATTATCACCACTGCTCTTCAACATAGTACTGGAAGTCCTAGCCTCAGCAATCAGACAACAAAAAGAAATTAAAGGCATCCAAGTTGGTAAAGAAGAAGTCAAATTCTCACTCTTTGCAGATGATATGATACTTTATGTGGAAAACCCCAAAGAGGCCACTTGAAAACAGCTAGAACTTGTACAGGAATTCAGTAAAGTGTCAGGATATAAAATCAATGCACAGAAATCAGTGGCATTTCTATACGCCAACAACAAGACAGAAGGAAAAAAATTAAGGATTCAATCCCATTTACAATTGCATCTAAAACCATAAGATACCTAGGAATAAACCTAACCAAGGAGGGAAAGAATCTGTACTCAGAAAAAACTATAAATTACTCATGACAGAAATTGAGGAAGACACAAAGAAACGGGAAAATGTTCCATGCTCATGGATTGGAGGAACAAATATTGTGAAAATGTCTATGCTACCCAAAGCAATCTGCACGTTTAATGCAATCCCTGCCAAAATACCACCCTTTTCCTTTTTTCAAAGAAATGGAACAAATAATCTTAAAATTTAAACAGAACCAGAAAAGACCTCAAATAACCAGAGGAATGTTGAAAAAGAAAGCCAAAGTTGGTGGCATCACAATTCCAGACTTCAAGCTCTATTACAAAGCTGTCATCATCACGAAGGTATGGTACTGGCACAAAAACAGACACATAGATCAATGGAACAGAATAGAGACCCCAGAAATAGACCCTCAACTCTATGGTCAACTAATCTTTGCCAAAGCAGAAAAGAATGTCCAATGGGAAAAAGACAGTCTCTTCAACAAATGGTGTTGGGAAAATTGGACAGTCACATGCGGAAAAATGAAACTGGACCATTTCCTTACACCACACACAAAAATAGACTCAAAATGGATGAAAGACCTCAATGTGATACAGGAATCCATCAAAATTCTTGAGAAAAACACAGGCAGCAACCTCTTTGACCTCAGCCACAGCAACTTCTCCCTAGAAACATTGCCAAAGGCAAGGGAAGCAAGGGCAAAAATGAACTATTTGGACGTCATCAAGATCAAAAGCTTTTGCACAAGAAAGGATACAGTCAATGAAACCAAAAGACAACTGAGAGAATGGGAGAAGATATTCACAAATGACATATCAGATAAAGAGCTAGTATCCAAAATCTATAAAGAACTTATCCAACTCAACACCCAAAGACAAATAATCCAATCAAGAAATGGGCAGAAGACATGAACAGACATTTCTGCAAAGAAGACATCCAGATGGCCAACAGACACATGAAAAAGTGCTCCACGTCACTTGTCATCAGGGAAATACAAATCAAAACCACCATGAGATACCACCTCACACCAGTCAGAATGGCTCATATTAATAAGTCAGGAAATGACAGACGCTGGCAAGGATGTAGAGAAAGGGGAACCCTCCTATACTCTTGGTGGGAATACAAGCTGGTGCAGCCGCTCTAGAAAACAGTACGGAGGTTCCTCAAGAAGTTGAAAATAGAGCTACCCTATGACCCAGCAATCGCACTACTGGGTACTTACCCTAAAGATACAAATGTAGTGATCTAAAGGGGCACGTGCACCCAGATGTTTATAGCGGCAATATCCACAATAGCAAACTATGGAAAGAACCTAGATGTCCATCAACAGATGAATGGACAAAGAAGTGGTATATAAACACAATGGAGGGGCACCTGGGTGGCTCAGTGGGTTAAGCCTCTGCCTTCGGCTCAGGTCGTGATCGCAGGGTCCTGGGATCAAGCCCCACATCGGGCTCTCTGCTCAGCGGTGAGCCTGCTTCCCTCTCTCTCTGCCTGCCTCTCTGCCTACTTGTGATCTCTCTCTCTCTCTCTCTCTCTGTCAAATGAATAAAAAAGATAAAAAAAAAAAAACAATGGAATACTATGCAGCCATCAAAAGAAATGAAATCTTGCCATTTGCGACAACGTGGATGGAACTAGAGGGTATCATGCTGAGTGAATAAAGTCTCAGAGAAAGACAATTATCATATGCTCTCTCTGATATGAGGAATTTGAGAGGCAGGGTGGGAGGTTGTGGGGGGTACGGAAGGAAAAAATGAAACAAGATGGGATTGGGAGGGAGGCAAACCTTAAAAGACTCTTAATCTCACAAAACAAACTGAATGTTGCTGGGGGCTGGGAAGGTAGGGATAGGGTGGCTGGGTTATGGACATTGGGGAGGGTATGTGTTATGGTGAGTGCTTTGAAATGTGTAAGCTTGATGATTCACAGACTTATACCCCTGAGGCAAATAATACATTATACGTTAATAAAAATAATTTTAAAAATTTAAGAAGAAGGAGATAAGGTGAGGAGTTAATTGACATATGGAGAAAGCAAACGATTATGTTAATTCAACATACTTTCTTGTGCACCCGCTCAGTACCAGCCACTCCACCATCAGCTCGGCACACTAAGGAGAGCCCACCAGCCAAGGTCCTGGGAAAGGTAACAGTGGAAAGTCACTTATATACATCCTCTCTTTTCATTCTCACGTAATCATGGGTTGGGAATTAGCTGCAGGTATGAATGAGAACTACAGTTGAGAGTTTAACAAGTGTCCAAGGCCAACAGCTAGTAGATGATAAAACTGCCTTCCGTTTCCTGTCTGGTCTTCCCACTCATCTCCTGGTGCTGGGATCACCTCCTAAATGAACTGTCTACATTTTCTGGGTGTTGGAGTTGGCCTCTGGGAAAACACCAGTCAAGACAAATTGCAAGCAGCTCACGTCCTTGCCCTCAGGGGCACACTCAGGTAGCACTCACTTGTGCTTTCCAATCTTCATTCTCTGATTAACAGTCGTTAAGTAGGGTTTGCGAGTTCCTATGGATAAATATTATGAACACATATGGATTTCCTACGAATAAATAATATTTACAGAAACAACTTAATGACTAGGTCTGAAGCAGAATCAATATTCAGGAAGATTTGTCATAAGTTCCCCCCTTTCAGAATTTCTGATTCTCTCTTCGGTTTTCTTTGCTGACTTCCTGAAGTCAACTTCTTAAGGAGGCACTTTAAAGGATTTTTAAATTTAGATGATAAAATAAGTCATAAGTTCCCAGTCAATAGCACTACGCATTCAAAGGTTTTCAGAACCGCATCAGATTATGACTAATGGTGAGTTTCACAAAAATTCCATAGTGATTGGCAGGTGATAGCAAGGAGTATTTTTCATTCCCAGTGATAGATGCCATCTCCCTTAGTAGAAGCAGATGCAACTTCTATTTTGCTAATTTAGTCCCATGTGTAGATCAGCGTCCTGGCTGGCCATTTCCTGGCCTGTTCTTTGAATCAGCTCCATTTGTCTGCATAGAGCTCTGCCTTCCCCTTGGTGTCCTTAGTTCTGGCATGAACGGACCCTGGTTGGCAGGAGCTTTGGGGCTCCAGGGCCAGATGCCAAGGTGAGTCTTGTACATCAGGGAGACATAGGACATGGCTTCAGCATCTGCCCTTCTCCCCACCCCAACCTTAACCCTTCTCTAGACGCTGGGTGGAAGCTATACCGCTGTCAGAACAATCTGGCAAGAGCCACAATGATGGCGAGAACCCCAGGACATGAACATGGGGATTCAGAGTAAGCATGCACGTGGGAGCTCTGGTCAGAGGTGGGGGTCTCCAGAAACTTCTGGGCAGCTTTCTCACTTTTCTTTCTTGACAACTGAGAGAACTGGGCCAAACACTGGCTTGAATTTGACCCGACAACCACAGCATGTTCACTATGCCCTTAGCACCATATTGAAACCCGGCGCAGGGGGAATGATGTCAAAGATGCATGACACGTGTCCTATGCTTTTGAGGAATGAATAGGCTTCTTACCAGGGAAATGATTTATGCACATTAAACGAGTAACAGCCTGAATCTGAGTCAGGCATAGTACAGACCTGGCATCCAATCTTTTAGAGAGGAAAGGGCAATGGGGAGGCGAGAGGAAATAATCTGTATTAAGCATCTACTGCCTGCCATATAACTTACATTTGGCTCCTCATTTAATTTCCCAACCACCTTAGGAGGTAGGTATTATCATTACTACTCTTCTCAATATTATTATTTCTGATTTACAAATGAGGAAGCCAGAGACTCAGAAGCACTTTGCTCACTTTGTTGCAGAGGGGGCAGAGCTGGGATTGGAGCCCATGTCTGTCGGATTCTGAGTCTTCTGTCCTTTATTATTACATCCAATCCAGAGTTACCCTGAGCTCGTTTGGTTTAATGTAGTGAGAGAAGACTTCAACGATGATGAGGGACTTGAACTGGATGTGAGAGCTGAGGAGAATCTGGATGGGCAGAGAGGAAGAGTGAAGTCCTTCTGAATATGGGAAACAATATGAAAGGTAATGTGTCATGGGAAGCCAGCACCTGGAAGAGGTCCTGGTACATGGAGGACTGAAGGATGGCTGGATGGACAGATGAGTGAGTGCGTGGATGGATGGATGGATGGATGGATGGGTGAGTGGTTAGGTAGGTAGGTAGATGGATGAGGGGATGAACAGGTGGGCAGGTGGATGGATAAAGGAAAGGACAGTGGGAGGGATGGGCAGACAGGTAAGTGAAGGAACAGATGGATAGACGCCACTGCGTATATGGCATGATAGCCACTATAAACCATGAATACAAAAATGGGAGTGATTAATTATTAACAAGCATATCAATATATCTCAACTTGAAAACCAATGTCCCTCGAGTGTATCACCTCAAAGAGTCTGTGGACATATTTCCTGGAGGGTTTCACCTGCCTTTAGAGTTAAGATGGTGCAGTAGTTAAGATTAAAGACTTTGGTTTGAATTTGCATTTCACCATTTCCTACCTGTGTGACTTGGGGCAATTTTCTTAACCTCTCTGGGCCTTGGTTTCTTCAACTGTATAAGGAGGATAATACCTTATAGCATTTTCCAGAGGAATAAATGCACATATAGCTCCTAACATGGAAATTCCATGCCTGGAACTTAATAAATGAGAAGTAAATTTTAAAAATAAATAAATACCATAAGGCTCATTCATACGGGAACTCCTTGTGGCCAGGAGCCTACCTAATATGCAAAACCCATCATTCATTAAAACCATTTTCAGGGAGACAGAAGTAGTCTAGATTTAAGTATGCTCATTAAGGCTTCTAAACAAATACATGACAGGCCAGAAAACAAAATTTCAAACCACCTAGCTTCTGAAATCCAAAACACAGCTCTCAGCAGTGCAGGGAACTTTACACTCAGAGACTTTAAAGGTACAGCCATTTTGAAACCTGAAGGCATCCATTGTTTATTTTCATGGTAAATCTGTGGCTTACAATTGGGAAAGAATCACATTTTCCCACATAGCCAGCGGCCGTGGCAGCTAGAGGGAGGTCACAGTGTGGAGCCACAACAGAATTACCCAAAGCACAGGACGTGGCCATGGACAGATACAGGCTTGTACAGCTTGAAGCTTGTAAAACCTGGGGGAGGGGGCACAGGGGGGACTTCTTCAAGAAAAAGAAGAAGAAACTCTATTACTACTGCACCTTTTACAAAAGCACATGACCCTGTGAGCACATGGCAAGGGTCCTTCTCAGGGCCTTGGGGGAGCGTGCAAGGGAGGGAGTCTGAAGTTTAAGTCTGTTAGCCTTGTGGGGCCTCTGCCTCTGGCAGTAGGAGGTGTACCTGCCTCTAAGAGGGACCATGCCTGCCCTCAGCAAGTATTACCTAGTTTGCATATAGACGTCCAGAACCTCACAACTGCAATACACCTCAGAAAGTATCTAGCTCATTCATTTTACATACAGGGTGACAAAAGTAGTGTTTTGGACCAGAATAATTAGAATCTAACAGCTAAATGAGTTCCATGAGAGAGACCATACCTTGGAAAATTAAGAATGCTGATCTGTTATCCTTTTATAAATGGATATTTTCCACATAGATGAGTACCTATTTTTTTTTTTTTTCACAAAAGGGAGAGACATAAAAATATATAATCTACAGGGTAACTGGGCAGTTGAGAATAGCTTCCAACAATATTTTTCAAGACTGTGGCAGGGAATGCTTCTTAAGTTGCTTTGAAATTGTCTACCACAATTGAACCATTCATGTGATCAAGAACTATGAAGCACCACCTTAGTTTGGGAGCCCCTGAAAGAGAGTTCAGGACAAGGATTTTGATGCAGGAAGTGTATTTGGGAGGTAAGAAAGAGAGCAGGAGGCTGTGGGGGGAAGTGGGGAGGAAGACGGAGAAGGAGGAAACATTAATAGAGGGTGTGAGCTAGTCTCTGCTGTGGGCAGCTGTGGTCCAGTTCTGCTGGGAACTGCCTGAGGAACTGTGAAGAACACACCTCAGGATAGTCCCACTGGAGGATGCAAGGCCTTTTTTTTTCTTTTATTCTATTTTTTGTAAGTTATCTCTTAAGCCTCTACATGGAGCTTGAATTTATAACCCCGAGATTAAGAGTTGCATGCTCTACAGACTGAGTCAGTCAGGAACCCCAGAAGATCAAAGCCCTTTTATCCCTCGATTTCCACTCCCTGTGTTGAAGTTTTCCCCAGAAGCATGACCTTCCTAGCTCTTCTGGGCTCTGCCTATGCTTTTTTCTTTTTCTTCTCCTCTCTTCCCCTTTCTTTTCCCTTCCCTTTCTTTCCTTCCCCTTCCCTTCTCATTTCTGTCCTTTGCAAAAGGGCTAAGAAAAGCTCAGTAATCAGCTTTGCCCACTACAGAACTGTCCCCCATAGCTACAGCTGAAATCAGAAGCAAGCTAAGGAGATGTGACATGGGACACTAGAAGCATCTCTACGCATATCAACTATGACCCAGGAGCCCATGTCTGTCTAAACCAGTATTTGTTTTTAACCAAGCTGATCTACCCACATGCTCTAAAGAGGCATGAACATACCATGCCTCTCAAAACCATGAGCCAGTCACTTAATAAATGTTTGTCCCATCCCACCATGGCCCCGGTATTGTTTTGGGAACTGAATATAGAGTAGTGACCAAGACAGATCTTATCTCTTTCTCATGAAGTTTATTCCCTGATGAGGGGAAGGCAATAAAGAAATAAATGAATAAACAAAAAGACAGTAGAATTCTTTGCAAGTAACAAATGCTATCCATGCTGACAAATGCAATATGCTATTGGGATAGTGACTGGCTACTTCAGAACAACAGGCCACAGAAATCTTCTCTGAGGTGGCACAGCATTTGCCTCAAGAGAATATTGGTGGGAGGGGGTTGTTGGGGATGGAGGGAATTCTGGAAAGAGGAAACAGGCTGAGGCATCAGCAGCATCATTAAATGGAAGCTATTGCTGTAATCTAGGGGGGAGGGGAGAGGATTCAGGTTGTGCTGGAACTTGTGGAGAAGAGAAAAATGGAGCATTCAGGAATTGTTTCTGAGACCAAGTTGACAGTACTCTTAGATGCATTGGATAGAAAGAAGTAAAGGGGGTGCCTGGGTGGCTCAGGAGGTTAAGCTTCTGCCTTCAGCTCAGGTCATGATCTCAGGGTCCTGGGATCGAGTTCCGCATCGGGTTCTCTGCTTGGCAGGGAGCCTGCTTCCTCCTCTCTCTCTCTCTGCCTGCCTCTCTGCCTACTTGTGACCTCTCTCTGTCAAATAAATAAATAAAATCTTTAAAAAAAAAAAAAGAAAGAAAGAAAGAAGTGAAGGATAATGATTTTTTGGCTTGGGCATATGGATGCCCAGAAATTATTTATTGAGATGGGAAAAATGAAATGTACTAGTTTGGGTTCTCCAGAGAAAGAGAACCAATAGGAGATACATACAGATAGAGAGAGAGAGGGCAATAAATGACAGGTAGATAGATAAATAGATATAGATACAGATATATAAAAAATATATATAGAGAGAGAGAGAGATAAAGCAATTTATTATAAGGAATTGGTTCACATGATTATGGAGGCTGAGAGGTCCAATGTCTGCTGTTATCTAGCTGGGGACCCAGGAATGCTGATGGTAGAGTACTAGTCTGAGTCCAAGTCCAAAGGCAAAAAAAGATCGAGTTCCTGTTGGAAGACAGTCAAGCAGAAAGAAAGAATTCTCTCTCTCTCTTATTTTTTTCCAGGATAAATACTTTTATATACTGAGGGAAAATAAGCCATATATTTTGAAGATTAATCAACAGAGAAAATAACACTAAACTTTAAAAAGGGGATTTCTAAAATAAATAAATAAATAAATGATTTCTATAACCAACAAACTATTTCAAATCTTCGTTGTGGTTGTTGTTGCTTAATGTAGGAGAGCTAGCATTGTTTCTTGCATCAGGTCAATGTCTTAGATGATCTGTTCAAGGAAGATCACTTAGTCCAATCTGATAAAGCTGATTATCATTCTCATCCTGACAGAAACACTGGCAGGACACACTGAAGCCATGTTTCTGCATCCAACCATGAGCAATAAGGGCTCCCGCTACATTCTCATAGATGAGTCCAGTACACCTACGGGTGACAGCCTCTTGCTTGCAGGGGTGCGACAAGTCCAAAGAAAAGGAATTCTTTTCTACCCAGACTTTGTTTTTTTTTTTTTTTTAAGATTTTTTATTTATTTATTTGACAGATAGAGATCACAAGTAGGCAGAGAGGCAGGCAGAGAGAGAGGAAGGGAAGCAGGCTCCCTGCTGAGCAGAGAGCCCGATGCGGGACTCGATCCCAGGACCCTGGGATCATGACCTGAGCTGAAGGCAGCGGCTTAACCCACTGAGCCACCCAGGCGCCCCTCTACCCAGACTTTGATTCTACTCAGACCTTCAGCAGACGGGATGAGGGCCACCCACATTGGACAGGGCCATCTGCTTTATTCAGTCCACTGATTAAAATGTTTGTTTCAGGGGCCTGGGTGGCTCAGTTGGTTAAGTGACTGCCTTTGGCTCAGGTCATGATCCCAGAGTCCTAGGATCGGGTCCTGCATTAGGCTCCCAGCTCCATGGGGAGTCTGCTTCTCCCTCTGACCTTCTCCCCTCTCATGCTCTCACTCTCTCTCTCTCTAATAAATAATAAAATTTTTATATACTGTCTGACATATGTCTGATAAATATCTGGGCACCCGGTGGCCTACTTGACACATAAAATTAAGCATCATCCCAGAGAAGAAATAATACTGTCATAGTAGTACAAGAGAATCAAGATTTCGGCTTGAAACACACTAATCTGAAATGCCTAAAAAACACTCAAGTAAATGACAAATGGACAGTGGGATATAGGAGCTTGGAGTTCCAGGGAGAGGCTTGGGCAGACGATATAAATTTGGAATTTATTGGTTTATGGACAGTTTGAAGCCAAGGAACCAGAGGATGCCTCCTCGTTAGAGAGGAGCAAGGGTCTACGGCAGAGCGCTGGGCCCTCCCACACGCTCCATGTCTGTTAGTCTCCTGGGGCTGCTGTCACAAAGCAGGGCATAGCTTTGGCTGTCTCCACTGTGCAAAGAAAACTCAAAGATCTGGGATGGAGAGATTTTTCTGGATTATACAAGAGAGCCCTAAATGCAATTCCATGTGTCTTGATAAGACAGAGAAAAAAAGAATATTTTGCAAGGGGGAAGACAAGGCAGTGTAACCACAGAGACAGAGATTGGAGTGATGTGGCCACAAGCCATGGAAAGCTGGCAGCTCCCAGAAGACGGGAGAGGCAAGGAAACTTTCCTCCCTAGAGCCTCTAGAGGGAGTGCAGCCCCGCTGACACCTTGATTTTAGTATATGTGCTGCCGAAGCGAGCACTGTTACCTTGATTTTAGATTTTTGCCCTACCAGACTGTGAGAGAATACATTTCTGTTGTTTTAAAGCGCAGGCTTGAGCACCTGGGTGGCTCAGTCGGTTAAGCATCTGCCTTCAGCTCAGGTCATGATCCCAGGGTCCTGGGGTGGAGTCCCGCAATGAAGGGTGGGGGGTCCTCCGCTCAGCAGGGAGCCTGCTTCTCCCTGTCCCTTTGCCTACTGCTCCCCCTGCTTGTTTTCTCTCTCCCTCTCTCTGTTGAATGAATAAAATCTTTAAAAAAAAAACAAAAACAAAACAAAACAAAAAACACCACAGGCTTGTGGCCATTTGTTACAGCAGCCCCAGGAAATAATACAGGGCATGACTCATCGCCCAGCGCTGGGCCAATAATATGTGGTGACTCTGCCCACATCTGCTCTGACGGCTCACTGTTGTTCTCATCTTCTGCTGTGTCTCGTCTCCACTGCATAGCCCCTGCCTGCTCACAATTCCTGCTCCCTCATGACACTGGCTTCCACTTAGCCCACCCATGTCCTCTCCCACCCCTGTCTGTGGTAGAACTTTCTGGCTTAGGCAGCCATTCCTTTTTTCACTGCTTCTTATGGTTCACATTTTGCCCCAGTGCACATCATTTTGCCAGACATGGATTAGGTTGGCTGCCCTTCAGTCAAGTGCCCTGGCTCAAAAGAGATGGAGGAGGAGCGGACAGCAGGTCATGCAAGCACGTGGCACTGTCTCCCCATCGGGGACTATGGACTGTGAGTGTGACAGATGGCAGGGTTACCAGATCTGGCTCGGCTCAAACGTCTGGAAATTTTTAACCAAAATGATAGGAACTCAGTTCTGAGGCAGAGCGTGTGTAACGAAGGAAAAAATGACTGCTCAAAAAACTAACTCTTCTTAACGAGGAATTACCAAAACTTAGAGGTGGGCCAAGGCCCTAGTTAAATAAAGCATTTTTCCTTCATGTCATGTTTATGTTCACTGGACATAGGGATAAGGGATCTCTTTGGACAAGGAAGAAACTGATCTTTCTCTTCAATTTAGTTTTCCAAATGAACAACACTTGTGTGGACATCATTAAAAAAAACTGGGTGGCTGAAGGAATTTACTTAGGGGGCTTCCAGGTCCACTGACCTTTGCTTAACTCTCCTTTAACATGGATCGTGGTTTCCCGATGCTAGTCCCTTCAGGTCACCCAGGGCTCCAGTGGGTTTGGCATAGGGCCCAAGAATCTGCATTTCTCATGAGCTCCCAGCGGCTGCTGCTGTAAGTAGCAAGGCTCTGGGGCAGATGGGTTTTTCAGGACTCGGTCCCAGGGATGCCTCTGGATTGCCCTGAAGCACAGAACTAGATCAAATAGTTCAGGGAGCCAGTGGGTAAAGCGAAGCTCATCGGGTTTCCTACTTTCAGGATGTCTGGCCAGCCCCCATGACTTGTACTGCTAGGTGGGATCAAGTATACATAGTGGTTCCCTAATCTATCGAACCACAGGACTTTTGTCCCCATATATCTTAGGGACCAGGATGTTATAAAGTATACCTCTGGAAAGGCTTCTCTGGGAACACATTCCTTTCCTCTTGCCTTTGGCCCAAGGTTCCAGGGGGAATCTTGAACACAGGAAGGGGCAGGAAACTGTGCTCTCGGCTTCAGAGCCAGACTCTTCCTTTAAGCGAAGACAAGTCAGTGAGATGAATGCCTCCGAACCCTGGAGAATGCGTCAAGCGCAGTGGCTGGAGGAACACAAACCTGGGTTTCCATCCTTGCTCCGCACTAACCATATGACCTTGAGCCAGTCGTCCTCTCCAAAACTTGGTTTCCTGATCTGTAAAAAGGGGTTTCTTGTCTATTCCTGTTTTATGAGGTTATGATGAGAAATAAACGAGTTGAATGCGTGTTGAGGCCTCAGTTGCCTGGTACATAGTAGATGCCCAGTGGAAGCTCTTATTATTATAATGATGCAAAAATGTCACCACATTTCATGTGCACCCCATTTTTTACTCCAGTTTTGTTTTTTTTTTAAGAGAGAGGGGGAAGGAGACGGCGAGAAAGAGAAAGCACAAACATTCTGACTTGGAAGGGAACTTGTGCTTTGAAGCTGACAAGTATAATTTGTCTTGAGACTGCCAAGCTCTTGGGTTGAGCCTTCATATTGGAAAAAAGAGACAAGTTTGATTAATCTGGGGCCTTCATTACTTACTCCATCTGGCCTGGCTTGGCACAGCCCCTTCCCTCTACAAACCGATTACTCCTTCAAAAGCCTCAGCAGAGTGGCCTCTAATGGGCTCTGACACGGCAGGAATGGGGCTCACGCAGCACAGAGATAAGGGCCCCGGCACCAGGGCCAAAACACTTCCAGTGCTCCAGCCCAGATGCTCCACCACAAAAGAAAGAACTGAACTGAAAGGGAGCCAAGGCCTCTTGGCCAGGGCAGATCTCGGGATTCACAGGAGACCCGGTTCCCCACCGTGGGAGCAGCAGCAGCAGCAGGGCCCCCATGGATGGGAGTAGAGATGTGTATGATCTGACTAGCCTGTGTTCCGGTGACTGTGGGCACTTTTTAACCTGGCTTTACCCCCGTCACACCGGGGAGAGGAAAGTGCTTGGGGTAAGTGAAGAAGGTTGTTGTTTTTAGACATCTGCCAGGAAAAACTTGCTGGGGAGGCTCACTCTCCCACCCAATGCATGTGGCCCAGCGGTGATGGCAGTGGGAGGGGGGAACAGAGACGGAAGCAAACTGTAGTTTCCTAAGCACCTACTACACACCAAGGCAGGGCTCCAGGAGGTCTGCACATGGCTGGCTCTCTCACTCAGCACAAGCCTGAGAAGTAGACATGACTATTCTCTGTTGAGAGAAGGTAAGGTATTTATTCTGGGCTACCCAGTAAGGGATCTGGCCAGAATTGAAACGGAGGACTGTCCACTGGTGGGTCCACGCTGGTCGCTTGGCTCTTTTGTACCCTCAGGAGCAGCCTCTGATTTGAGAGAAATTGTGAGAAGGGAGACTCTCCCACAGCCTCAGGGGCACTGACTCTGTGACCTGAGCCTTCTCTCCAGGAGGTCGCAGAGCACAAAGGTTGATATCCTGAGGAAGGTGGAGTTCTGGAACAGAGTACCCCCACCCAGATCCCTCCATCGATCATTAGGAGTTTGTTTACCTTGGATTGGGGAACAGCCAGTCTCTGAAACAAAGCTCGGCTTCAGAGCTGCTTTGAACAAACAGCTATTTCAAAGGGCCATGGACTTGGGCTTCCAGGACATGAGGGGTCAATGTCCAGCAAGGTAGCTCCCAGGCCTCAGAGAAGCGAGTCTGGGAGGCTCAATGAGTCAGATTGTACAACACTGCCATCTCCTGGGAGCAGGGCCCATGCTGGCCTCGCCAGGTAGAATTCCAGCTCAAAATACCTGACTAAGGGGCACCCGGGTGGCTTGGTTAGTCAAGCATCTGACTCTTGATTTCTGCTCAGGTCATTATCTCAGGGTCATGCTTTTGGGGTCGTGAGATCGAGCTCCACATTCAACAGGAAGTGTGCTGGGGATTCTCTCCCTCTGCCCCTCCCCGACACTTTCTCATTCTCTGCCTCTAATAATAAATAAATAAATATTTTTAAAAATATCTGACTAAATTATCCTTCCCCCAAGGAGCCTTCTATAGTCAGTTTACAAATCAGGACCACCAGTGTTCCTTCATTAGTTACCAAAGCCCACAGAGACTGAAAGCATGGGCTTTCGAGTCAAACACTAAACTGTTCATTTTTTTCACTTGGCAAATATTTACTGAGCCAATTTTGTGCCAAACACTGTGCTAGGCACTAAATACACAATGGTGATGAAGACAAATGGTCTGTAACTTCATGAAGCTTTCATTCCAGCAAAGAAGATGGACTGTAAACAAGGAACTGTCTCCTTGTAAGCAGGGAATGTGTTCATTATTACCGTGATGAGTGTCTAGAAGAAAAAGCACAGGGTGATGTGGGAGTGTTTCATGCTGAAGGGGAGATGAGGACTCTGGCCTAGGCACTCAGTCAGTCAGTCAGGAAAGCCTTCCCTCAGGACATGATCTATATGCAGACATCTGAAGGATGTGTAGGAATATGTCAAGAAAAGTGCCCTTGGAGAACAACATGTGTGAAAGCCCTGGGACAGGAAGGAGACTGGAACATTTGAAAAACTGAGAGTTCTGTATTGATGGGCCATTAAGAGAGAGAAAAAGAGTATGTGAGGAGAAATAGGCAGCAACCCGATCACAAAGGGTTCTAGAGTGCCTTGTAAAGGATTTGGCCTCATATTGGTCAAGTCTCTTTGTTATGTGTGACAAACACCTCACACAAACTAATTTAAGTGAAAAGTCAATTTATGGGTTCATCAAATTGGGAAGTCTGGAGTTAAAGCTTCAGGTAGGGCTGGATCCAGGAGCTCAAATATTATCATTAAGACTTCCTTTTCAACTAATTAATTATCTCTGTTTGTTTCTGCATTTCTCATTAAATAGACCTAATTTTCTCCAGCACTGACACATTCTGTCAAATCTGGTAGGAAAATAGTAACTGATATTCATCAGGACTACCTCTTCACAACCCTATGGTCCAAAAGGAAGAGAAGGTTACTCCCCTATCTCCATTTAGAAAATAAAATCAGGACAAGACTCTGATTGGCCCAGCTTGGGTCACATACCTACCCTTTAGGCCAGTCACTATGTTCATGGGGATGCCTTACAATGATTGGCCAAACCTGGGCTGTGTTCCTAAAACTGTAGCTAGAACAGAGGTGGAGGGTAAAGAAAGAAGGGGAGGCACCATGACTGACAGCCCCAGGGCCATATGGAATATGGAAGAAGTTCCCCATTGAAAAGTGGTTCTTGATTATAGAAGAGAAATGGGGAAGACTGTGGGATATACAAAAACATTGACAAAACAACATCATAATTTGCAGAAAGCTATGAGAAACTATTGAAGAGTTGTATGCAAATGAAAAACAAGATAATGGTTATTTATTTATTTATTTTTTAATGACCACACTGGCTAGATTGAAATGGAAGGGACAAGGGCGGAAGCAGAAAGGACTTCAGATTCCAAGCAAACTGAAACACTTCCCAACTGCCTTGAAGTTATCTAGAAATGCTCAAAAAAACATAGCAAAGATCCTTTTAAATGCACAACAGAACTTGCAAGAAAGTATGAGAAATCTTCATGGGGTAAAAACAAAGAGAGAACTGGAAAACTGGGTTGGGTAAGTAGTTGAAGCTACAGCGCCCCAGGAAAGTTCTACTGATCTCAGGTAATCAAGAGACCTACATTTTAACAGCCATGTGAAGAAAGGAAAGGTGGCCTTGGGCCTACATGGATGGCTATTAGATCTGAGAACCTTCTTCCCCTATACCCACACCACACATAAAGCTGGGCACTTCAGTGAATGGTGACATAATGGACCAGGACAAAAATGCACCCATTGCCACAGAGAGATAACAAGAAAGCATTTGCATCTTGGCCTAGTCTGTGGATGAAAAAAAGCCATGCCCTTTGAGGGGCACCTGGATGGCTCAGTTGGTGAAGCATCTGACTTCAGTTCAGGTCATGATCTTGGGGTCCTGGGATCGAGTCCCTTGTCTGCCTCCCTGCTCAGCAGGGAGTCTGCTTCTCCCTCTCCCTCTGGATGCCACTCCCCCTGCTTGTGCTCTCTCTCTTTTTAAAAAAAAAAAAAAAGCCATCCCCTTTGAGACTTTATAAACATGAGTTTTCTCATGGGCTTGGGGTTGAAATTCATTCCACTTACATGGTCCTAGAGTCAACAACTTTAAAAAGGGTTCCAGATTAGTCACACCCTTGGGGGTACCTGGGAGAGCACAGAAGTTCACTTGAGACCCTCAATCCAGGATGCATCCAGAGGAAAGTCTCACTGAGCATATGCTCACATACTCCCATACTGAGGTTTTCAGCCATCTCTTTTCCCCCATGATGTCCACACAGACCTTCAACTGGCTACTGGCCACGAGGGCATTCCTGACCCCTTCCCAAACTGCTTCTGACCTTCCTAGTCTCTGTCCTCAAGATTCCTCTTTCTACCTGTGTCCTGAACGGTGCCGGCTATAGCCCTGATATTTACATCACTTCTCTTGCTGGGAACTTCTACCTCCCTCTCAACATAGCGAGGGAATGTGGTTCCATTAGTTACAAGGCCCCTGGTTGACCCCAGGGACCAATTTGTCTCTGCCTCTTAGACCCAGCCTAGTGTTGGGATGCTACAACTTGGCGGGACCCCACATGCATGGGGGGGTCATTTTCCCTGCCCCTCCACAGAGAGAACAGGGGAAAAAGAGAAGAGGATCAGGGGCAAGCTCTGGGTTGGTCTTCATCCCGGCCTGCGGCATCTCGTGGAGGTGGCGTGGCCCGGTGGAGCCTGGGCTTCTCCCAACACCAGAGCCCTGTCCCCGGCCAAGCCCAAGCCTGGCACGCGTTAGATAGTGGGTGTGGGAAGCCTCTCCTGACCCCACCCACCTGAATTGAGGAGTGTAATCTCTGACCGTGCTCTGGAAACCCAAATTCCTTTTTACACCACAGCCTGTGGCAGTGAGGCTGGCTACGTGGAATGCTGGCACTGAGTTCTGAGGTGGAAATCAAATAACTATCTGACTTAGAAAAACAGATCCAACATAGCCGTCTTTGTGAGAGAAGAGCCATAGAGCAAGCCAGAAACACGAAGGGAGCTGGTTGGCAGCTCCACCCTGCCCTGCAATGGGGAGCAAAGGGCCTCCTGCCCATTTCCCTGAGAGACAAAGGCAGGGCCTTCACAGCTATTGCCAGGGCAGGATTCTCTACCCGGGCCCTCACAGGCCAGGAGAAGAACCAAGTGGAGGCACCCTCCCTAGGCATGTTGAGGGTGTTCAGGAGGGTGTCGAGGGTGGTGATAATGAGCTGCGTGAGCTCACACTTGGAGATGTGCTTTGCTGACAGCAGAGGACAGGAAGGTTGGCTCAGGCCCTGGGCTGTGCTCCCTGCATAGGTACCTTGAGCCAGCCATTCCTGCAGCCCTCACTGCACATGAACCCCTGACACAGTGCCTGCTGCAGGGCATTGCCATTGTTGAGTTTACCTTTGTTCTTGAGTACCGTATGGCTTTCAACGTAGTGAAGTGGCTGGCACATGGTATAGGCTCCCTAGGTAAATGCAAATGTATCCTAGACCTCCATTTTCTTGCACAGACAGAGGAGGTTAGACTATTTCTAAAGGACTTTCCTTACAATTTAGAAATACAGACTCAAATACCAGGAATAGGAGTTCAAAGTCTGGCTCTACCATCCAGTATCTAGGACTTGGGGCAAGTTACTTTTTATTTATTTATTTATTTATTTATTTATTTAACCTCTTTATGTTTCCCATCTGTAAAATGGGCATATTACAGTACTCATCTCACGAGGGTGTTATATGGGTGAGGTTACCTTTGCAAAGTACTTAGCCTCGTGCCATGCCCATAGTGGGCACTTGGCAAAATTCAGACTCTGCGTTTATTTAGTGTCTACATATATTTGCTTCATAATTCACTTGTGCATTCAATCATTCTTTCAAAAGCACAGTGGATTCAGAGCACTGTGAGGACAAACACAAACAAAACAGCCTTCACACTGGAGAAGCTCCCAGTCTAGGGGTATTTGCTTGTGTTAAGAGCTTCAAGGACACAAAGGCTACATATCATACAATTCTATTTATATGAAATTCTCAGATCAGAAAAATCCACAGAAACAGGAAGGAGATTTGTGGTTGCAAGGAGCTGGAGGGAATAGGGAATGGGGAGAGATTGCTAAGAGGTACCAGGTTTTTTCTGGAGGTAAAGAAGGTGTTCTGGAATTGGACAGTGGTAATGGTTGCACACTCTGCACAACCTGGTGAATACACTAGAAACCGATGAGTTATACACTCTACAAGTTATACACTCTACTTTCATGGGATAGGAGTTATCACTCAATTTTTTACAATAGCACTCTGGAGTCTGACTGCCACTTTCAGCTACTGGAACTTGGATAAGTTTTACAACCTCTCTGGGCCTCAGTTTCCTCATCAGTGCAAAGGGATTAATAAGAATCCTCTAATGGAGCACGGAGGAGAAGAGCTCACTCACCACACTGCCTTGTTATCAGTGCAATTTTATCGTTCTGCAGGAATGAGGTATCTATCCTTCTCCAACCTTTCCCTTCCAGTCTGTATGTATCTTTACATGTGAAACAAGGCATGTAGATGGGTGTTGGTTTTTTTTAATCCATTCTCCCACTCTATGTCTCTAAGGAGCATTTAGACCTAAGGAGCATTTGAAGCAACTATTGACAGCTATGTACTTGTCATTTTGTTCATTGTTTTCTGGTTAATTTTGTAATTATTCTGTGTTCCTTTCTTCTTCCCTTGCTCTCCTTCCTTGTGATTGATGACTTTCTGTAGCGTTATGGTTGGCTTTCATTCTCTTTATTTTTTGTGTCTCTATTATAAGTTTGGGGTCCGTGGTTATCATGAGTTTAATATAACATACGAAGCGTACAGCAGTCTCTATTAAGTCGATGGTCACTTAAGTTTGAACACATTCTAAAAGAACTTTACTCCCCTCCTCCACATTTGATGTGTATATTGACAGATTTTACATCTTTTTTTTTTTAAAGATTTTTATTTATTTATTTGACAGAGAGAGATCACCAGTAGACAGAGAGGCAGGCAGAGAGAGAGAGAGAGGGAAGCAGGCTCCCTGCCGAGCAGAGAGCCCGACGCGGGACTCGATCCCAGGACCCTGAGATCATGACCTGAGCCGAAGGCAGCGGCTTAACCCACTGAGCCACCCAGGAGCCCCGATTTTACATCTTTTAATTCATAATTTTCTCAGTTCTAATTGTGGCCTTCTATTTCCCACTTAAAGAAGTCCCTTTAATATTTCTCCGCAGGCCAGTTTAGTGGTGATGAACTCCTTTAACTTTTGTGTGTCTGGAAGGCTCTTTCTCCCTCCTTCAACTCAGAATGATAGCATTGCCAGGTGGAGTATTCTTTCAACACTTGAATGTATCACACCAGTCCCACCTGGCCTGCAAAGTTCCTGCTGAAACATCAGCTGATAGTCTTATGGGGGATTCCCTTGTACGTAACTGTCTACTTCCCTCTCGCTGGTTTTAAAGTTCTTTAAGTTTTAATATTTTAATTATTGGGGGTCATGGTAGGGACCTCCTTGGGTTCATCTAGTTCCATGTCAGGGAAGTTTTCAGCTATTATTTCTTTAAATTTTCTGCCCCTTTCTCTTTCTCTTTTCCTTCTGGGATCCCTATATAGTGAATTCTTTGTTTACTCGATGCTATCAATAGATGTTTACTTGATAGATCCCCAAACTACCCTCATTTTTAAAAAATCTTTTTCTCTTTTTGCTGTTCAGCTTGTGTGCTTTCCATCACCCTGTCTCCCAGATCACTGATCTGTGCTTCTGCAACCACTAATCTATGGTTGAGTTCCTCTAGTGGACTTCTCATTTCAGTTAGTGTATTCTTCAACTCTGATGGATGCTTTTTAATGTTTTCTCTTTGTTGAAACTCTTGAGTTTTTCCATTTCTCTCTCCCATCCAGTGAGCATCTTTATGATCATTGCTTTAAAAGTCTTTGTCAGGAATATTGCTTATCTCAGTTTCATCTAGATTTTGTCTTGTACTTTATTTGGAGTATATTCTGTCTCCTCATTTTGCTTAACTTTCTGTGTTTGTTTCTATGAGATAGGCAGAACAGCTCCTTCTCATAAACTTGAAGGACTGGTCTTGTGCATGGTCCCCAGTGTAGACTAGATGCCTGGTGGCTGACACTGTGGCTGGAGTGGGCTGGGAGTCTTGGGGCACTCCATGCTGGGACTGCCCTTGAGAAGTAGCTGGGGCTAAAGTGGGGGTGAACCTGAATGGTCTCGGGGCTCTCAGTGGAAAGAGTGTCTTGGCAGGACAGCTGAAGCCAAAATGGGTGCAAGCGAGGTACCCCAGGGGATCCAAGCAGGGGACACACCAACAGGATGGCTGGAACCAAGGCAGGTATGGGCTTGGCATTCCCGGGGTGCTCTACACAGGGGGAACCTTAGAAGGGCAGTTGGAACAGGCATGAGCCAGGAGGTCCCACAGCACTCTGCTCCAAGGAGGCCCTAGAAAGCTGTCTGGAACTGAAATGGTGTTGGTCTGGAGTGTTCAGGGTTCTTTGTACCTGTGTCATTTGGCAAGATGGTTAGAGCTACAGTGAGCACCAAAGGGGTGCCCTGAGGAGGCAAGCTGGCTACGGTGCCCAGTCCCTACTCCCACCTATCAAGGTACAGGGGGGAATGTAAACCATGGCACTTGACAGCCCCTCTGACCCAGAGAGAATTCTAGCAGCTCCCTTGGCTTTTGGCAGATTCTAGAGATGGTACCTTGATATTCTAGCTGCCCTTTGAAAGACTTCATTTATTTATTTGAGAGAGAGAGAACATGAGGTGGGAGGTAGGGGCAGAGGGAGAGGGAGAAGCAGGCTCCCCACTGAGAAGAGAACCCCATACGGGGCTCGATCCCAAGACCCGGAGATCATAGGCCTTAACCTACTGAGCCACCCAGGCACCCCTCTACTCCAGTTGCCCTTTTAAACCATGGCTTTCTTCCTGTTCTCCAGGGCAGACAAATCTGTTCACAATTGCTCAGTATTATCCCTCCCCACGGCAGTTCATGGCGTTGGGGGGGCGGTACGTGGGGATGTAGGAGTTCCCTTCGTTACCATGCCTCCTTCTATCCCTCTTGCTGTTTCCTGTGTGGTCTATCTTTTGTTGTGCAAAAGCTGCTCAGTCAACCCTTGGTTCTTCAGAAGGCACTGCTTTTTCAGTACTATAGATTTGGTGTGTCTGCGGAGAACGTGAATTCAGGGTCTTCCTACGTCACCATTTGGACCAGAAGCCTCTTTACTAGTGTGATATTAATGTGCTGTATTACAAAATAATTCCAAATCGCCAAGCAGAGAATGACAAGAGAAAGATCCATTAAAAAAAAAAAAAAAAAAAGACTTTCATAAACATACTGCTTAGGTACATAACATCACACTTCACGTGATTTACAGGAAATATCCAGGAGTATTTGGAACCTATACCACTCCATAACTTAAGCCCCAACTTTCAAAGGAAAGCACGCAAAGGCTTGACTTGATGATCTGGAAAATTGTAGTCTGAAGTTAAATTTTTCAAAAAGAGGAAAGCATCTGGGCTTTAAAGAGAGAATCCCTTCTCAAACCAACAGCACCCCTAATTAGTGTTTCAAAGTATATAAATTTCAGCCACATTTAGTCCATTTTTCTCTGCATTCCCTGAATAGTACTTGGCATAAGGCAAGTACCCATCATTAGCCCTAATTATTACACTACAGGAAGTTCTCTGCAAAAGGTGTGGATAGATTAAATATGAATGAAATAAGTGCTGAAGAAACATGAGAAAGATAGGAACCAAGTGATGGAGGAAAGGAGTAGTAGGTCAGAAGACTGTTTTATTCATTCATTGGTATATCACAATGGAGAGGAAATCTGAGAGGTAGTGATTAAGAGCAGGGATTTGACTTACTGCCTTTCATCTGAGATCTGTCACTTATTATAACTGTGACCTTGAGCAAGTTACCTAAATTCTCTGCACCTCTGCTTTTTCATGTAGAAAATGGGAATAAAAATCACACAGAAACTGTCCAATTATAAAAAAAAAAAATCCTGGCAACCTACTGGAATAAAGGTCAGAGCCAGATTTAAATTGCATTGAAATGATAAAAAAATCTGTGAATTTTTCTTGCCTGAGTTTATGGATTCACTATACATTTACCAATTCCCTACTATGCACCAGGCGTTAAACCAGTCGCTGGGAATATAATGCAAGATTCATTTTTCTCCCCAAAACACTACTGTAAGGAGGTATCCAGAGGAGAAAGTCTTACTCCTGACAAGGCAAATCCAGCAAATTTATTCCTGTTTTACCTCACATTTCCAACAGAAAGCCTGATTATTCCAGCTCATCTTTTGAACCAAGCCGTAGGTCATAGGTGACAGGTTGCTAATGAGTGGATTGGCTGCCATTGAGTCAGGGGTTCACCCCTGGTCTAATCAGCTGTAGCCAGGAAATGTAATGGTGGCTCACAGTACAAAGCATGGCCCTATCTTCCCTCCTAGCAGAAGCTAGTTTTTCTTAGAAGAGGAATAGGGTTCCACAGACAACACATTGATACGAGGAAACATTTTCCAACAGATGTCGCAGCATGTGCAAGGTCAGCCCAACGTGGAAAAGTATGAGGTATTGGGGGAACTATGAAGATGGAAGGTGAAGAAGTGGATTGTGATTGGAGATAAAGCTGGAAAGGGAGGCTAGAGAGGGGCCAGCTGGGCTAAACATTGTCCCCTTGCTCTGGAAGTCAGGACAGTCTTTGACTGCAGGGCAGGAGTGATGGTGGTCATTATCCCACAGCGCCACTCTCCCCCAAATGCTCACTGTGGGTCACTCTGGGTCAGAGTCATACTGGGCAGTGGAGTGGGAATCCCTGGTCACTGTTGTCAGAGGTCTTCTTCCCACCCATCCCGAAGAAGAAGAAGAAGAAGAAGAAGAAGAAGAAGAAAGAAGAAGAAG